>NC_090659.1:62576499-62881811 GCF_013368605.1 Nyctibius grandis
GACACTTACTGTTTGTTGTAGCCTGGGCCGGTTTAGAGTTTCCAGCATATTTTCTAACCCTCTGCAGTAAAACTAAAACAAATCAAACAAAAAAAAAAAAAGCCACATTTCTGTACAGCTGCTATGTATAGTTTTTGAGTAAATCTAACCATGATCAATCTTACTAACATGCTGAATAAGAAAGCTGAAATAAAGGATATAGCAAAACTGTGAGCTGTGCCATGAACTGAAGAGATTAGAAATGGGAAAACTGAATGGAATAAGACTCTTTTTTTCTTAATAGCTAATTATAGAATGTAAGTTTTGAGTTTGAAAGATTTAATTCCTAGATCTATAAAAGATATCTCCATCTAGAAAGTAAATAGTAAAAATGTACTTTAAAAAAAAACAAAGTCCATGTAAATTTAAACAAAATTACTACTCTGGTTGCATTAAAGCAAGGTTATTTTTATTTTCTTTTCTTGAGATTGACTGTTTTACAAGTAAGAAATCTGCACTGCAGACATGACAGGAAAAGTATGGAACTGGCATTGTGAGAGGTGAAAAAACCTACAGTTTTACGAAAAATATATGATTTTTCTTCTATAGGAGTGCATAAAAGGAATGTATAGCTTAAAATTAAATTTTCAAAGAGAAAACAAAAGAAAACAAAAAAGAAAAGGGCAAAAAAGAAGGATAGTTTGAGAGCATGTTGTTATTCCCAGCTAAATACTAAACTGATTTGGCTTCCTGTTACAAAGACCTACATATGTAG
Organism: Nyctibius grandis; assembly: GCF_013368605.1. Lineage (NCBI taxonomy): Eukaryota > Metazoa > Chordata > Aves > Nyctibiiformes > Nyctibiidae > Nyctibius > Nyctibius grandis. Next base: position 62,577,254 of record NC_090659.1, read on the forward strand.
TTTAATTGGTCTTTTATGAGTACTTGCACAAGATTAGGCACAACCTTTGAAATCACTAACCCGTTCCACCCATTTATTGTCTCTTCTTCTTTTTCTCTGCTTATTCTTTCTATGTCAGAACAAGAAAGTGGAGAGAATAGATTAACCAAAACAAACAAATAAAAAACTTAATTTGGAAACAGAATAAAATTTACTGTGAAAAAATGTAGACATATCTCTGCTAATTTCTATTGTCAGTCTCTCCTCTTCCTACTCTTTTTTTTTTTTTTTTTTTTTTGGCAATAGAAGCTCTACACTTTTCCTGGAAATGCACATATTCTGTTTATAGCAGCAGAACATTTTAATATCACTTCATTAAGCATAAAAGAGTGCATTTTTAAATCATGTGTCTGTTTATGATCTAATTACATTCCCTATTATATTAAATGGAGACTGCTAATGTATAATATCCAACTTTGTTCCCTGTGGTTTCTGACAAAAGAAATCACTTTTGTATTCACATTAAAAATAAATCAAACACATTATTTTCAGTGTTGTAACACTATGAATTGCCACAGTCCCCTGGTGATCGTCAAACAAAAATGTTAAAAATATAACACTCAAATAATAAAGCAAAAGCAAAGAAATGGAAAGGGTATTTTATAGCTCAGGATAATATGTTTTACCCATCTTCTTTACATACATTGCTGTTAAAGAGTAAGTTCACTAGAGGTTTCTAGGTGACAGTATAAACTCATGAAAACAGTCACATAAACACTCTAAAAGATAATAATACACCTACATAATTCTGGTCTTTTTGCTACCAGAAGGGTAGCAGTGTCTAGTAGAAACACTATGTATTTCCTACATTTTTCTTTCTTAAATCTATATATTCGTGGTATTATAATTTTTTTAATACAAGTGCATCTGAGAATTTCATTCTGTAATGCAAATTAATTTCCTTAAAATAGTCAGAGTATGAATTATCTGCTCAGTTTCTTGATATAGAAGAAAATCCACAAATGAAGCTGAATATTTATCTTTAAATTAATAAAGGCTCAAAAAAAACAGTCTATGCAAGCTTCTGCAGTAACCTCCATCAAAGAGAAACCTACACACTGTTTTACCGTAAATGCGTTCAAGGCAGAAATATGTTCTGGTTAATTGGATTTCCATTTGTATTAAAGTATTTAAAAACCTTTTTTTCTATGAGGCATTTAGCATTATGTCCTGTACAAGTATCCAATCCTTGTCAGTCAGCATATGGTACACCATAAAGGCGAAGGTTGCTCCAGTGTAATTTTCATTTACTTTTCAATTGGAAATTTCGGATGTTCAGCTTTTGAAAGCTTAATGATTATTTACCTGAACCCAGGAAACTGTAAGAACAGATAGATTTTATGAAGCTGAAAGACGATTTGGGGCACGCACTTATTCGTTCTGTGGCTTCGTTATCTTGTTCTCCCTCTTGTGGCCTCGGATAGTAAGAGCATACAAGATATTGTTTCGATGTACAGCACGGCTGCTGCTCCTGTAATAACTGGGGGGGGGGAAACAAGACTTTGGGGGAAGGTGCCATGGGATCCAGCCACTGCCCTAGTGCTGGAGAGGCATCTGCGCGGTGCGGTCCCCGCACGAGAGGGACATAGGGAAGACGGCGACAGCGGGGTAAGGAGCAAAGCCACCTTCGTAATACTCACCAATGTGGATCCCACAGCACGGTGGGGAGCTGTACACCCTTCCCCAGCTTTCAGACAAAATTAAGCCACATGCTTTTCAACTCAGGACAGTAGAGGTTTCCAGGCTAAGGGTTTCACAACTGTCTTTGCTATCTTCACCAAGGCCTAAAGATCATTGAGGTAATTTCAAGGCAAAGTTGGCCACTTCGATTACACAAACCAATTCTATTCTGTGCTCTGAATAGTAATAACATCAGCAATGAACATCATTAAAATGCTCCTTTTCAGGCATTTGAAATAAACATTTTAATATTCAGACTTTAAGGCTGCAAATTGATTGCTATAAATATTGTACTGCATTCAAAGTTCTGTATATGCCATCTGGTGACCATGTGATTAGTGTATCTATGGGGCAAAAGAAGAAGGGAGGGATCTTGTCATGCCCTTATTTATTTTCTGTACTCAGCTATGCACTCACTTAAAACCTAACCATATGCTAGAGCATCTGTTATAGGTGGATTTTCTTGGTAAACTTTCTTTTTAAAAATTGAGTCGATTTTGCCCTTTAGAAGCCTGAACTCTGAACAGTACTTCAGAATGACATTTACTGCAGACCAAATTATTATTTTATTAGGAGCTACAGTGTCTAGTTTGATCAAACAGAAAAATTCCAATTTGGAAATAAATTAGTGCCTTAAGATTTATAGTACCAAAACAGCCAAATCATCCCTTTTTGCTCACATCCACTAAAGAAGATACGATTAATTTAAACTGTGTTTGTCTGCATATTCCTACACAGAGGTTTACAAGTTGATTCATATTTTCTTCGGTGTGTTAATATAAAAAGAAGCCTTCTTTGCCTTAATAGAAAGAGATGCCACACAGCAGTTATAAATGTGAATAGCAAATTCTGTGCTTTATCGGCCCAGTGCTCATATATGCATAATCATCATTTAGTTTACAGAATACTGCTCCAGGCAGTCTTGTGCAAGTAGTATGCCAGTATGCCTTTGAGAATGAAACCAAGAATACAACAGTTTTTGCAGCTTTTCATCATGCCTTAGAAATAGAAGGTTAAGCTAAATTTGGCTCTGTAAGAGTAATAAAAGTACACTAAAAATATCCTAATTTTTAGTCATACTTTCTGTTAAAAAAAGAGATTTATTTCTGCAGTCTATGCTTGCTTAAAATATACAGTGAAGTCAACAGGAACTTCATTTATTGATATCGCAGGACCAGCTCCCATTTTCACTGCTTCAACTTTTTGAGGAGCATTTCTGTTCTTTGCTAACTGAACTAAGTGTGAACTGTAACATCAGTCTGTAAAGAGGACTGCAGAAGCTTTGGAAGTGTCCTGTTTCAGACCATATCAATCACTTTTAAATATGATAATATCTTACTCCTGCTACTCCTCTTTACCCCAAACAGCTTATATGAGAACACATTGTTTTCTTTTGCACTACTCAGTAGGGCAATGCTGTCTTACTGAACTTTTCCCCTCTTCCAGAACTCCAGGATTATCCAGACCAACACATCCATGTCACTGTCACTGTGTTATCCTACTTTCCAGCATTAATTTCATGCACCAGATCCCATGATGAACCTGGATTGTGCCACTTCTCAATATTTATGCTAGGTCAAGGTGGCAGAATTTACTTTTGCAAAGCTAGCTCAAAAAGGGCATACCAGCTGCTATGTCTTAGTAAATCAGATAACAGCAATAGATCTAAAGAGGGAATGAGACAGAAGTGAGATTATTGCATCTGTTTAAATCCTGCGTCCCTTACAACAATTTCAAAAGCACATATTTGTTATTGGCTGAACAAAAATAATGTTAAAACATAATTAAAAACAGCCTATAATGTCATTTAATGATTTTTTTTTCCTAATTGTGGTTTTAAAGAAAGAATTGTTGTCAGAGACCGAAGAGCAGCTGGTAAGAAGTTCAAATGCAGGTCAGCATGCAGCCTAACTGAGCTAAGATTTCTACATCTTTAGCTTAAATTAAAAGAACATTAAAAATCAATGTACTGTGATGTGAAATGGCAGTTCTGAGCCTGGTACACAAACAATGTGTAGAAATGAGGACAGGGTGTTGTCTTACAGTGCTGATGCATTCTGAAAGCACTGACAAAAGCTTGGGAAAATGAAAACAAGAAGAGAGGTCTCTTTTTTTTTTTTTTTTTTTTAGTTTAAAGAAATAGCATAGAGATATTGTATGAGGATTATAGAATGCACTTATTCTGAACCCTTCACATGAATTATGTAAGTTTACTTATTTTGAAAGGGCATCCAGCCTGGTAACTACAGTACTTCATAAAAATCTAGATAAGAACAATCATTCCTAGGAATGGCAGGTCATGGATATGAATTATTATTGTTCTGGCTGCCCCTCATACATGGCACCCATGATTTTTTTGTATCACTGCCTTAGTGGCTTGAACAGTGTGATGTACTGGACATAGCCTGGAAGAGGTATTTACTGCCCCAACACCTACTGCCTGTCAGCATACATAAACATACCACCTTTGACACCATTTCCAAGATGTTTCAAGTGAAGCAGGCAAGAAGGAATAACATTATGAGAAGAGAAAATCGACGTTTTCTAGAAACAGCAATCTCATGATCTAGTAGGACTATGTTTCTTAACAAGAATGAGAACCTGGAGTTTTGTGATGTTGTACATTTACATCTTGAACCTGTTTAAGTGCTGACCTAGAAGGCTAAAAATGAAATGGAAGCAGTAGTACAAGATAGGAATCAATCTAAAACAGGAATTAAATACAAATATTTTTCCATTTACTTTATTATCTGTCAGAAAATTAGATCTCAGACTTCTTTTTCTTGAAAAACATCTGCTTTTGTCTGAAATAGAAATTTTTCTTTTGAAATATGAATTATATAAGTTGTAAATGATACTGCTATGTTTCTTTATACCTATAGGTTGACCAATGTGTCTTTGCTGTTCTCAGGGGATTCATCAGCATGAGAGTAACACGGAAGCCATGAAGTTTTTCATATTACACTGTGTTTTCTTGCTCAAAGAGGGAGATAGATAGATAGCATACCATGGTTGGTTTCCTGACTGAATACCAAAGAATGAGGCCTCTAAAATGTTCTTTCTGAAAGGCCAAACCCCACTATTTCCAGTTTTAAATTCTTCAGTAAAAAAAACAAAACAAAACAAAAAAAATTAAAAAAAAATAAACAGTTCTCTGGTGAAAAAAATAATATACTTGAAAATTTCACTTTTGCTGATATTTCCTTCAGAGTAAAAGTAGAATATCTCTATGTTATAGACAACTCTGGCATAAGTATGAAAGCATTCATGGCATTCATAATAGACAGCTGAATGAGTGCCTATGATGGGCTATAAAGCAGTAGCAGTAAGTTCAAATTGAACATTTATCAGTTTGGAGAGGGACATTCAGAACGGTTTCTCCGTCCTACCAGACTCTCACACAGCTGAGCAATGCCTGGTCCATGACCATTCTGGCAGATGAACAGCAAGGGTTGAAGCTGGGAAACAGTCAGCTCCTAACAAGAGAAAGGGCAGACTTTTGAAAGAATTCGGATTTATTTTCAACAGGAAAGTTGGGGTTTTTTTGGCACAGTGCAGATATTTCAGTGTTAGCTGTAAAATCTACATTTAAATAAAGTGAAAGTTGGTCACCAATGAACTATGTTAAAAAATATGATGCCAGAGCTCACAGTCTTTCACTTTCACAGACTTTTTTTCCTTGACTTATAATCACTAGTAATATATATCACCAAAAAAACCCACCCTTGAAAATAATGGGATGCAGTAAGACAGCAAGAATTTCTGAACAAAAGCCTCAGTTATTAAGGTAAAAGACAAACTCATGATGCTCAACATTAAAAGTAAAACAACGTGATGAATCAACTAGGGAGAAAGTAAGACTTGAAGCCAAAAAATCTGACAGTCTAAAATACACAAGTTTTTTGGCCAGTGGTTTTATATTGCCAGGTAATTAAGGTGACCGTGGGCAATATTTTTGTTTATTTCTAGTTATAAAATGTCCGCTTCACCAGGTACACATGATGGTACACATAGTCCTTTTGTATACACAAGAAACACTAGAGACATCTGGGCCTAAAAATGCCAAGAACTATCACCAGTTTTGTAAGATGGCTTGGACATTAGTTATGTATAAATTTAACTATGTTACTTCTTTTACTGTAAGTAGAAATTATGAAGCTTAGAAAGTGTAAATAAATAGTAGCTAGAACTGATCAGAACTTGGTACCATCTCCACATTTGCAGTGGATTTACATGTCAGGTGATTACAAAATCTAGCGTTTGCCTAGTTGATCTTAATGTATCTAAGATATAAAAAAAAATTCTCTGCATAAATATCTATTTGTGAGACAAAATCTTTCTTCTGCCACTCTAATTACAAAATGAATTGTCTGGCATATGTCCTGATTCTAATTAAGAATTAATTCATTAGTTTGTTTCCAGCCTGAAGTATTTGGAGGGGAATTGTACAGGCGACTGTACAAGGCAGAAGTACTCTTTGCATAGACAAGCTGAAAACAGAGAAGGGAATGGGAAAAACCATGTGTCAGAGAAAAAAGCCATCTGGCTGATGGGCAAAATGGCTCAAGTCAGCGATCACACGTGAGACAGACAACTGCTCATTTAAAAGGCCCACCAGAATCCTCTGTGTGGACCTTGGCAAGCACGTGAGATATCATGGAAACAAACCACTCCTCACTGGCAGTCTGCATAAGTATCGCACTACCGCAGAACATTCAGCCTGGTAGCAGTTCTTTGCCTTGTTATGCCTTCTTAGGTTACTAGCTGAGTGGAGATGCAATTCCTGTTTCCTATAGCGTTTTGCCAATACACCTGTAAACTCACGTTAGGTTGCAAAAGGTTGCAGCTTTTTTTTTCCCCGTTTAGTGTAGTTTTCCTCTTTTTTCTTTGGCACTTTGTGTTTTTAAGGCATATGCAGTTCATAGCTATATATTGCTATGTATCACGAACAAAGTGAGGTATAGGCCAGCTCCCTAAACCTGGAGACCTCCAGAAATTCTGCCAAAGGCCTTTTTCATATAAGCCAGCTGCACAGAAGAAGGTTAACATCACAGCAACCAGCCTCGCACTCCTCCTCAGCTACCGCTGCATGTTCCAAACAGCCCTTGGTCAGTGTGATCAGTACCAAAAAATACCACGCTATCATCAGCTGGAAAGGAGTGTTTCCCAGTATGTAGGGGAGGAAGTCCAGAATAAGGGCCAGAAGTGACAGAGGGCTTTGGAAGTCAAAGCAAGGACAAAAGCTGGCTCGTGAAACCCATAGAGGCGTATCAGTGTAGCTCTGCATCTAGGCTAATCAGGGAGACAGAGAGTATATGAGGGAGTTTGGTGAGGAGGGCACAGTGGGGCACTGTAATCTGTGGCTCAGTTTACTTCATCCTCACAGAAACAAACTCCTGACAGTGGAACAGTGACAGATCTCAGAAGAGGAGAGCAGTAACATACTGCTGGGGAGAGCAGAAAGCAAAGAACATGGCATCAAATCTAGTTTTCAACTCTACTCAGAAAGAAGCACTTCAGCTGGTAAAAGGCTTCGCATCTTTTCTGTAAGACAGCAGGAGCCAATTCTTCACAGCATCTCCTTGCATGTTGTCATTTGTTCCTGCACAAAGCTTGCATAAAGCATCAGCAATGGTTTTTGTCATCACCCTGCAGAAATGTGTATTACCTCCAACACTGCATCACACCAGGGCAAGGGCTCAGGGACACAGTGAGAGGAATAGACCCCGGTATCCAACAGCAAGGTCCCACTGCCGTGGAACTGAAGGAATGACCCCGATCAGCCACCTCCTGAATCCAGTCAACCTTTCTCATCTCCTTAGAGCTGACAGGCTTCTAGCGTACAGTAGCATATGGTGCAGAGGCCTCGGAGGATCACTTGAGCTTAAAGAGGGGAAAAAGCCCCTAACAACTATCAGGTATTATATTACATCCTGGGAAAATCTTTACAGTGAAAGCTCTGACCATCATTTGGAACAGCAATGGGACCAGCAGCAGGACTGCCTTTAGAAATGGGGAATAATCAACTGCTCAGCTGTAATCACTGGCTTAAGCTGAACTGGCATGAAGTTAGCATGAAAACCTGTGGTAAATACAATAAAATGGAAAATGTATTTTTCCACCTGTGGATAACACTGTTTCCAGGTTTCTTGCCATTCCCACAGTATTTTCAACAGGTAAACCTCTTGTTTCTACATCTCTTCCCTCTTTTTTTAGGTGGGGTGGGGGAGGTTGTAGTAAACAACAGAAAGCATATTCATATTTTATGACACAAAGTGCTAGCTCAAGTCTTTTTTTCTTAACATTACCTGTATTAAAGACTAATTTTTTAACATCATTTTTTTTTTCTCAAATTTCAAGCTCAAGATCATGTCAGGACTGACAGAGAGCACCCAGGTAAAAATGACATGATTCTTTCAGTGACACAATTTCCCATGTATTTAGCTTTGTATTCAAAAAGAGAAAAAAACTATGCACAAGTCAAGACACTTTTGTGAAGCTATTGATTAGGCCACAGTTTAAAAATGGAGAGTAAGGAAAAATATGCTTGTTCTCCTTCATGCTTGTGCACTGAAGAATTGACTGTGGAGAGCCTTGAGACCAATTTCAGTACAATCAAAGGGACTACACCTGTTTGTGCCTCGCTCTCCTGGAGCTAGGAAAGGAAGCTGGCTTTTAACACAGTAGTTCCCAAGTGTAAAAGAGAAAAATAATTTGCAGTATTAGATCATGGCTTGCCTTGGCTATGTGCCAGCAAGAGAAGAGCTTTCATTGGTGCTGCAATCCCAGAGATGCTAAGAGTGAGTGAGCCCCAGCAAACAATTCAGAAATGTCTTTGTGGAACTAACAGAGAATACAGCTTTCATAAAACACAGGCCATTTTAACTTCAGACACTGATAATTCAAAAGGGAAGCCTTATAATTGTGTTATTCTATCAACAAGAGGACAAACAAGGTTAAATAGTGATAGATGCCGAATTAACAAGCTATTTGCTTGCAGCATTTTTGTGCTGGAAAAAAACTGTAATTATTCTCCAGCTTCATACAGGGAAACTTTCTTTCTCCTTTTTACTGTTGGGCTCTTCCTCTTGAATCTATCATAATTCAAATGCATGGCAAAATGCTCCTGAGCACAAAAGCAGAGGGCTAAGCCTTACTCTCTTTTATTACACTAGAGAGCCACTAAAAAGGAAAGGATTTTGATTTACATTCCTGCATTAAAATTAAATCACACATCCTAAGGAAAAATGATCCCTAATAATGAAAGTCACACACATGGGGATTGAAAGTGCTATTGAATAATGAAGAAAAATACAGTAGCAATGAATGCGAGGGACCACTATGCTTTAATGAAGAGATATTTCTAAAACAAATGTCTCCCTTCAGTGTTTTCTATGGATGGCCTGAATATTATCAAACAAATTACGTGAAATATGAACATCACAAAGTGCAAATGAATTATTCATTGCCTTTTGGTTTGGGTTGCAACATTGTATGTCTCTGCTGTAGAAAAGAGTTACATGTACCCAGGTGATTTTTAGTGCATCATCACAGGTCAGGATGAATACACTGAGCCTCCAGTGCCCAAGGCTGTAAATGTTCTTCTATTTTGTAAACTCTTACACAGTGACACTGGCCATTGGATGGTGAGATTATATACAGTTCCAATATTGACATGTTTCTTTTGCTTTCAGGCCTCCTTTACTGATTTTATAGATTGAAACGTTCTTCCCAGTAGCAAATTGCTAATCTCTCTCTGTTTTGATTATGCCTGATTTTACATTTCAACCTCTATAATTTCAACTTGATCAAATACATTTTAAAGTTAATCTTGGTACTAATTCATTTTTAGCACAAAGCTTCAGTCTTGCAGTGTGGGAGGCAGATTTCTTGGAGAAAAATCATCGGACCTGACAGCATCAAAAGTTCCTATTTGACTGACCACCAACAGGAATAAATGATGACTACATAGAGCAGGGTCATGCCACATTTTCCAGAGGTGCGATCTGAGCGCAGCATTCTTAACTCACATTGTTTTGTGACCTTTCAGTATTGCTAACAAAACTATAAACATCATAGCATTGATCCAGCTCTATTATTTCTTCTGAAAGAAGCCTGGTATCTCTGTGCACCCCCTGAAATCCACAAACAACCTTTCCTATCACTTTGGCAAATGATAGCAGTTCACATGGAAAATAAATTAGTAGAAGGAAACCAGGAGTCAACCTTTTATTCTGAAAGTATAGCATAGTTGAAACTGCATATCACTACCAGACAAAATCACTAAGAGAATTTGTTTTGCACCTGCTGCCAGTTTTACATGAGAAAGGTAAAGATTCTGGCGTGGGGAGGGGTGGGGGGGAGAGTGGTGTCAAATTATAACCCTAAAGCAGAGAGGAAGAAAGCACTTCTCAGCTCTATAGCAATTACTGCCATCCAGACTTCGAAATTGTTCCAGAATCCTGTATTTCTTAGTTTCATTTTGTCTTTGTGTGCAACAGGGAACAAAGGTCGCTTTATTTAAATAAAATTATATCTAAGAAAGACAATATATCACACTCTACAGTATTCATCTGTCAGGAGATACAACTCCTTAATCTGGTGGTTTGGACACTCAGTTGAGATACATGAATCCTGCTTCCAAAATTATCTTTATATTTGGGTGTGGAGACTTATTATTATTATTTTATTTTTTATTCAATGACTCTTTAATGTTAAATGTATAAATAAAACTGGGCACAGAAAAGAGAAACTAAGGACTCTCCCGTCTCCATGCTAGTCTAGCCCCATGATCCTCTTTGAGTGCTGCTCTGGCTGCAAATGCTATCCATTCTTTGCTGTTGTCTAGGACAACTTTAAAATTACAAATGGAGAAGGGGATACAGATGTTCTAGAAAATATGCAGCCTATAGCTTTTTCATAGCTGAAACCTCCTCTTCTGGAAGGGCAGAATTTCAGTTGAACCATGGAGAAAAATTAATGCTGTTATCCCAGTTCTTGGTGAGTGCTCTGACTATTATGTTCTCAATAAAGATCTATGGCTATAATAGGGTTTAAATCAGGATGGGGATATATATTTGTTATGCTCAAGAAATGTCTATGTGATTGAGCCCTAGGGAACTTAAGTATCTCTTCCCCTCCTTATTGATCATAATGAGACTTAGGCAAGAACTGTGCACCTACTCAGATTCAGACTCAAAGGTGTAGTATGCTAAGGTAGCTGCTGTATGAAAACATTTTGAGCCCCAGATTCATCTTGTTTGAAGCACACAAGTCTTTTTTTCTGTTAATCTGCCAGTGGGCTCACCTTCCTTTGTGAAGGAAATTTCAGGGTTCAAAATCACAGAGGTGCTTTCAAAATATTTTTTGCTGTGTTTTCAAGCCTCAGTATATATAGCAATCCCATAGTGATTAAGTTAGAAAGAAGCTTCCATCTTGGACTCACTATTCCATAAATATCTACCATGGGGATTATTGTTCAATTTCCTTGTCACCATTCATAACACACAAAAGAGGTGTTTGGCCACATATGCTGCTGCTCTGCCCTGCAAAGATAACACGGGCTGAAACTGAATAGACAGGAAACTACATGTCAGAAACATAAGTGAGAAAAAATGTGTAATTTGTTCCTAAGCCCTGAATATTTACTTTTGGATGCCAAAGAAGTCTACCCATGTCAGTACCAGGGAGCACACCTTGTTACCTCTGTTATGTCACTCCCCCAAAACATTAACTTCCCAAATGTATGAGATTTTAGATGTAGATCTTACTTATTTCAGCAGAACAGATGGGTACGTTTGCTATTCATTGAACATATTCTTTTCACACCTCTAACAGTCACAGCTTTGCACACCCATGTGCTGTACGTCTGTGGATTATCGGCAGTGCATTTGGCTGCACAGTAGGAGTATCTCAGGTTTAAAAATTTCCTTGTATCTGTTCCTTCCGTGTGATTCTTTTTTAAATGTCTGTCTTCTCCCTTTGTGCATCTGTTCACAGCTTTGACCACAAAAAGAGACTTGCAACCTTCGCAAAAATTTGAGTCTGGCAGCCTCCATGTAAGAGCGTAAGAAGTGCTATAAATGGGGCAGGGAACAAAATGCCTTTTTTTTCCTTTTTTTTTACAGATAATTTGTTCTCCTGCAAAGAGTAAGGACAAAGCTATAAATTTATTTTTAATTGTGAGGTAGATAGAATGCAGAGATGGTAGAGGGATGTATAAAACAAAGAAACAATAAGGTTAGTGTTTTCCAGTAGCGCTAGTTAACACAAATATGATGTTACACTTATGTGGTTAGGTTTCTTTCTGTGTTGGAGCTGTCTTATTCAGCTGTGACCCCTGTATCTCAGTATGGCACGGCACTGAAAGATGTGCACAAATCTTGCAAGGACCCTCAATCTGCATGTGCAACATCACTATGGTCTTCCCTCCTTCTGATGTGGCTCAATTTCCCTCATCTCTAGGCATAGAGAAACTTTCAGTTTACTTCTCATTCAGAAGAAATTAACGAATGTTTAGTCCCATATTGGGATATCAGTATATCAATAACTTAGCTTTTCTGCTTCTTCATTTCCACTTTTCCATCCTCCCAGCCAAATGTTTTTTCTTTTTTTTACCTAGTGCAAATAAATGCTACTGCGCTATTTACACAAGTTATCAAATGCTCAAGACTTTCTTTACAAGCCCATAAACTTGTTCTTTGCTTTCCTTTGAAAGTAGGAGGCATTTTTTACCGTTTTCACCTCCCTCAGCTCTACTAATTGTTAATTATTTGGAAAAACGCAAAATTGGCAGACCAAGTGAGTACATCTTCCATGCTGGTGATTTAATGTCCAACAGTAGCAATGTGCTCTTTCCTGCTTAATAAGACAATATGTAAGTTTTAAACTCGTCTGTACACTGGCCCTTGAATTTTAATACAAATATGTTAATTACTTTATACAGTGGACTAATTCCTACAGGCTATCACTGGCTATTGCATAAGACAAGTTGTAATTACTGACAAAGTTATGATAGTGAGTTTGGCATGTTATAAAGGATCTTTAAGAGATACTACAGCACTATTTTTTCAGCTTACTATTCTCAACAGAGGACAACAGAAGACAGTACTCACAATTCTACACGGCCTTTTTTTAACCTTATATTGCACAGCCTCTGACAAATGTATGTTGTTATTTAATGTTTTCACCAGACAAGGTTGAAAGATCAGACTAACTACAATCTGAAGATGTTTCACAAATTATTTGGTAAACTGATACCTGTCCATTAAAAGGGGCAGGGAGAAATACATTAAATGACTGCTATCCTTTTTTTAGAGTCCTACTCACACCTTTCTCTCACATAAATATATTTAAATATAGATAGATAGACAAATAGATAGACAGATAAAGACAGGGAGTTACAGAATAAGAATTACAATGAAACACAGGCACTTTTCATTGTCCAAAAACTTTAAAGGAACTTTCACTGTGCTCCAGAGTGTACTGTCAGTTATGGTACTGTCCCCATAACCACCAAACTTCACATAAGTTAGAAAAGTGAGTTAGGCCTGTGATGGCTATAAATAAGATCAACCAGACGATAACTGTATTCTTTATTTACAAGCAAAATAAATAGCAAGATTTTTTACATTTTAAATCAGCATACGTTATCAAACGTCGTATAGAAGTATGTCCTTTGTATGTTAAATATATGTATATATCAATTTATGCATAAATACAGTTATCTTTTCCTCTGGAGTGACTGTGCATATCTTCAGTTACAAGAGCAAAAGTTTTGGAGACAGAGTTAGCAAAGTCTGTACAAGGTAGTATCACTTGTGAGCATTTATTTTCCTCTTGAAGTTCCTCATGAGAATACAGATGAACAATAATTGTGAATTTTGATTTTGCTTATCATTAAAATAGAAACAAGGAGAATATCATCACAGAGGGTATTCATCAGTGATTAATAAGCTGTCTTTACCAAAATAACCTCTCTGTGGTGGTTACTTCATGCAATAAAAGTTCCAACTACTATATGAGTTTTTATGAAAATATGTAAGACAAGGTAAGATAAAACAAATAAGGGAGGAAAAAAAAAGATCTATAATCCACCTTTTGGGGTTTTTTTTTTGCTAATTGAACATCATTCTCTTTAATGTCAGTTCAGACTTACTTTGTGTATAACAGATGAAATATTGACAAGAGAACTAGATTAGAGGTGGAGTCAGTAGTCAGGTTAATAAAATTTCCTGTGGTGATCCATGTAATCATTAAGTGTACATTGATGAAAATGCTTACCAACAATGATATGTCGCTTATAGACCAAGTAAATTAAATTAACTTCAGAATATATCGTATTAGCCTTTGAAAAAGAGTCATTAAGATACTTCTGGCCTTTGAATTAGGATAAAGAACAGAAGGATGAGAAGTTGCCAAATCATACTATCAAAACTTTAAATCTATCAAAGGTTATAATCCTGTATTTAATTAAAAATGATAATTAGGAGTCATTGCCAAAAGATTAGCTCATCAAGTAATTTTTCAGAATGTAATTTATATAGTATGTGAGAATTTCATGACCCTTTTAAGCATTTTTTACATACACTATTTACTGACTTAAAGAACGGAACGTGAGAGAGGGAGCAAGATACAGTAAGTTCAGATTTGAAATACCAAGGAACTAATATATATGAAACCTTTTTCAATGACATGGTTGAATCACTCGGTCATTCCAACAAGATTAAAATTATTCTACAATCCTCATTCATGCTGTGAATAGCATTCACTCAGGCAATTCTATTAATTCAGTGATACTTCTTCAGTGTTAAGTACAAGCATGGATTGCAGATTCGAGCCTTAAATGAAAATCTAAAGTGAGTTGTCATTCTTTCATTCATTCGAAATGCAACCGAGTGCACTGTACACTCTGTAGCTAAATGGAATTTGGTCTTGATAGAATACAGAATTGATATGTCAGGTTTTTTCTGTTGGAGTTTGGTTTTTTTTTTTTGGAGGGGGTGGTAACTGTGTGGATGAGATAATAAAAGAAAAAGAAATTATTCCGGCAGTTCAATATACACTTTTCTGGTCATTGCTTCCTTTTAAACTCTCTGTTCCTCTGTTCAGCTAAAATGTAAACTCATGCTTTAAGTTCAAATGTGCTAAGAGCTTTAGTGTACTTCACTCAAGTAGAAGGAAATGATTGCCTCTGTTGCAAGGGCATGCAATGTTGAACACACATGTAAGCCCCAGGTCACAGAAAGATTTAAGCAGAGTAGGTTGACTCTTTTAACTAGACCCTCTAGATGTGCCCTTTGATAACTGGAGAAAATATTATGGACACTTTTATATATGTTATTTATTTGTTATTTTTATTGTCAATAATAGAATGAACAGCATTTTTTGGTATTATTTCTGTGTACACATATGTATGCATAATCCTCTGATGCTTTCTGGTTTTCCCCACCCAGTTTACCAGATGCAAGGCATATGTGAACAAACATTTGCATGCAGCCCTGTTCAAATCTGTTTACTACTAAAGTCATAAGTATTAACAGGAAACACCCCTTCCACTTCACAAGCTTAAAGTCTACTTGTATTCTCTTGTATCTCCATTTTTCATGCGTAGTCACCTTCTACTTCTTCCCACATGTTAAAACAAATGGGAAAAAAAGGGAATAAACATCCAAAACCTGCAACAGTAGATGAAAATGGCAGACACAGAAAAACTCATTCCAGGTGTTGTCCTGATCTCTGCAAGGGACAATGGCTTGGGAATTAAAATGGAAATAAATTCAAATCTAATAAATACAGAGTAAGTGTTTCAGAAGCATCATATTGAAGCATTGTAGGCCATAATCTAAGGTAGGGTTCATACCCCCTGTATCTTTCCTCAAGGTTTATATGTATTTCAGAATCTGATCACGGAATTGGTTCTTTCATCTGTCTGCATGTCTCACTTAGTGAGAAGTCTTGTTAAAATAATCTATCATCATAAGTCAGTGGAGCAAAACTGCAAGCATAATTTTGAGGCTTTCAAACATTTATATGTAAAGATGTCTTATTATTTTATAATTTATGAAAGGATGCATCTAATCAGAATTCTGATTTTCATCCCAAGGGTGCAATAAATAGATCTAAAATACTGTTTGGAAATCACAATGGCAACTAATTGAGTCTTTTTGTTTTGATTAGGACATGGCTAACAGACCAGTATTAATTTTATTTGATAGAACGTCCCATTCCTAAACAAGTCAGATAACCATCTAGCCCATAACAGGCTGAAATGTATCCGATGTAGGAATGGGATGTTCTATCACATAAAACCTGGATCTGATGTACTTATTTGGCAGAATGTCTCCAATTATTTTCTTTTTTATTCATCTGACTGTTCAAATTTGCATGCTACCAGACTAGTTAATTTTTATCTGTTTGCTGCTGAAGATTTGCTTAAAAACAACTTCCTTCATTATAATACTCAGGATCTGTAGGATTTCCAGAGGTCTGCTTTTTCCACCCTTTCACTGAGAGGTAATGGACTCCAAGGAAGCGTGTCCCAAAGTGAACCTAGTTTTATTTCTGAAACATTGGAATTCTGTTCTCTTTCTGCCATGCTTTTTTTACAAGGAAGCAGTAACAAAAATTGAGAGGAACTATTGGTAACTGCACTACTATTATCCATTTTTTTTTTCCATGTCTCTTTGCTTGTTTTACTTTGGATATCACCTGTGCAGGTATAATTTAGAGAACTGTCTTGGGACCACCTAGGAGGGAAGAGAAATACAGGTTGTCAGGATCTTACTGCGTTTTTCTCCAGTCTCATTTTCTCATGTACAGCTCTGATAAGGAAAACAACTAACTCTTTCAATTTAACTTATAAATTGTGCAATCAAATAGTTCTTCCTTTACAGTACTATGGGTTACAAAGAGATTTAAGAAAATTAAGAGCAGCAGTTCCAGAACAACTTGTGTTTGTATTTTCAGTGACCTCTGCAGGGTTTTTTTTAATCTTGTATAAGCCTGAGCTGTTTCTAAAAACAAGCTGATATAAATCTGTTTTGCAATAATCTGACACTTGAAAGTCCAAATAAGTTTATCTCTGCGAGCAACAAATCACGAGTTCTTTGGTCTTTTTTCCTTAAAAGATGACACAAAAAATCAGTTATTTACTTTACCTCTATGTGTAAACTATATTTTAAGCTAAGAGCAGGTTATGTTTTCAAGAAAGATACAGAAACTGTGTAAGTTTACTCACTTTATAGAAGCAAGTAGTACTATTAAGTTTAGTGTGATTTCTCAAACAAGAAAGAACCAGAATGATGTGAGAAAGAGGAAGAGGGTAAAGTATCAGAAATTATATTCACTGTAAGAGAAATTGTGATGTGAAGTCCTCTCTGACGTATGAAAGTCTAAAAAGAAATACATACTTTTTTTTGTATTTATAGTACCTATCATACATGTATATTCTTTTACAATGACTGCTATTCTGTGATATACATACATATTTTTTTACTGTTATATGTCACCAGCCATGTTCTTACAACTTCGTCTGTTCTCTTATTTTGATTGCTTAGATTTCTCTCATGTCTTCACCTATCAAATTTGAAATCTCTATATCTAACTAATTTTAAAGTAAACCAGCATGACAGTTGCATTTTTGCAATCCTACTTGTTTCTCCCTTCACCTAAAATTTTGTGTTATGATGATTGTCCCTCAGTACTAATCATTTGAAGTGAATGATTTATTTAACAGCTGTTGATTTACACATCTACTTTGTATGTGTTCCAAATACTCTCTGTAAGAAGACAGAACCATACAGTCTTGTCATATGAATGTCAAATAATGTTCCCAGTCTTCCAGTTTAAAAAAAAAAACAAACAAAAACCTAACAATATATTTAATTTTTTGTAATTTCTTTTTCTTTCTTTTATAAACAGAACTACTTCCAGATCAGCAGATAATGCAAGAAACTAAATAAAATTCATGTTAGGATTTTAATTCATGATTTAGTCCTAAAAGTCAGTCAGAACTGACAAAAACAGTACCATCAGGGAGAAGCAACACTGTAATGCAATGCTGATCTTTCACATTTGAAATTCCATGCCAAAAATAATGTATCCTGTTTTGTAAATGAAGTCAATCTTATTTACATCTAAATCCCATCTTACATTCTAGTAAATACTTTGTCTTCTATAAGCATTCATTATAAAACTGTTTCCTTTTACAAAATACTGAGGACAAATGAGTCACTGTGACAAGCTTCCTATACCTTAAATATTTTAAACAATATTATATGCAATAATTGCTAAGGGTTTGTTTGGGTTTTTTTTTGGTCAGTTGTTTTTGATTGGTTTGGTTTAAATCTCTTACATTTCTCATCTCTGTAGTTTCACCAATGGACCAGTACTAGACTGGCATTTTCAGCTTTATCAAAGCCTTCTTTGCTCTAAAATTATCAAAAGATGTTGTTCATATTGTTTTTTTTCCTGTGTAGTTGTCCTGTAGTCAAGGGTGATGACATGTGGATGGAGGCCCAGCCAGCTGAAGGGTTGAGCAGCTTTGCCCAGATCCTATGGGAGCACAAGCTACACCTGTCAGGACTGCTGGAGAGCTAAGGGAGCTGTCAGGGTATCCCAGTACAGAAAGCCGTGAACTCTCAGCTTGTGGATCTCACAAGAAGGGAAGACTCCTTGACCCTTCTGCCACTTCTGCTGAACAGCTCCAGCTCCTTCTCTGACAACCTGAAGATACTATTTCTCCTTTTAGTTTGCTTATTCCTTGAGGAGATGACATTTCTGGAAAAAAAATAAAGAGAAGTTTATTTAGTCAAGAGCAGAAATGCCAGGCAGGAGGAAAATATTCAACTTACCAGACAAGATGTGAACCAAAAATAAGATGGACAGAAATGTAACAGTCTATAGACAAAAAGGTTAGTTATAAAATTTGTCCATGGATTCAGTGATACACTTATGATATTACAGAAATCACTTTCGCAGTAAGTTACTCTCTTATTATTATTTTCTCTTATTATTATTTTCTCTGGGGAGAAAAGACAAATACAGGGGAATCTTGTTCAAATCACCATTTAGAGTGCAAACACCACCATGATTAGAGAGGTTAGAAAAAGCTATAAAGTGAATTGTCCTGAGATTAATTTAGGAAGATGAGCAAAGGAATGAACTGACGAAGCAATATTATAAGACCAGGACTGAGTTAGGAAGCAGCTGAAAGATGTGCCAGATTTCTCACACTGAGAGTACAGTGCAAGGCTGCAAAAAAGTGCATGGGAGCCAGTGGCTTCCCGCTGACTTCAAAGGCTTTGGATCAAGTTCTGGACTCTGTGCAAAGCTACTTTGTTTTTTTTCTCGTGTTCCTCTTTCTGACCAGTAATTATTACATTAAATCTTCTCATTATCAATTATTTAGTCAATCCTTTTTTCTCATTATTTATTATTAATTCACTTTTGCGAGTGTTTAGAAAGCTCTTGCTCATTCATGTTCAGAGACATGTATACACAGCAATCATTGTCACTTGAAAGTTCTGTACTCTATTTCCTTTCTTATTTTTAGGCATCTAAATTAGCAGTTTAATCTGTGTCAGGAGTGCATGTCAGAGGCGAGTCTTCCAGGCATCCTCAGCAAGCAGTGTAGTGGAATAGAAGCAGTTCTGTGAAATGAATCAGAGGATGCTGAGGACCCAACACGGTACAAGGTGATCTTGAAATAGCTCTAGTTTGGCCTCCAGTTGCTGTCTGTCATGCACCTTTCAATTTGGTTTCATCTGAAAGGATCCACTTTCTGTGTTCCAGAATTTCCCTACAATAAGAAGTAAAGCGCAGAGAGGGGACACAGCTGGGAAATATGTTTCCAAATTGCACATTTGATCCAAATGAAAAAGTTAATGTAGGTGTGCATTATTGTGTTTTGACTCACATGAGGGTGTGGTCTTACAGCAGGTGAACAGGATTCCTTTCAAAGCAAGTATACTGGAAAATGCACACCACGAACTTACCTAGCACGCTCTAAGCACTAATGGAAATTTTGTCCATCAGACCAGAACTAGTCTGAGGTAAAAAACAGCAAAACACATATAGGTAGTTGCTGGGTCCTCAGCACTACCTGTTTCTCTCTACAGATACACAGGTAATTCCCTTTGCTACTTGCCTTTGCTACTTACCCTCTCTCTACTCACATGTAAAGATTTTTATTTTTATTCATGGCTTTTTATTTACTTCATTGACTGCTATCCAAACTTTAAATACATTTTAATATTATCAATAAATAGACAAATTATACGGTCTCATAAGTGAATTTGAAAGCACTCTTAGTTCTTATAGCATATCTCAGGATACCTGTAATCCTTTATTAAACATTAATTTGTAGACTTAATCCAGAAGATTTGCTGCCAATTAATGTAATTTATAAAATAACTGTAAATAACATATATGCTACAGTAATAATCCTGAAATAAATAGTGTAATTTCAGTGTTCATCTATTTATTTGATTTGATTTTTACAAGTGTTTGAAGAGCAGCTCTCCACTTTGTTTAAGAGAAATAATTACAAAACAAGTAATCGTGAGTAATAAGATTCCTGTTTTTAAGACCAAATCTTCAGTTTTATAAATAAGAATTCTGGGGGGTTTATATGTAGAATTTAGTCATATTACAGATACAAATAGGTAATATAAACAGATTAGCTAATTGTCTTTGCCTTTTCATTGCTATTTGCTTAACAATGTGAAGCCTATTATCAGAAAAACTCAAGTTCTCTTTGATCTCTGATTTCAGATAGCTCATATAATCATGATCTTATTAACAAACTATATACTTGTATTTGATATTGCTAAAGATTGTGTTAAATTGCATATGTGATTTCACTAAATATTTTATATTTGAACACCCGAAAGGGAAAAAAACTTTTCCCTGAAAAATTCGGTGTTGTATAATGTTGGAATGGGCCACCTACCTTTCCTGAGCACAGAAACCCTCAGCTCTTTCAGGAAAGGCATATATATATATGTGTATGTGTATGTCTGTATTCATATACACTCCTATATATATACAGAAACATATATATTTTGTATATATATCAGTTTTTTGAGGAAAGGAACTTCTATGAATCTATAGGAATATATCTATACACACACACTTTCTGAATAGAGTGTGTGTGTATATATATATATTTATATTCTGTGTTTGTTCAAAGTGACTGTGAGCATTTTCATCAATGCCTAATAAAAATACTAAGGAAAGATAAGTAAGAGAGAAGAGCACTAGATTCTTCTGAGCTCTTAGTCACATAAAGATATTGTAATATTAATCTTGGGACTAAAACGAGAAAGACAAGTCACGTACCAGAAGGACCCAATCCTTTATTTCTCACCTGAAGCTTCTGTGTAGGCTTTATGGAATCTCAAAGTTGAACAGGGCAAAATCTTTGTCCAGCTCTCCAACACAAGATGGATAGGGTAAAATAGTTGCATCACAGATTTTAAATAATTTTCACTGTAAACATTTTTTCTGTTCTAACATTCTTGAGTCCCCACAGAAGTTCTATTAGACGATTAAATTATATGTATCAAAATAATGAAAATTTTCCTGTATTGATAAAGGTGTACATAGTCTGTGCATGAACTGAAGATATCTTGACATTCTCTATTCCTTTCCCTTTGAGTTCAGGCATCTCCTAACCATATACTGAGATGTAAAGTATACACAAAATTGTAGTTCAAACATAAGGTGATCATTCAAAGCAAGCTATAAAGTAGATGTAAATACAGAAAAGTTAAAATAATACTTTCTGCATGTTCATTAGTTATTACTGGACAACATAAGCCACGCAATCAAATAAAAAAAAACTATGTCTAGGTCATTCAAAGCAACATAAAAGTGTCCAATGCTTGCTGCTTTGGA
The DNA here is from genome assembly GCF_013368605.1 of Nyctibius grandis. Classification (NCBI taxonomy): domain Eukaryota; kingdom Metazoa; phylum Chordata; class Aves; order Nyctibiiformes; family Nyctibiidae; genus Nyctibius; species Nyctibius grandis. The sequence goes on from NC_090659.1 coordinate 62,598,872, forward strand.
TTCAGCAAAATCTGAGTAGAATCCTAACAGTGTGCTCAGAAACTGCCATTCTATGTAAATCCCTGAGTGGGCTACATCCTTCTTCTTACCTGCTTCTAACACCACCTTCCCAAATTATTCATGAACTCACATGTATTTATCACATTTAGTAACCTGCATGTTCTGTGTTTTATTATATTTGATTTTTTTAATCATTATTCACAGTAAATTTAGGCTACTAAGTCTAGTCTGTAGAAATAAGGGACATTTTTCATTCTTCATTCATACAATATAAGACTTTAGTGTCTGTGGTTCCTGATGCATGAAAACTTCAGTCTCTCTGACTTTTATTAGACTTTAAGGTTTGTGTTTTCCAATAAATGCTGGAAGTATTTCTATGTTAACTTTACTCTACATAGTAACTCCAGTATCAAGAGATTTAGTATTCACACAACAGTCAGACTGACCACACCTTGATTTAATCTAAGCTGCTTCTGCAAAATAAGATTAGCATGATGCAAGATCACAAAAATGATCAAGGACACTGAGAGTTCAATCACAGCTCATCACAAGTGAATATTTTTCCTTAATATTGTTTCATCAATAAATAAAATTTCAATTACTCCATTATTGAAGAAAAATAACTCAATGTATAGTAACTGCAAATATGATTGTTAATATTGTGCTATGCATAAAGCCGTTATAACCAGCTATGCAAAATCTATTCCATTTTATGTAAACCCTGAAGGAGGCAAATCAATTACAAATGTAGACCTCATTTCAGGAAACATACCTAGAGTGAGCGCATCTAGCTTTTTTCAGCATGTTTTGGGAATTAGCCTTCACTTTCCAAATACTGGAAAGCGATTTTCTTTTATTTTTATAATCCTTTTAATGAGATTTGGTCAAATGTTATGTTTCAACTGATTCAAATTGCCTCATAAAGCTGTTCAAAATCTAAATAGGAGAAATAATAAGATACTAACAATTATCTCACTGGTAAAAAGGAGACGCATTTCACTTTCTTTTTTTTATCATATTATTTTATAGAAAATGTGGGATTTTCAACAGCACTTGACGATTGTGTTATCTCATAATAATTAATAGAAGTTATCCTTCCTCCTGGAAATAGTTAGAGTGTGGTATGAGAGCACCATGTCAGCTTCATGCTTTATTACAGACTCACAAGATCGTGGTCTCTCTATACCGAGTTATTTGAGGGCTGTCAAGTGGGTTCTTCTAACAGCCTGATATTGTATCAACAAACAGAGTAAATGCTGTGAAATGGTCAGCCGTGATCTTGAGAACCACACGTAGCTAGGGACATGTTTGCCCTCTACAGTGAAGCACAGAGGTACTTACCCCTCAGAGTAGCATACAGTCTCGCACTAGTAAGTCCACATGGAAATCCAAGCCAGGAAGCACAGTACCTTTCAGCCTTACCCATCTCAGGTCAAGTAGCGGTGTAATTGGGTCTGCTTGGCACTGAGTCTATGCAAAAGTGATGCAAGAGGTAGCTGGACTGTTGCTGGTCATCGCTGGCTTCCTGGCTTTGAACTGTATTTTCTGCTCATTCCCTTCCCAGCACAGTATGAGAAGGGCTAGCAGAAGTGACTCTGCATGTTACAGTGTCCTTTAGACTGGCTGAATGATGTAATGCAATGCATGTTGCAAATATCCATTGTACACACCTTGGCCTGCCAGCTGGAATAGGAAAAAAAAAAAAGTTGCTAGCCAAAACTTACTCCAAAGAGCTGAAATACATTGGTCCTTCCAAAATCAGTTTACGTGGGGGCACATTTGATACAGAATCATGGAATCATAGAACTGTTTTGGTTGGAAAGGACATTTAAGATCAAGCCCAACCACCAACCTAACACTGCCAAGTCCACCAAAAAAACATGTCCCTAAGTACCACATCTACATCTCTTTTAAATACCTCCAGGGATGGTGACTCGAACACTTCCCTGGACAGCCTGTTCCACTGCTTTATAACCCTTTTGGTGAAGAAATTTTTCCTGATATCCAATATAAACCTCCCCTGGTGCAAATTCAGGTCATTTCCTCTGGTCCTATCATTTGTTACTTGGGGGAAGAGATCAACACCCACCTCACTACAACCTCCTTTCAGGTAGTTATAGACAGCAATAAGGTCTCCCCGCAGCCTCCTTTTCTCCAGGCTAAACAACCCCAGTTCCCTCAGCTGCTCCTCATAAGACTTGTTCTCGAGACACTTCACCAGCTTCGTTGCCCTTCTTTGGACTCTCTCCAGCACCTCAATGTCTTTCTTGTAGTGAGGGGCCCAAAACTGAACACAGGATTCAAGGTGCAACCTTACCAGTTCTGAGTACAGAGGGATGATCACTTCCCTAGTCCTGCTGTCCACGCTATTTCTGATACAAGCCAGGATGCTGTCGGCCTTCTTGGCCACCTGGGCACACTGCTGGCTCATATTAAACTGGCTATCGATCATCACTCCCAGGTCCTTTTCTTCCAGGCAGCTTTCCAGCCACTCTTCCCCAAGCCTGTAGCATTGCATGGGGTTGTTGCAAGCCAAGTGCAGGACTCGACACTTAGCCTTGTTGAAACTCATACAATTGGCCTCGGCCCATCAATCCAGCCTGTCCAGATCCCTCTGCAGAGCCTTCCTACCTTTGAGAAAATCAACACTCCCACCCAACTTGGTGTCAGCTGAGAACTTACTGAGGGTGGACTCTATTCCCTCATCCAGATCATTGATAAAGATATTAAAGACAACTGTCCCCAATACTGAGCCCTGGGGAACACCACTTGTGACCGGCCACAACCAGATTTAACTCCACCAGAACTCTTTGGGTGTGGCCATCCAGATGGTATTTTACCCAGCAAAGCATACGCCCATCCAAGCCATGAGCAGTCAGTTTCTCCAGTAGAATATTGTGGGAGACTGTGTCAAAGGTTTTACTAAGTCTGGGTAAACAATATCCACAGCCTTTCCCTCATCCATTAAGCAGGTCATCCTGTCATAGAAGGAGATCAGGTTAATCAAGCAGGACCTGCCTTTCATAAACCCATGCTGACTGGGTCTTATTGCCTGGTTGTCCTGTATGTGCCACATGTTGGCACTCAAGGTGATCTACTCCATAACCTTCCCTGGCACCAAGGTCAGACTGGTAGGCCTGTAGTTCCCCAGATCCTCCTTCTGGTCCTTGTAGATCAAAAGGCTCATAGACTTCATAGACTTTGACATAGGCTCTATACAATATAAACTTTTAAAATGAGTGTATTCCAGCAAGGCAAGGCACCGATTAGTGGTTTTAAAGCAGAGAAGTCTGGGAGAAGGAGGTCAACAGATCTACACATTTTTGTGAACAAAACCCACTAAAACAAAGCATTAATTTTAGATTACAGTCTATCACCTTATCTCTACTTTCCAGGTGGGTATAAATGAGCATTTATCAATGCTGATCTCTTTTGCGCTTCTCATCAGTCTCTGAGAGACTCTTGGACTCTGTGAGCCTCTCTGCAAGGCAATCTAAGGGCCTCTCATGCTGGATCGGGCAGCCTTAGTCAAATGTGAGAAAGCCTTCTCAAAAAAATGCCTTCAATAATACAAAACACAGCAACATGCTGGTTACTTAGTCTTTTTTTTTTAATATTAATTCTTTAGTTTGTGATTCTTTTGTCACATACTAATTTCACATGCAACACTTAATAATTGAAACTTTGTTAATAGTGTTTACTTTCTCTTAGCTATCTTACTATCAGCCACCTGCAACCAATATGTCTATTGTATTCTCCAATTATGTTTGGGTAGTTACACACCACCATCTTCTCTTTTCTTCATTTTCTTTTCTCTGACTTGTAAATTGTATTGTTTTTAAAGAAAGATTTCTATTATTTCAGACAGTGCAACTAGGAATAACAAGTAACCGAAACTGAAAAAAAATAAAAACATTTAAGTCAACAGCTTAAAAATCCTATTAAAACACATGCAAGCACATTGTTTCTGTGGGAGCGATGAGTAAATGTTCCTTTTCATTTGGACAATGTAAATATCACCAGTGATTTTGTGGTTTCACAGTTTTACTGGAGTTCAGCATCTTCCAAAATAAGAGGTAAGAACCCGTTTGTCTTCCTCATGGTGGCCAAAAGGATGTAGAGCAGTCACCACTAGCATGTTGACACTTGCCTTCTGAAAGTTATTAGCTAAAGGTGTCCTGTACCATACTGGTGCAGGACTAATTACTTTCTAAAAGCAAATCCTAAATTCCAATGGCAAACACAGGCCTTACTTTATTGAAGAATGAATAAGTTTTCCCTTTATACTCCTGTCCCTCTTTCCAAAATACACAAGTTAATACACCGAACATACCTCCTCCAGCAGCAACCTTCCCTGGGGCCTCCAGGCCTCCATCAGTGCTCACCTCCTACCAGTGCCGCACCACCACCCCCCACCCCAGGGAGAGGCACTGATGCTGCCTGCATCTGCATCACCCAAGTCTCAGCCCTGGTGGCCTCCATCTGAGGCCCTGTCCACTTTGAGGCTTATCATGTGCCAGGTGGTATTTGGGGAAGGAGGGCTATAAAGCCTATGTTTTCTTCATCGACATATCTGTCTTTTGTGCCACTGATTTTCACGCAAAAGACTATTAATCCTTGTGTTTTAAACCCAGCAATCTTTACCAACCAAATTCTCATATGGTTTTTGGAATTTTACTACTTCAACATGGAGTTCCATAAATTCCCTTTTCCTTCTATGTGCAGTACATTTAATGTGGACAGAAAGGATGGAAAAAAATGTAATATATACTGTTCTGAAGTGTCTTCAGGATTTATGATAGGCAGCTGCAGGTCTAATTTTTCAACAACTTTGAATCTTCAAAAAGAATTGGGTTTCCATCTCTACATAGCCTCTGTCTTTGTTCAGCATAAAGCTCATTTCATTGCTAGTATTTACTGAACCACTACAGTTATCAGCAATTCAAATGAAAGTATTTTCTTTGTAAACTTTCCTGAATTCTTATATATTTTGCTACGTTCAAAAGCCCCATACTGTCATTTTGCTATGCAATAGAATATAAATTTGAATCTGCTACTTACCCCTATAAAAAAGCAAATTACGTTATTTCCAGTAAAGAAAATATTTTGTTTTACCTGAACTTGGCAATGTTTCTTTACTCAGGGGTTATTTCTGTAGATATCCTTTACATTCTGCTTAGCATGCAATGATGTTTATAGGATGAACGTTTCTGTAGGTTTACATACAATATATCAGTATTAAAAAAAAAAGAGACAGGAATTAACATGCAATAAAAATATCTCGTTCTGGTCTGTTTCAAAAAGAAAATATTTTTTAAACTAGTAATGCCCTTTAATGCCACTTGTAATGTTCCATAAACTATTTTATCTATCTGTTTAAAATTAATCTGAGAAAAGAAAACTCCTGTGAGCTTCATCAAACTACAGAATTTCCATTAAGTGCTTTTATGGCACCTTAAATAAAACAAATTTATAAAATCTGAAACATTTTGACAACCAAATTGAACTTATAATGTATTTACCATTGTATTTGAATGAGTACATTGTAATTGTTAGTGTTCTTTCCCCACTTCGTAAAGTACAAACCTAATTAATAATTTTGATCTACTTTTCTATAAAGCCATTTTTAATACTTTAAGCTAAGTAGTGATTAATCCATAGTTATCACCATGGAAATTATTAAAACCAATAATAGTATCTTTAGGAATGTATTAATCTATTGGCCATGCCTTAATTATATCTGGTGTAACTCAGGAAGGTGAGGATTTAGATATACCTAAGGATTTAGAAATTTTCTGCTGATAAAGCCTCAGGTCTATGCCTCAGCAAATCACCGTTAACTTCCATGGAATTTTGCTAATTTACACCTTTTGAGATTTAGCTCCAAATGCTTCTGTTCTTTCGTATCACTCATTAATACAGACACACACATGATGTATTCACATACACAGTCACTCAAGGGAAACCAAAGTGTCACCTCATAGAAAAGTTTATGGTAATGGTGCCATACTCACAAGGGGGAAAAAGCTAAATATAATCCCAGATGTTACATAGCATAGATCCTACTTGTTGGTTATTCACTTTGTTTTTACCCAGCAGTACACTTGGCTGGTAGGTTTGCACTAAATAAGGATATAGCAAACAAGTTATGTGGCGCAGGTTGTATTAAAAAGAAAGTTTTCTGATGTGTTATGCCTATCCCAACAAGTAATTTTTCATCCAGGAAAGAAAATTGCTGTTAATTGTAGACTATATCAATAAAATATTTTAGAACACTTATTCAGATGTACTAAACATAATTGGGCAAAACTATGTGAGGGGAATACAGTGGCTAAGATATATATATTTAAAAATCTCAGACCTGATAATCTGCTTTCTCCCTTAGGTGACAGGCGTATTGCATACCAGAGACACCTAATGGCCCCCTTCATTCACTGAGACATTCCACTGAGATCTGACATTTGTCCTTCAGAACCTCCTGATACCAACAGATGTGATTCCTTTAGCAAGCAAAGTAAAAAAAAAAAAAAAAAAACAAAAAAAAATCCACCAAAAAATCAAACCAAAATAACCCAACCCACCTTACGGGCTATGCTGCTGGGTTAAAGAATACACTACCAGTAATGATTAGCTAGTCTCCCTTCTGCATAAACTTGCGTTTAAAAGTGTGCTGCTTGAGAAAAATATGTTCTGTTCTACTGGATTTAATTCCATTTTTTTTCAGATTTCTAACAATAGCTTCTGCCACCTGAGTCTGGGTTGTTCATATTTGTATCTTTTTGATTCTTTGTTAAAAAAATGTAAGTAGTTTCTTTATCGCACTACTCTTGGAGTTGCACATTTTCTCACCATTAAACAAGATTTTTCATAGCATTTTTATTTTGTTACTACCAACAGACATACCAGAAGGAATAATACAGGTAGGTGATGGAACCTCTGTCCTCACATCATTGAACCCAAATAAGATGGAATTTGCATGTACTGATATTTAAACTTTGTCAGCCATGCCTTCCCAGTCTGCACTAACAGAATGACTACCATCAGTGCTGGAAGATGTTAAGGATTAATACTGACATGGCCTTCAATGTGCATAAGATAAAGCCAAAACTAATTAGGAAAAATCAATAGAATAAAGGTTGCTATGACCTGGAATAGAACCAAAACAAAATCTGAGCTCAGCTTACTGTATGGATTTCTAATAGGCCTTTTTCTAGATTTTCTCAAAACTGTTTTCAGCAAAGAGGACATAAGTCAAAATGCTGATGAAACACACACTTTGAGGTGGTATTTCAGAGCTTAGTACTAGCTTCTTTTTAGAGTCAATAGAGGCTCCCTTGGAGGCACATTCAAAGGAAGAGACTAAGTTTAGGTGCTGTAAATCACCTTTTATTGGCCAAAGAAGGAACCTAGGAGATTAACTCATGTCAGGTAATGTTAGCCCTTAATCTAGTGAAGGCTTAGCCTTTTTATCTATTTTCCTTTGGAAAAAAACACACCATCAGTTTAATAAGAATTTTTAAAACTTTTGTTATTTTAGTCACAGTGATTCAATATTATAACCTGTTTAGCTAAGTGTTTGTAGCTTTATAGAGATCAAATCTGTGCTCTCACTATAGTCTTTGGCAGCACAGAACTCCACTGTGCACCATGTCTTCAGTAGAACTAAATATACTGTGAAAATCATTTGCTGATTTTGTGCTTTCTTTCAGTCTCTGTCAGATACCTAGAAATTGTGTCCACCTTCTAAATTAATTTTTATGATAATATACTTATTCCAGATGAATTGTTTTTCAGTACCAATGATAGTCCAAAGGCCCACAGGTAGCTGACAGGCACAGTCAGGAAAAAAAAAAAAAAAAAAGAGAAAAAACTTATTCTTTGTTGCAGGATCTGTATCTTTTTCAGTTCAAAACTACTGTATTTGTTAACTAATTATCCTGATAGCTATCAGCCAGAAGCCCTTTTAACTGTGACCATTTAAATTCAGCTGAGGAACTAACAGCTTTGTATCTATAAACAGGAAACATATTCCAAAAAGAAAATGACTAGGGACTGATGACATTGTTTTCATTTAGATGTCACGGTTTCAGCCTTCAAATTTCTGCAACTGCACTAACCCTGAGATCTGTACTTTTTCCTGTCTTAGAATCCAGGTGTCTATCTTCAGAAATCAATCACAAAATCCTCAAAAAGCTGTAATGATAAAGCCATTTTATCATTTAAATGTACTTCTGGAAGTGCAGATACTACTTATAAAAGTGGTTCATTTTGCCACTAGACATGATAAAAATGGAGATACCGTTTTCAAATGCGAAATGTTCGCCCACAGTCATGGATAATGGATGTGTAAACCAAATGCTTGTCTTCCTTCTACTCTCTCAGACTAATGTGATAAATCCTTCTGATGAATGCTATCTAACACTCAAATGACATATAATTTCAATGATTCATTCATTGTGTTCAAAGTGGTTGTGATGGGACATGAAACTGTATTATTTTTCTGATATTCTTGATAGGTACATGAGTCATTCGTGGGCCAGGAAGCGGGGGGAGGGGAGGAAAGAGAAACAAAAAAATAATTTACATTTCTCAGGCAGAGATCTCCATTTTCCATTCGAAAAATATTTCTTTTGCCCAGCAGAATTTGGTTGTCTCTGTATTTTATTTCTTATTAATGCCATTTACCTACCTTTACAATTCTGCTTACAGAACTAGAGGTCAATCTCCTCCACTGAGGTGTACTTTGACAAAGACAAAATGCAGGGTCTAACTTCAGAGACAAGCTCTCAGAGTTGCTCAGTGAAACAGAGATAGAAAGTGTTATCATGTTCCAAGGAAGTTTCATGTACGATATGCAATCTGTTTTGTACATAAAATATATTTTGCTCTCTAGGTCACTCTTGTTTCAGTTTCTTCTGCCATGCAGACCAAGACCCCGCAAGCATGACGTATACTGTTCAGGCATACAGAGCGATTATTTATTGATTAATATACACAATAGCTGGGACTACGGGTTGCTAAGTTAAACATTACATACCCTCCACACCTGATGCGGATAACCTGATGAATCTCTAGAAGCCAACCATTTTCCAGTCTGGTGAGAGTAGGTCAGTCACCACTGACCCTTGCAGCAGCTGACCCTTGATATTTCTGATTTACCACCTTCTAGTGCCATTTAGCTTTGTAACTTCAGTGCAGAGCTTTTCCTCTTCTACCTTTGAGTTGGCTTCTCCTCAACATGTGTGCCTCTGTTTGGGTTCTTACTCATCCTGCATTGCTTTACCTCACCTGCTTTCTCACAAAATAACAATATTCTCAGTAAAACTGAGCCAAACAGCCATGTTGTACCTTGTGCCCAGCCCTGAGGGCACTAAGGGACCTGCATGTCTCTGCCCACATCCCCTGGTCTCCTTCTACTCCGAGGACACTGAGAGCAATCTAGGATTGCTCATTGGGTGTAGCGGTCCCTCAAGAAGCTAGCAGCAAGATTTACATTAACTTAAAGTATGACGATTTTTCCCTTGCATATGGGAATGACTTCTTAAACCTTTAAATGTCATACACACAAGGCTGCATGCTAAATGAGGGCATTCCTCAGAAAAGTCTTTCTCTAGCAGAGAAGAAGTGTCAAAGGCACCAAGACAAAGAAGTATTTAAATACTGTAATGGAGAAATCAATACCGAATGAAAACAATGATTCTTCATGGTTAAGAGGAAATAGTAACATAATACATACACAAATGTTGGCTGCCCCAAAATGGTGGCTTTCACCCCAGAATGTTAGGAGTACAAATGTATAAATATTTTGCTTATAATAAAACTGATGCTATTTGTTTCTCTGACCTATAGAACTATGACTCTACCTTGAAGTATAAGGAACCTGAATCTGTTCTGAAAGTGCACCGACATAGCTCAGGCTCATCCTGATATCCCGCTGGGACTGACACGAAAGGCTAAATAGAAAGTTTCAGCTACACAATAAGCAAGGAAAAGTTTAGAAAACGTCTCCCATTCCATGTTTTCATGCTTATTATTTTAGAAGGGTTAGAAATTTGTTTCAATAGCTTAATTTTTATTGCTTTTTATTTTAAAATTAAGCATCTTTTTATAAGGCAAAATACGACAAAATAGCAGAGGGCAAACTAAGTATTTCCTATTGTCAACATGAAATTTTAAACTTAAAAAAAAAGAGCTTATTCCATTATTTCCTGAATTTTCGATTCAGCTACTCAAAAAAAAGTCTATTATTCTCTTGGCTCTAATTAAAATCACATTTGTATTTATATCAGCATGTTTCCTGCTGGCTTGAACTTAGGGTTGCTCTTTGGTTTTAGAAAATGGTAAATAGACAAGATAGATAAGTGAAATCCTGTCCTGAGGAATGCAGAGGAAGTTCTAATACTTACTTTGATCAAGTCAGGATTTCAATTTATGGGAATGTTTTTTTCCCACTGCTCCCCATGTTTTACCCATAATTTTTCTGTTAAACACTCCCATTCTCACCTATCTTCAAAACTAATTAGTCCTTCAGAACTTTACCTCATTTTCACATCTGTAGCCCACTCACCTTTGCTACTCTGAAGTAAGTCGAAGAACAAATTATGGAGTATACTGACAGTTGAACAGATACTGGAAGGCATAAGGATAGGGGTTGAACAATGATAATGGAAAAAAATAATTTAGAATCTGCTGTGGTAACTTAAGAAGCAAACGAAATCCATGAAATACACAAACAAAAAACCAACAGAGCATTTTCAACTTAATGGAGCAGGAAAGAAGTCACTGCTTCACATGATCTGCATTGTACACACTACACTCGCCGATAATGATTGCAGGAAGCTGTAGGATGCAGCTTCCTCTCTGCTTGGCTTTCCATTTCACTGGGAAATCCTAATCCACAGTAGTATTAGTAAAACCATTTGTGCAATATTATATCATGTTTTGACATCCATGCTTTAAAGAAACTGCAAAAATCAGAAAAAAAGGGCTCAAAAAAGGGTATAAACTGTAGTCAAATTCATAGAACAGTCCAGGTAGCTACACTTGTGTTCATATTAAACTTATCACCTAGTACAGAATGGTCTTTGTTCTTATGATTAAAATCTTTTCCCATCCAAAACTGAATGGCCTGATACAGAATGCCTGTTGGGAATTGTCCCTGGTTCCTGCAAACTTTCAAACTATGCAAGGGTATTATTTTGGAGTGTGCTAATTTAAACATGGTAGAATCCTGTTGGGAATACTTTTAAGAAATAAAATTGTAGACATGTGAATTCCATTTCCTAATAACATTCCCTCACACTCATATGTATAGATGTAAACAATGAAGCTTAAAAAGCTTTAATCCAAAAGACTTGAGGTGACTTGTTCAAGATCCATAGAAGATGCTTTTAGAATAATTTCTTTTGCATGAATGGAAAACAAGATTTTTTTTTTTGAAAAAAAAATCAAAATTCATAGTTAAATTGTTATTCTGCAACACCCACTTCTATATAGTCAATAGCCTAAGACAAATGTGGGAAATGTTTCAGTTTCAATTCTGCATTGCACCACTCCAAACGAATTATAAAGCTTTCTCAAAAAGTCTGACTACTAAAATTCTGCCCTAAAGAAAACATTTCCAGAAGAGAGGCAGCACTCTATTCTATAGGGATGAAGAAACCTTTTTAATAAAATTTGAATACGACACAATTAAAACTCTACCTACACTAACATACTTTTAAGAAACATGTGCACAATATTTTCTTCCACAATCCTCAGTAATTCCTTCCCCTAGGAAACTGAGAAACCTGCTGGTTTTTACATCACCATTCCACTTTGTCTGCTATTTCAACTCTGCTATAATATAAAGCATTAAATATTTGTTTAAATGAAACGTATTGTTGCATACATATATGTCTTTCAAATTCAGTCTCTTTAGGGAAGAGACTGAAGGTTGGTGTTTTTCTTTAATTATCTCTGCTTTTCATCTTATGAAAAAGTCTCTAGCATGAAGGGATGTCCCAGTATTATGATCACTGAGTAATGATTCACTTTAAAAAGATCCATATTATAGTAAAATCAGGCTTGAAGAACCTTATGGTCTGAATATCATTTAGATGCCAAAATATTTTTCTGTTAGTAATTGCAGATAGTAATGCTTTGGCTAATATTCTGTATTAATTTTCTCTGATAGCTCCTGAAGTTGTAAGACCTTAAATTCTCAAGCAGAAAAGGAAAATACAGAACAGATGAAAGAGTAAGCAAGACTGACAAAACCACAATACCTAAAATATACATAACAACTACCTAATCCTTTTATTTTCACAGTTGATGACATCTCAATTTTTTGGTCTCTGTCTAAATAATATAATTTATTCTCTATGGAAAACCAGAGTAGAAAGAAACAGAGCAGATCAGTAAAACTGTCAGATTAAAAGTACTAGACTGATTGCAATCACATGTCAAAATTTCCAGCAACAGAAAGCTTCAGTGATGATTCGTGATTCAAGATGGCAGGTGACTCAAGACCAGAGATGTAGCAAAATTAGTGTTAAAATGAAGGAAAAATAGATTTATAATTAGTAGGAACTGTAAGTGCATATTCATACAAAAATATGAAAGGTACAATTTATAGCCATCTCAGTTATTATAATACCTTATTGGCCTGTCAATTATTGATGCAATTCAGATAAACAGATCATAATGGAAGCCCGTTCTGAATTATATAGGTTAAATTTTTCAATAAATAATTCCTATGTAATGTGACAAACAACAAACCATTTCTTCTTATCTATATGTCAATGACTATTGAATTGAAGAGACAAGAAACACAAACAGGCAAATAATTATAACCGCAGAAAACAAGATTTTTTTTTTTCCAGCTCTACACCCTCATCAGAGTCAGTTTGATCTTCTGGAAAATGAAGGTTGGAATTTTCATGTGTCAGCTTCACCTACCATCGCTTTCAGGAAACAAGTATACTCCCTTGGTCTATGAAGGGACCTTATTATTTTGGAAAAAAACTCACAACTTTGGTATCTCATTTAATTAAAAATAATTAATCAAAAATAACAAATAAAAATTCAACAGTGAGTTATCTTTTCAATATCCAGAAATAAAATGAAACTTTCTGTGTAAAATATTACTTATTTTGTGTATATGTATGTTAAAATCTGGTATGAAAACTTACTTTCTACCTAAACTTCTATTACTATTAAATGAAAATGAAGAAACTAATATATCAGACACCTTCAAATTAATGAAAGAATGTTCAAATTTAACTCTTTTTTCCCTGAAAAAGCAATCATAATACTAGCATATTTTTCCTTTAAGCCTTCTTTTAAACATAATAATAAAAATTAACAGCACAAAATGTTTTCAAATGATACATGGGATTGAAATACTTTCTCAACTAAAAACCCAAGGCAAAGATTTCTAATTAATTGCTTTTCTTTTTTTTTTTTTTATGTCAGCTTTCTAGTTGCATAGATTCTCCCTTTTAAAACTAATCTTTGATATGACAACATTTAACATTTCAATAAATTACTGAGCAAACAATCTATCTTACAAATTAAGATATTCAAGACAACGCAAAAAAAGCCTATGGAACATATGTATGTCCATGTTGATAGTCAATAAACAAGATCAATTAGTGCTTTCTTCAGACACTGGACCAATGCTTTCCACTGTCAAGGCTTGTTCAATGACTCCTAGATAGAAATTTTATAGGGAAATCATCTTTCAAAAGAAAATCAAGAACAATTAAACAATTCTAATTAAATCAAAACTACTAGGAAAAGAGGAAATCAACAAAAATATATGGTATACTTCCTCACTTATTGCAGTCAATGATATAGAAATGCAGGTAGAAGGAGGGATTTAGCTTGCAACAGTGCTTGGAAAAAAAGCATTTTTTAAAAAAATAATAATAAAAAATCACCTTCCATCTTTCTCCTACTCAGCTTAGAGAAAAAGGAGGAACTCATCAAGCTCCTGCTTCTTTTCTCATCTCCACAAATTTCTTGTAGTGAGTAGTTCAATAGATTTTGCATTTACATTTGTTACCTCTTGACCCAATGTTGATTAGTGCATGCTACTGATTTTACACTGCTTTAACATTCTTTGGGTCCTATAATGAAAACCTGCTATTTTTCCTGATTTAAAATAAAAGCTGCCAACTATAAGAAAATTTCTTATAGATAACATTGTAACATTTTAAACTGAAAGAGCAAATAAAAGACATAAATAATTTTCTTAATGTTATTTTCTTTATTAAAAAACACACTTTATCTTATAGAAAAAAGCCACCTTGCTAAAAATCCTGTCAATTTCTAGTCAAAATTTGTCACAGAAAAATTAATTTGTTAGATTGTGATATATGACTTCAGTGATACCAAAGTTTTCTGAGGAAGTATTAAAAAAAAAGTATACAAAGAACCATCCACTTATTTATTGCAACAACAGTAGTAGTGTGCCTCTATGTTCAAAATTCTATACAAAGAGCCTAACATCTGCCAAAAAGCAGAAGAGAAGAGGAGAAAATAGAGGGAAGTATTTTTACATTTTAGTCATAAACTCAAAATGAAATCTTTGTAAAGATGCAGTCCTTGCAGAGGACATGTGGCACCAGCACATGTATGTTCTCTACATAATTATGTCACTCAAAATGTAAAACAATTAATTAAAAGTGGATTTAATTGCAAAATATGTAGTAATCGAAGTATCTAATTTCAGAAATCTAGTGTCTAATTAACATGTCAGTGAAGTAGGTATTAATAAATTTTCAAATAAAATTAATCAAATGTAAAGTGTCTTTCATCTCTAAACATACGCAACTTGTTCTGACACCAGAGGTAGCTGTGATAAAGATGATTGTTTAAAGTTGTCATTTATTGATTATAAAGATATTGACAACATTCTCCACAAAAAGAATAAAAAATACATTGCAGCTCTCACAGACTAACTTCAAGGTCTTATTTTTAATATTTCTGTCATTTAAAGGGATTGTAGACTTGTTTCAGATGATTCAAAGACAGGTTTCAGCTCCAGGCACATGTACACACATGTACCTGAAACAGAAAACATCAACCAAATTATTAGATACTCAATAGAATTTTGATCATTTATACAATGACACATTGTTTTTAAATAAAGAGAATTAATACTTGATGGATTTTGGTCTATTTAGTTTTTGTGTTGCTTGTCTATGGATGTTGAGTTCTGCTGAAAATCTGGCTAGCAGTTATTAAGCTGGAATGTATTTTTTTCCTTATATAAAAAGAAAAAAGTTCAACAGACTATGTACATAAATTAAAAAAAAAAAAAAGAAAGATTTTAAACATCACAATTGAGCTTCAAAGTTATTTGTTATACACTGTAATTTGTGAATGTTTTTTTCTTAGTCTCAATGGACAGATTCTGCCACCCTGTTATCGGTACAGTGATCATTATAGCTGTATAGTTGTAGCATTGCTCTAGTTGCATAAATATTATGAATTGGATATGAAGAAGTGGAACTTGAAATAAAATTGTGTTTAATTATTTGAAGATTACTTGATAAATAGCGTCTGAAGACTGAAATCTGCGTACTGATGAAACCTACTTGTTCAATGAGAGATTTTTGTGATACTTTTTCTTCTCCCTTTTTCTCACTTCATTCTAATATAACTGGAAAGAAGAAGAAGGATCAATTTAGGTGATCATGGGAAAAAACCTGGGCATTAGAGTAAAATGTTAGATTAAAAACCAACATAATTGATAAAATTGAAATAATCCTCAGGAGGCTGTTTTCAGGATCTGTAGTTTATTAAGGTTTATGGTCTAAGGTCTTCACAAATTAACAAGTTCAAATATTTTCCACAAATCATGAAGGAGTTAACGCTATATTAAATTCAAACATTTTATTTATTTGTATGTAAACAAGCCAAAATATTATTCTTTATTCTTAGTGAAACATTCTTTTCGCAAAATAAAAATATCTCCCCCTTAAATAACGTATTTGCCAAGGACAGAGTACTTCAGCCAAGGAAAAATGAATTTTCCTGATTATAATAAACTTTTTTATGATGGAAAGTATGTTACGCCCCATCATTGGAAGTATTCAAGGTCAGGTGGGATGGGCTTTGAGTAACCTGATCTAGTGAAAGATGTCCATCCCCATGGCAGGAGGGTTGAACTAGATGGTCTTTAATGGTCCCTGTCAATCCAAACAATTCTATGATTCTAAGACTTCAGCGAATCTTCTTCGCACAGTCTATATTTTGTTGGATTATACTGTTTCACATTTTATAGCCCTTCATTATAATGATATAATCATTCAAATAAGGTTTCGTTTGTGAAAGCATTCAAAATACTCTTTTTTTTTCTTAAAAAAAAGGACCATATTATTCACTACTCACTGATTATTCTTCATTTCCTCCTGTATAAATATTTCCTGTCTCCCAGTCAAAAAAACAGAAGCATAAATCTGTGATAAAAAATACTGGGTAGTTTATTTATATAGCTTTTGTTTTGTATCGCTTCTCTATTTTTTTTAATATTTACTGACAAAAAATTGCTGGCTGTAGAAAAAGTAAGTAGAAAAATCAGAAACATGGAATCATGGAATAGTTTGATTTTTAAGGACCTTTAAAGACCATTTAGTCCAATCCCCCTGCCATGGGCAGGGACATCTTTCACTAGATAGAGGTTGCTCAAAGCCCCATCTAACCTGACCTTGAACACTTCCAGGAATGGGGCATCCACAACTTCTCATACAACCTGATCCAGTGTGTCACTACCCTCTTCATAATAAACCTCAGCCTTTCTTCATAGGAGAGGTTTCCAGCCCTCTGATCATTTTCATGGCCCTCCTCTGGACCCACTCTAATAGGTCCATGTCTTTCTTGCAATGGGGACCCCAGAGTTGGACACAGGACTCCAGGTGGGGTCTCATGAAAGCAGAGTAGAGGAGGAGAATCACCTTCCTCAACGTGCTAGCCACACTTCATTTTATGCAGCCCAGGACACAATTAGCTTTCTGGAATACAAATGCACAATTTTTTCTCCTCTAAGAAGGGGAATAAAATTGTGAATATAGAATATAATTACCTAAAAAGCAAAGCTCTTAGACATCAGAATTAATTTGTGGAAAGGCTTAATTTATGAATGGTATCAATCACATTTTTAAAACGTTACATATGTTACATCTTCATTACAAACATTTAATAGTGTGATCCATGTGATTCTTTGTCTCAAATAATGACCATATAAAGAAGTAGTTTTTAAGCAATCACTTGGATGAAATTTTTGTCCTTAAAATCTCTTTGAATCTTAATTAAGTTCAATGTCTGACAAGGGCATGTGCAGGAGGTTTGAGTAAATTTGGGAGGCAATTAATTTATATTCATACAATTAACAAAACAAAAGTGTATTCATGTAGTTTATTAATAAAATATTATTTTAATGATATTCTCTATACACTGTGAACCTCATCCATCCAATTGTTTCCTTCAGCTACATTTATAAGGGTTTTATTTTTTTGGTACCTGAGATTCTGAAAGCAATTAGCACAGCTTTCTACACACTCACAAATCATAATAGTTTGAATTTATTTTCCTTGGCAAAGCACACAAATAACTTTAAATATTTCTGTTTAAAGAACTCAGCATTCGCCTGTTTACATAACTATCATGTTTGGCATACTTATCTTACATGTCATCTCTACTGGCCACATGAAAAAACCCATCTTTTAAAGACATTTCAGTCTGTCATTTGCTCATATTTCAGTTCTTTAGGATATCTGTCTGAGGATAATATGCTAAGTTTACTGGGTCAAAGACTACCTGTGTGTAAAAGCACGGAAGACATTTAGATTTTTTTTTCGGTCAAGATGCTGGGGAAAATAAATTGAAAAGCAGCCAGTTACTTGATTTAATTTCATAGTTTCTATCAGGAGCAGTCCAACAAACTCCTAATAACTCCCATTTTTCACACAATGACATGTCTTCTCTTCTAAACAAAACTAATGGGCAGTGGAAACATTCATGCACTGCTCAGATTTTAAATGAATAATGTCATTAGATAAAAAATGTTGAAATGCAAAGTCCATAAATACCTATTATGAAATTAATGGCAAGTGCTGTATTTACTTAATTTTAATAATTAGCATAACTCCTGAAACATATTGTTTCTCTTTTGTGTTATTTATACAGCATAATTTGCATCTGATTCTTATCATAAATTCATGCTCCAACCTTATATAATTGTACCACCTTGTTGCTTGCCATGCTTCACCTAAATTTTCCATAAATTAATCTAATAATAATATCAATTTATTTAAGCAAATGTTCAGATTTTTGTGGTATATTAAAAATGATCTAGAGAGCCTCCTGTATAGTGAAAAAATATATTCAACCATTATCCACCCAGACAAAAATTTCAGAGCTTCAGAAAGTAGGTCATACCATAATAGTGACATTGAACTTTTCAACTGGGAATAATTAGGTTTTATTTCCAGTGCTCAGTGACCTACTCTGAAAAACAAGATAATACAAGAATGGTTCAGTTTTATTTTTCATAATTTAGTGGCTTGCTTTATTATTTCTTTCTATTGTATATACCTTAAGAATCCATAATTGTTACCTATACAGAAAACAACAACTGACAGCTGTGTGGGGTACTTCTGCTGTTTAATATGTCGTAAAGAATGTGTTGCAGGCAATGATGTTATCATTAGGGAACAAGGATACTGTCTATTATTTCAGAACCGAATAATTCAACATTAAATTGTTTCAACTGCAGTGTCACTTGCAGGGAATGTGAAAGCAGAAGAGTTACTGTGTATGAAACAAGCTTTTCAGTAATACTTAACAGCACAGAGGGCATTTGAAGCACACTTCCTTGTATCTTCCCTCTAGGGTGCTGTAGAAAGCTTTTCTTTTATTTAGTGGCTGCTTCCTAATGCAAAGAGACATAATAAAATGCACTTGCATCTGTTAGCTCAAATAACAAGACACATTTTTCTTTTTTAGGGCTGGGGTGTTCTAAGAGCCGTTTGACACAATTCAGACTACTGTGTTGTAACATGATCTCATTCCCTCCAGTGAGTTTTAATTTCTTTATTTGTTACTAATGTTATTACAACACGAAATACCCTCCCACCTCTGACTTTGGTCATGCATTTGTCCTATGTATAGGTGTGTGGGGTGGCCTGCTGCAACATGTCAACCTGTATAGTAACACAACAAGAGGTATAACTTGACACGATGTGTCAGAAGCTGAATAACATGGGAAGGCATGCATGAAACTTTCACAGACAGATCGTGGTCATTCAGAGGCAGACTGTTTCTCTGGCATTTACGTAGCTGTGAACCAGGAGTGGGAAGGCTGCAATGCCTCCATCCTGTTACACGGAGCGTACAAACGACAATTTTTTAATATATAAACGTATTGCAGGGAGTGCTCTCTATGCATTTTACTAAATGTGAATGAATATCTCTAGTGGATACGGAGAATGCCAAGTGTAGTAATAGATGTGCACCAGAGAGGAACAGAGTATCAGGCACCCAAGAACTACAAGAGATTTTCTCTGAGTCTTCCCATTTTTTTCAGAGAGAAAATTCCTCCCCCTGTTATTGTAAAATATTGTCATCTTTGAAATTCACAATACAGGACAGATTCTCAGTAGCAAAGTTAAGACTTCATCATTCTACCTCTGACTGTTCCCTTCAAAAGAATCATTAGTTTTTTCCAATGGCTCTAACACAAGAGAATATTTCATAAAGACTACCACATAGTTTTCCGTGGTTATTCCATTTTTTTTTTTCATGAGTACAATGGTGGAATGAAATGCTATTTTCATGTTTATGCTATTTGGTTTGGCTTGGGTTTCTTCTTTTTTTTTTTTTTTTTTTCTTTTGACAATTGCCTAAGAGCATCCTTATCTGCATATTCATTTCATTAAGAACCCAGTCTGAAAAATACGTCAAGTGAAAAATGTTCTGTCATTTGATTGCTGATGTAAATTTAGCCAAAAATAGATTATATGTAGGATCTTCATGCTCTGACAATGTTTGCGACAAAACAGCCCAAGTACCTTCAATGTACAAACAAGCAGCAGAAGCTCAATACCACCTCAGCAATGACTTTCAGTAAATCAGTGTCTGTATTCAGTAAGGTAATGTTTTGTCTTCATAGAATCATGGAATCGTTTTGGTTGGAAACGACCTTTAAGATCTTTAAGATCATCGAGTCCAACCATGAACCTAATTTCCTGATATCCAATCTAAACCTCCCCTGGCACAACTTGAGGCCGTTTCCTCTCATCCTATTGCTTGTTACCTGGGAGAAGAGACTAGCACCCTCCTCGCTACAACCTCCCTTCAGGTACTTATAGACAGCAATAAGGTCTCCCCTCAGCCTCCTTTTCTCTAAACAACTACAGTTCCTTCAGCTGCTCCTCATAACACTTGTTCTCCATACCCTTCACCAGCTTTGTTGCCCTCCATTGGACTGTCTCCAGCACCTCAATGTCTTTCTTGTAGTGAGGGGCCCAAAACTGAACACAGTATTCTGGGTGCGGCCTCACCAGCTTCTTTACAAGACTTCAAAAAATTCAGTGGCAACTGACTGATTTTGATCATGTGGCTATCTAGTCCCTCAGGTTTTAGATGAATTAATTGTGAATAGTGCTTTTAAAAATATTTTTTTTTACATAGTAAAAACTTTCATGTCGCTTCTCAAACCCTAGGTCATAAAGTTTTCCTGAATACTTTCAATTATGCTTAAGCATGTGGAAAAATAAGAGATACTTACTGGTCTTTTTATGTAACTGCTGCACTATCCCGCTCTATTAGGCATAAGAGTGGTAAGTTTATTTCTGTAATTTTGCTGATAGACCAAGAGAAACATACACTTCATATCAAAACCAATGAGCAGCTCATAAGAGTTTTGAGCCAGTAGGAGAGACCTTTTCCACTGCAGTTCCAACTCACTAGATAATTACACATGCATTTAAGTTTATTCCTGTTCAGCAGAGTACTGGAGACTATAATTAGCTACTTTGTTGAATAAAGATCTGTAAGAATATATCTAAAATAATATTTGGAAAAATCACACATTTTCAAATACAGTGTTTAACTAATATTTTTTGTGAGAAAATTAGTTAGCTTCTGTATTCCTGTCAAGCAATTTTTTTGAGCTACGTGGGGTATCTACTGTGGATAATATTCTACAATAGCAGGTATTTTTTCATTATGAGGCAGGTAGAAGTAAATCCTAGCATTTTAATTTCAATTCTGGCACAATATACAATTAACTCTGCAGCAGGAAATGTGTATGAGCTCCAGAAGAAACTGTTCTAGGGAAAAGAACAGAAGCTGAACCAACAGATAACATTTTACAATGGAGATTTCTTTTCGTTTGTATGAGAATGAGTACATGCAGAAGCTAGCAAATGTCAAAGATTTTATTATGTGGAACAGCAGTACACAGAGTACATAATATTTTATGTCTCATTTGGAAGACCATGGTAATTATGGTGCATCCACAAAAGTCTGAGATAAAAGGCTGAAATAATTCAAATATGAAAGGAATGTTTAGACTGGACTAAAGCATGCTGTGAGTTAAAATACATTTATTTTGACCTTTAAAAATTATACAATATTTCCCCCAAAATACTTCTGATTTAGAATTCAAGGACATCAGATAGAGATTTTACACCATAGAACGCATTTTTTTTGTACTTGCTTTTAAACATGGAAATTTTTTTTCTGCTGAGTTTACCAGCAGTTCACAGTATTCAGCAGCAATTACAAAGATAGTGAAAGAAATAAGTCCACAACACTTTCTGAATACACTTTACAGAGAAGTACAGTTTTCTGTTTTAATGTACTTTAAAAGCATCTGTTAATCACAGAGTAAGTTACAAACAGACACCAAGGAGAGAATTAACACCACAGCTTGTACCTTACTGATATGAATCAATAGCGTTTGGACTTTGAGCTGGGTAAAACAGAATTTCACACCACAAAAGAAGCTGTCAGTTTAAATGCCTATTGATTGTAAAACATATCATTATACCACACGACACTCTTCACACTTTAACCGTTTTTGCAGCTACACTCTAAATACCATTTACTCACACGAAGCACTCACCGGTGTCAGCAGGATTAACTATCAGGTAAGATATTACTCAGGGTAGGAAGGGAAGAAACAGCACACACATTTTGCCAATTATACCTGTGAAAGTAGTTTTCTAAGTACAAATTACAGTGAGTTAAGAGTGCCCTCAATCAAGATCTTGTTAATAATTGCTCTTTTTTTAAAATAGAAGTTGGGCTTTCTTGGGCAAGCATAGCTACACTGTGTGACAAATGCAACACAACATGCCATTTTTTCACTATGTATTCTATTTTGAACGACTGGAGGAGAGCACAATTATTGTTAGCTGTCCTGACATAGTAATAACAAAACACCTCCGTACGGAATGTGAGTATCATAGATTTTACAAGAGTTGCTTTGGAAACAAGGCTGTATAATGGACATCATCTGTGGTACAAACTCCAGTCCTAGTATTTACAATCTTACTATTACTCCTTCTAATAGTAAGCCACATATATTTGCCATTAGTATACCTAAAAACTACTTGCAAATTAGCATATTATCATTGTGTCTCTGACTAAAGTTCATGCATGTAGTCACAGAAACGTATGCCGCTTTGAGAAAATACTTTTTAAAATGCATCATTCTTAACCAATCTGTTTAAAGGACATCAGTGGAAGACACAACAGTCATTTCTCTCAATCAGCAACTTCCTTTTAGCAACAAACACCTTTTCTGAGCTGGAGCTGGAAGGGAGGAACTTACATTTTTAGTGAAGGGGAGCACTGTAACTGATCAGACTGCACTGATGAAGGATGTTGGCCTATGTGGGTACAATTCAGAGAGCTAGCTAATTGCACCTCCCAACATTTTGGTTTCAGTTTTTCGGAGATACTTTTCTGTCTGCCATCCTGTGTCAAGCCGCAATGGATTTGCATCAAACAATATTTACTCTGCTCTCTGTGGTTTGTCTCAGATAAAATCCTTTCTAATTCTTTAGAGCTCAAGTCTGTGCTGGCCACTGTTGTTTCAGAGGTTTGGGTTTTGTTTGGATATTTTTTATTTTTTAATTCTTTTCGAATTGGAGTACTGTAAGAAAAGTATATAAGTGGATAATGTCTGTGTCCAGACTATCCACCCACAGACATGTGTTGACATTATTAAAGGGATAAGTAAATGAATGCTTAGTCTGCTACTGGCGTAAAGTGAACTTTATCTGCCCTTTTTTTTTTAAAATATATTTAAAATAAACAAACAATAAAAAAGCAGATAGATTTTTTTATCATCAAACAGGAAGTTGAAAGAGGTCAACAATCCACCAAAAGCAGAACAAAAGATAAAAAAATATAGAACATCTCTTTCAGAAGGTAGCGCTGATGGTGACCCTCTATCCCTCACATTAATTGTGAAGGAGCAGAATATGGTATTGTATATGATGAACAGGAATGCAAAAAGTAGTATAAACAGAACAGCATTTGTCTGTCTGCTTGGATCTTTTGCACATTTGTGGAAACACTGTGAAAAAGTCCAAGCACACTATCACTTGTCAAAAAGCATTTGCATCAGTGTTAATGGATGCCACATTATTGACACTGCA
Source organism: Nyctibius grandis (assembly GCF_013368605.1). NCBI lineage: Eukaryota > Metazoa > Chordata > Aves > Nyctibiiformes > Nyctibiidae > Nyctibius > Nyctibius grandis. Next base: position 62,622,532 of record NC_090659.1, read on the forward strand.
GCGGTGCATGTATTATTCTTTCAATCACATGATGCAAAAAAACCCAGGACTTGAACCCACTAGGGGATTTTGTTTTTATTTGCAGTTGAATGTTTTAAATTAATCATTTGGACTTTTTAAGTTTCAAAGCAGAGCTTTATACTGAAATAGTTAATTGGACCTATTTCCATGTCATGCATCCAAAGGGAATGAGTATTTAAAAAAAATTATTAAGAAACTTCTTAACTGAGATCCTATAACTTGTCTGATTCATTTTAACCTTCTGTGATCTTGAGACTCGTTGGAAATGCTAAACAAATAATCACAAGATATCTTGAGTATCTGAAACTGTTCCATTCAAAATGTTTTCTCAGGAAATGTAGTGATCACAGATTATCACTGATGGGGGAGCTGACAACGTAATTTTCAAGTTCGGAATATCTGAATACTAGTTTCCCTAGGAAAAATGCAGTGTGCTTATAGTATTTTATATACATATAAAAAAATACGTCATCATAGCCTAATTCCTGTGAGCTGATAAAACATTTATCTTAATCTTGCTGTAACTGTTTTTTAGTGCAATGTTAGAGAGTTGCTAAAGAAAAGCAAGAATGAAAATGAAACAGAAACCCTAAATCTAATTGATATTAATCAAGTTCTGTGTTAAAAACAATAGCTGTTATTCAAAACTGGAACAAAGTGATATTGCTCAGAGCCTACAATGACTAATTTCTTGAAAAGAAAGCTCTGCTATGAATAAGGTATCTGACAAATACAAATGCAAGGTAGATCCTTAGAAGAGATCTTATATATTGAAAGCCAAAATATCAGTATCAAGCATTATGTTGCAGAGCTAAGACCACCAAATACCTCATAACCACAAAATGAAAGCTGACAGTCAAAGGTTCACACAGAACTAGCACAAGCAGCAAGCCAGCCAAGAATATCAGTGTTTTTCAAAATCCCACATTTCTTGTGTAATGATGCATGGAATGGCAGTAATCTCAAGGGAATAATTTATCCTAAGTGTACCCTTTTTTTGGTAAAATAGAAAACTATGAGTGACTGATATAAATTTTTTTTTTATAATTTTTATTTTTTATAGCATCTGAGAGAATTACTTTTTTTCTGTGCAGATATTTTAAATGCCAGCTCTGCTCCACCCTTGCTGACTCTTTCTCAGGTCAATACATATCAGGTATCAATCTCACCTATTGGTGTTTGCACACTGGAGGCCTCTTCTCCCACTTTTTCAGGGTGTTCAAAATGTGCTGCGTTCCAAGATGGCAGCAAAATGCCAAACTAGTGAAAATGAACAGTCAGCACAACCCTTGAAGAAAGAGAGATGTTCAATTAATTGGATTGAACTTTAGCATAAGCTGGGCGTTAGTGAAAATTGGCAGCTTGGGCTTCCTTCTTAGTAGTCAACGGAGAGAATGACTTTTCTTGAGAATGACTTATAGTGTCTAAGATAAGGGAATGAAATACCTCTGCAAATGTCTAAATAAACAGCTCTGAATAAGTAATTTGAATTTAAATTTTATAGGACTAAGTCAGGTCACATGAGTTCCTCTCACAGTGTTCATGAAAGTAATTATCTTAGGAAAGATCTATGATTAGCAATAAGATAGCAAGTAACAAATCTGTTATTTCTTCTTGTGGGACACAGTCTATCAGGATAATTGTTTTCTTTTGGTTTTCTACAATTCTACACAGATGTTAAGGAGCTTAACAGCAAATAGCTACATAACAAAATTAATCTCAGAAATATTTAATGTGGCGGTCAGGTAGGACAGTAGGTTTGGGAATGAGATAGGCAAAGCAAGTACTCATAAATGAGGACCAAAATTTGATGTGTGCCTGGATTTTACACTCCAAAAGTGTGTTTACTGTAGTGATAAACATTTGTTACAAAGTTCATATACGGATTTCAACCTTATTTTAAACTGAAGCATTCTGATTCCATTTCTGTTATTTTCTCTACTTAGGACTGAGATTTGTCTCATCTCTGTGGTGCACTGGCAATTTAGAAAATTGTCCATTGTTAGTTAAAACTTTTGTAACTTGATGAACTATGCTATATAATAAAATTAACATGTTGTTGAGAATGTGGTCGGGTTAAAAACCTTCATAAATTACAATAAAACAATAATTAAAGGCAAAAAAAAAAAACCAACCCAAAACCACTTAATGTTTAGAGGATCACAAATTTAACCATCCTGGAACTTTAAGCCCATAATAGCAATGCCTGCTAAAAACTCAATCATATCAGATTGCCGTTTCTGCCCACTAGAGGGGAATTTTCTACTCTGCTGAACCAAAGCTTTACAGTTTCATTAGCTCACATTCTCTGTCTTGACACCAGTGCCCTCTCACCAGATTGAAGGCTGAGCTGAGTGGTGCCGACAGAGAGAGGCAGATAAAAGGAAAGTGATGAAAGTGCTAAATATTTGCCTTCTGGGTAAAAGCTTCATGTGTCTTTGCTGACCACTGATTTCCTTTGCCCTGTTCCAAGAAGATGGGAGTGTGTCTTGTGTTTGATGTATACATACTAGTAGCTTCAATTTCAACCAAATTTGATTTTTAGTTTGTCTTCAGAAAGTGCAATTTTTGCCTGAGCTTGAAAGACAACAAATGTTTTTGATTTCTTTAATAGAAATCACCCAAGACTCTGAATTGAAGGCAGAAACCATTAGTATGCAACTGAATTTTCAAGATCTGTGCCACATTTAGACAAATATAATCCACTGAAATCTGTAAGAACCATTTGATTTCTCAACAAGCGAGGAAGTTTGATCAGGTAAAGATGACAGATATTTATTTTAATAATAGATAAAATTATAGCCTATCCCCGTTTCTGAAATTTGATTCAGACTCAAAAATGACATGAATGGATTCAAGTTGACCTACAAAAATATATCTGAGGGGCTCAATAATTTGAATAACTGTTTCTATTTGAATCCTAGTGCAACAATCAAAGGGTCAAAATATTATAATCTGCTCTGGTCTGATCTGAAAAAGAGATTCATAAACGAAATGCCTATTTCATCTCCAGATACGTAAGTATTAGAAATTTTCTGAGTAATCCATTTCTTGTTACAACTAAAGTATCATTTTGAACACAAAGGGAGATAAGTACATAAAAAATGAATAAGTAATATAATCATAACATATAAACATCTCAGTTATGGATAACTGTGTAAATCTGAAAACCAAAATTATTCTGATTCATTAAAGTATAGTAAAAAACTGCCAAACTGTAAACCTCAGCAAGACCATAAAAACTATTCTTTCTGGTAATTGCTACACAAACGGATAAAAAAATGACAGAGTGGTATTTTAATATTAGAAAGATCTATCATAGAATATATAAATTAAATGTATTCTAAACTACATTATAAAATACTATGACTAAAATATTTCTAAATGAAAAATCAAAGAACAGCTATTTTTTTTTCAATAAATCAATATTCACTGCTTACCTAATCATAAAGTTTAGGGTAATTTCCCATTTTCAGAATAATATATTTAAAATATAAATCATGAAAGCCAGAATTATTAACACACAATGCACAATGGTAAATGGTATTGGCCAGTTTAGGTTTCTTTTTCTTATTTTATTCCAACAGCTATTTACAGCTGAATACAAGTTAAACAAGAAGATGTGAGGACAATAATTCAACCTTAGAAATTGCTCTCAGCTTTGAAGTCTGTTAGAGATACACACATTCACAGCCGAATCATGTCAAGCTAGCGGAGTTTTGAGAACAATTTCAGAGAGACGGATTTGAGAGTTATTTCTCTTCTGGAGAGTGGTGCTCGTGGCACAGATCTGGGGTAGGAAAAACTGTCCAATCTCAAGTTTTCCCACTGCTAACTACTACATATGTACAAGTATGTGGTTTCCAAAATGGCCATTTTAACATGGCATAATATCCATTTTTAAAAGTTCTGTTTTTAATAAAGAATTATACAAGATCAAATGACTATGAAAGATAACTAATATTTTACGGTTATGTGCACAGTATATTACGCTGAATTGTGAAACTTAGCAAGGTACTGTAGCAATTTTGATGAAGCTTTTTTTCTACAGGTTTCCTGCATTCCCTTGTTCAACCTGTGCATGTGATTTACAGAAAAGAGTCCTCAGCTCTTAACATACATGTTGTCAAATCCTGTGAAAAGTGTGAAAATAGAATGTATCTATATCATAGAAAAATATATATCACAGAAAATATATGGACATTACTATTTCAAGTGTTATTCAAGATGTATTCCACCCTATTACTTGATAACGTGAGGCAGGATACGAGAGGTAATTCCAGTAATGCAGGTATCTCCAACAGACAAGCAGCATGTTTTAGGTAGCATCTTTAGAATGCAAAAAGAGTTAATGTAGTTGCTATCAATTGCTGAAAGCCTATTCTTAATTGTTTCCGTAATGATCTCCTTTGCCTGAGCAGAGGAGATTCAACTGTAACATTTTCATCCAGGACTAAATCTAAATATATTTCTAAGATTGTGCATTGCTTCATATTGCTATACAAGTTACTTCATTGACTTTTTCTTATGAATTTCCTTTTCCAATGATAGAATTCAGGCATAACATTGTTGCTTTATGAAAATACAGAATATTGACAGAGTTTAAGTTCAGGTGCATTTTATTAATAATTCCAGCTATCTTCTCAAATTCTGGACCATGAATTCCTTTGAGTATGATAAACTCTAAAGGCAACAAATAAGCTTTAAACTCTGTAACAGAAAAATATACATAGGTCATGAGTGCAAAAGAAACAAGTCTCATTCTGCCATTAATATATTGTATATAGTAGCTGATTGACAGTGGCTCTTATTCTCATTACTTTTTTTAAAAAAGCAGAAAAAAGAATAACTGAAGCACTCCTAAAAATTAGTACCCAAATTCTTCCAATGCTCAACTGATTTTTAAAAAGCTTCTGATAAACAAAGTTTATCAGACTGGACATGCTTTGCCCAGATTTTGCAATGTTTATTTTTATTATAGTAATTTCATCCACTGGTGTCTCTGCTCTTCTTCACCCATTGAACTTTTTACCTTTTAATCAGGCACTCATCTGGCCTACAGTATGTTCAAATGGCATTGTTCTACATTTAAATCTGAAGTTTGAAAGGAACAAGGCTGATTATCATTGCTCTCCATACATGCAGCCATGAGATTTATATAGTTGTCTCTTTGCCTTGTTAATCTTCAATTCAAATGTCTGGAAATGAAAGGTTAGGCAGAAGCAGGCGGAAAGTGAAGTGATGTAGACCCAACACTCAGCGAGCATTTAATTCAAACCTGGGCATAAAAGCACAAAGCAAAACAAAGCCACCCATATTTTTCAGGGTTCTACCAGCTGTAAAATATAAGTATTTTTGTTTCTTCTTGAATTTCAACATCAGACTGATTTGCTCTTTCCCAAGGTTCACAATAAATCTGTGACCCATCAAATTGCATATTTTGCTGAAGTGCAGCCATCTTGAAAATATCGTAGCCCAGAGCTGTCAATAAAATGAATGTAAGACATTGCATTTTCTCTGTGTTTTTGTGTGAAAATGTTTTGAAAACAAATCTATTTCAGAAGAATAGTTCTTCATTCAAAATACACTTTGTAGAGGAAATAATTAAACTCACACATCTTTTTATGTTTCCTGCAGAGGGTAAAATCTAATGACGGGGGGGGGGAGGTGTGAGCACTGTAAATGCTGCCATTTTCCAAACTTGATATTATTAATATGGACTGTCAAGTTTAGGTCAAGCGTTTATACACATTGTGCCTCAGTACTTCCAGTGTTTCAGACATATCTGTCATGCACAGCAAATGTACACTGCAGCACAATCTATGGCACTGAGAGGGAAACATGAAATATTTTAGTAGAAATGAGCCAACGCTTTTACCTCATTTATCTGACCTGCCACCATTTTTAATAACAATTCCATTTATTTGACAGCTGCATACACTTTCTAAATAAGCAATTTCCTTGAATTTGCTGATTTGCAACTTTTTTTAAATTGTCTTTTTTTTGTTGGTTTCTTTTTTTCTTTTTTTTCCCCTTTAAAACAGCTTTTATATTATACAGAGAGAGGGGAGAGAAGAATCGTGCTGCTAGGTATATTTTTCGAAAGAAAATATCTTAAAAAATGTACAGTATCTTTAATTCTAAATTAAAATTATTGCTGGAATGGTGTTATGTTAGCCCTAGGGTATATGTGATTTCAGCATTTAATTAACTCTGAAGTCCTCCTGTATTTGGGGCTTACATGTCTGTGTAAAGTTCAAGGCAGCCAGGCTGAATCTATAGAAGAAAACTGCTTGGAGGGGCTGATGTCCTGGAGAAGCAAATCTGCCCTATCTGAGGCAGACAGACTTTACCACATGGCTCCATGTACTAAATTAAGAAGTGGGGAAGTTCATCCAAAGTGCACAGATTAAAATTTTCAATAGGCCTAAAAATGACTCTAAGGCATGAATGAGCCTGTCACTTTTTCTCTACCTCTTCAGCAAATGATGGATTCACTCTATGCCCATAATATAACTCGTGAGATATGCCTGACTTCGTTGGTTATTCTTCATTCTCAGTCATGCTGAAACAGAGGCTGTGGTTAAACAAATCTGCTTTTATGGAGCAAAGCACTGTGAAACGGAGCTGATTATGGCCTGACAAATTGAATTAGAGTGTCGTGTAAAGCAGTGCTGATGATTCCATTGTTTCAAGGTCCTGTCCCCCTGCCTGAGCTTTTCATTCACTCTCAAACCACACACATTTCTGTTTTCCCTTTGCTTTAGGAACCCTTTTTTTCAATCTATTTACTCTTTGTAACTGACTCCACAGCAGAATATAATTTATAGGTGGGTTCAAGAAGAGGTTTAGTGATGAATGCTTTAAAGGAAGAGGATCACGTTTTTCTCTGTCACTATTCTCAAAGACAGATTTCATTGTAAAAGCACTGCAATCACATATCTAATAACTTCTAATTTTAACTTATAAAAAAGTAAAAGAGTTAGCTAATTAAGGTCACTGACTAACAACATCTACTAGCCTGAAAAATGATCACAGCCCAGGAAATACTGAGTTCCAGGACCTCATGATACTCTACATCTTTTCTTGCTCTGGAGAGACAAGGAACACTTAAGCTTTCTGTTTAATTGTCAGACTTTTAAGTCATTAATCTTGATGGCACTTGACAATGAGTTCCTTGGTCTATTTCCTATGTTTGAATCTGTTGACTACTCTTTCTATGTTATTCCAGTTGTTCTTGGGCTGTGAAAATGAGCAAACAACAGTAATTTTCCTAAGATAGAATTTTTATTAGTGTAAGAAACTTATCCCACCTTCTATGTCTCCATTCAGCTTAGAAATCCAAGTCATTGGTTATATGATTAGTTTTTATCACTTTCAGTAAATTGTACTCCATCTGAAACCCTCTTATTCCTGCTAGGCTTTGGTTTGGACAAGATGCCCAGGACTGCTCAGTCTCCACATGAGAGTACAGCATGCCAACACTGCAGGTACTGAGTCACTGCAAGACTTGTCTAAGAAACATATTACTCTTTGCTGCCATGTCTAATTGATACTGGTATTCAAGTTAGATAGCTTAAAACAAGCTTGAATACATCTGCAAAATATTGCAGTTATCATTGTTATGGTGTAGGTATAACCACAGACCTAAAGTACAGTTTAATACCTTCAAAAATATTTTTTCCTTCGTTTCTATACACCCTCAGGTTTATTGACTTCCGTATTCACCAAAATGCATCAGGGTAATGTTTTCACTGAGCTAGCCATAGGCATTTGGAGATTTGAATGATATCCAGCTTTTCATTATCAATGCATATATCTGGTATAAAAAGAATCTATGCTTAAGTAGGCTCATATTTTGAGTATTGAATAATGATATACAGTGTACAGAGTTTTGTAGGCCTAGGCCTTTTAGATTTCAAAAGAAGCTGTGAGCAGTCCCAAGGTTTGGTATTCTTCCTATATGCAAACCAGAAAATGATCTCTGCTCATTACCCATTTGTTTATCACCTTATTTCTACTACTACCTTCACAGGATGTTCACCTCAACCCTAAAAGTTGCACAAAAGTATGAGTAAATTATCCTAAAATGGTCCAAAATAATGAAAGGAAAAAAAAGAAAGTATTTGATTTCTAGAAATGACTGATAGGCTTTTAGTCCCATACAAAAGATAAGACTGGGTCCAGTGCAGTTTCTACAGGCAGGTCAAAACTTGCTGCACTGTTCAGGTACTGTTTTTCATTTTCCAATCCAGTCACCCACTGGAAGGTGCTGCTTTCATAACGGTGGAGGCAGGAAAGGTGAGAGGTGTTCCAAAACAGAGTAAATGCAGGTTTGACGCATGCTGCACCCTGTGCTGTCAGTGGCAGCCCCCATAACATAACGGTATTGTGTGAAGTTGATACCTACACGCTGCCCCCTTGGTACCATTTCTACTGCTGAGTCTGGAACAGTTCAAGTTCAGAAGGGTCATAAACATTAGCCAGATTGAAATACCTGTGACTATGAAAACAGACTCAACTTTTTTTTTTAATCTGGAATAAAGCAAGGTTTGTTTTTAAAGGAAAAATTGAAACAGCATAAAGCATGGAAAGATCAGCACCTGCACAATAGAAAGATCAATAAAATAAAGTGCAGCTGTTCAATAAATACAAATAAAACTAGAGAGTTGTGAAACTTTTATTTTTTATTGCTCTTTAATTTATTTAACCTTTTTTTTCTTTGTTTTTCTTTCCTCTGTCTCAACAACATCACTTTGTTCCATACCCTCTACAAGCTTTTCTGTTTTCTCTTTATATTTTCTCTTGTCTAGATTTGGTGTATCTAATTTCTATGAGGGCTACCTTACCAATTCAAACAGCTGATTCTTGGCTTGGCAGTGATGTCCTGTTGGCAGCATGAAAATTATGTATTATTGAAAGCCACACTCAAGCCAATTTGTTCAAAGCTTCTCACCAAGAAAAGAAAACTTCTCTCGTCACTCTAATATAGTTTCAAACGTAGTGAATTTTGCCAGTAAGTAAATAAATTGCTTCTCTCTAAAGGCAAGAGAACAGCAAAAGAATATCTCCACAAGGAAAATACTCAGTTTACCTCTTCACCGAATAATCTTCTGTAAGAAATGCCACACAGAAGTAGGCTGATACCTAACACTTGTATCAAATCGTACAATATATTACCAGCTAACAAAACAAATCCAACAATCTTAAGATTTTCACTGCTATAATTTTTTGCATTTTTTTTTCTTTTCAATGTCAAGGACATTTTCTTACAAAAATACAGATTGTAACACAACAGACTAGTGTTCTCTCTTCATAAATAGTGTGTGCAACAGATGAATTATACAAGTTTTCACAAGTTAATATCTTAAAAATGTTCTACAGTGAGTCTACAAATCCAGTTTTCATACATTCAGTATAGAGTTCTCACTAAAGTCTATGTGTAGGGAAAGGTTTTAGTCCTATATATGAATTACGAGATTTTGCTTTCTCTTCTGCAACAGATTGACCAATTTTTGCATTATGAACCCCTGTGCTGAGTAGAAACACTGCATTTAATTTGCTGAGAATCAATTTTAATCTGGATTGCTCTGACTCTGTAAGAACTGAAGACTAGGCTTTGTGTATACCTCTTTTACTGGGGTTTAAGTAAGGGTCCAATTACTCTTATCACGTGTTCAAATATTTATTATAACAAGCAAGCGCAGAAAAGTTATATTACTCTGAAAAATGTTATTCTGTAATATTTTAATTTACTTTACTCAATGGATCCATTCTTTTAAGCATCTATTTTAATCCATAAAGCAGATTAGCCATCAGCTGCACTTGTGGCTCCTGCAGTTTCAATGCGTGCATGTGCAACTGACAGGATAATTGGATACAGGTTTTTTGGCAGAAGCATTATACACTGCAGTATTGTGCAGCAGTTTCATTATGCTATAACAATGCACGTGATCAAAGAATCAAAATAAGTACTAGATTTCAAAATAAACAAAAAAGAAAGGTCACACAGCTACATGGATTCACAATGTTGACCAATAATCTGGCTAGAAGTACACAGGACTTCTTGAATACCTTTACGAGTTTGTATCTAATGTTAGTTAAGTGAGATCAGTAGGATGTTTTTCACTGACTTTTAGTGGAGCAGGATCAGGCTCCAAGTACTATGATGGAAAGCAGTTCATAGTATCTTTTTTAGTTTATTTCAACATCAATGCATTGAAAAAACTTCAGGGAGAAGGGAGAGAAGGAAAAAGGGAAAGAGCTTGCCCTGGAACTGCTAGTTTAAAACTGTGTTCTGATATGTTAAATATACTCATATCCTGGTTTCCATGTGTGCATGTTTTCTATTTCAACAGTAATTATTTATAGGAAGCTTATAATAATAAAGTACCAAGAAATCTGTATCTATCCCTGATGCTAAATATATGCAGTCAAATCCAGTGCAACCTTTTTAGCTTCAATCTGCTCTATGGAAACCCATTGTGAAGACAGCTAAATGGTATTCCACGTTTACTAGTTACACATTTCTTATACTCATTATCATTAATAGCTTAGCAGCCTCCAAACTGTTACCTTAGTCTTTTTTATGTCAATTAGATATTCTCCAACCATCAACATTTTACAACCATTATATCTATTAGAAATCGCTGTATTTCAAATTATGTCCAATTAACAGAAGAAATAATTACATTTCATTTAATTGAATGGAAAATGTTGAACAGGTTTCTTACATTTTTCCTTTAGATGACATTTCCATTAGAAGCACTCTGCTTTGAGATTTACACAAATATTCAGATTTACTGTAATGCACCCTCATAAAAATATTTAGTAGTCATGATTAATTCTTCAGATGAGATGTATATTATTCACTGTTTTGAACAACTTTCTTCCTATATTTTGCATGCTTATAAGAAAACAGGCTTTCCTTGCTATAGTGTGGGACAGCGTGGGGTTTTAGGCAACAAAATTTCATATAGATTTGCTAATAATATCTTACAATAGGATTCCATATTAGGTAAAAGTAATGCATACACTTATGTGCAACACATACATGCAAAAAAGGTACTTTGTCCCACTTAAGTTATTTACTTCTCTGCAATGAGTTTGTGAAACTACATCTTCAGATTTTTATGAAGATACAGAAAGGAATTATACCTTCCCCACTGATTTAATTGCAAATACAGGATATTCTAAGACACCCCTGAAAAGGCTAAAAAGTCTGTGGGAAATGATGTGCTTTGTTATGCGTTGGATAATTTTATTCAAAAATCAAGACAGAAGTGTATTTTCAAAATGTATTTGAGCAGAGAAAAGGTAGTGTCTTGACCAATGCAGACAGTGTTTCAAGTGTGAGAAAGCATGGAAGGAATCACAGATGTATGAAGGTGTTTAGAAAGAAACGTTTCATCTCAAGAAAAAAGGACAAACTAGAATTTGTTTGTTAGGCTTCCTATGATTTTTCACTTCTCTCACACACTTAGCTGAATAACATTATGAAATATCATTAGCTCACATAAATTTGCTGGTAAACAGCAGCAAAGGATCTTTGAAGTTATTTCTGCATAGTCCCCTTCTGACTGAGTCCATGAGTTTAAGAGTGATGAGAAGGAGAATCTGCATAGCTAAAGGCAAGATCAGAATTCATCAGAGGTTCAAGTGTGGATGAACAAGCCCTTTAGCCCTCTAAGGATCCCTTGTTAAAGACAGAAAAAGACACCTGCCATTTGAGCTATACCTGTGATACCTGCCAAAATTTCCTTCCAAATTCTATTCACTTTAATATTTTCACACTGAAACTTACAAAATTGGGATTGTGGCATACATGTGATAGCCTTTGGGAAGAAGGTGCATACCTCAGTGTTATTCAGAATGTATTTATCTGACAGTGAAGCCTGACAGGAAATAAGAAAAAGATGATGTGAGCTAGCAAGAAACTCAAGGAACTGCCCAGTGAATAACCACCTGATTTTTTTTTTATTCATATGAAGATTTTTTATGTTAATGTCACTCAATTAAACTAGTGGATCTCATAAAGCTTAAGAGAGTTTGGTGGTCACTTAGATGCAGTTAAAGTTTAACAATTTTCTATGAATGAAATCTCTTCTGGCTAACTAAACAACGTCATAAATAAAATACTTAAAGGTGAACATAATGTATGCTGTTACTTTGTCAAATAGATGTCACATCATATAAGAAGCAGGTGCATCAAACAAGTCATTAATGTAGTTTCTTTTCTTCTATCAATATCTAGAAGGGTTTTCTGTTCCTTTTCAGTGTGATGATAATTCAAATATTAGGACTACTCTACGTCTTTGAAAATAAACTAATATTAATGGAGTGTAATTGTAATTAAAATTACAATATCATTTTCAGAAACAGATTTATGTTTTGAAGATCTAACTTTTATGCAAACAGAACTTTCAAAACCTCACTACTTATGCCATCAATAGGATTATTAAATAAAAGAGTGTGAGAACTAATTTCAAAGTGGAAATTAACATGTTTGTTAACCTACAGGAAAAAAAAATGAAAAAAATAGCTGAAGAACTTTACAAATTCTGTTTTTCTGTACATTAAACAAGATTTTATTCTTCTTTGTCTCTCTCTCTCTCTCTGTCTCCCCCTTTATTATTATGATTTTTTTTTACCGGTTCATCTCTAGGTCAAATCAAGTTCATTTATGTCCAGTAGATTATTCCAGTTAAAAGGAAAGGCAGAGATTAAAGAGTGTAGTGAAATACCTTCCAATCTGCCATGGATGCAGTATTTAATATTAAAGTCAGGTGACACAAATGTAACTAGGCCTTGGTAGCTAACCTAGAGACCTTCGGGTGTTGAGCTGGAAGAGATGAAGTCTGATTTTGACTTCATAGTATAAACAGAATGTCATCCACCCATCAAAATTCCACCCACAGTGAACCCCCGGCACGGTTAATGATTATAATCTTCACATTTAATCATGGGAACACAGTGACAGGCAAACAAAGGTTAGCTAAACTGACAGTTCAGACTGTTTGAATGGAAAAGGGAGACTTCACAAGTTTTATTTTAAGATGTGTATACTCTTCCAACAGCACTTTTCAGCTTTACACTAGAAGAGTGTACAAAGCCTGGCTGCTTGCAGAAATTGGCAGTGTGCATAATTAACCTTTAAACTGCAGAAAGACTGGAAACTTTGATGCTTTCTTTAAAACAGTTGCTATGTCAATACTACTTTCAAGGTTAAATTAAGCTAAGGGCACTTAAAGGGTAAAGGAAGAAATACAGCACTAACATGTCAAAATGTCAGAGGAAAAAATGTCATTTTAGAAATGACTTACTTATCTTATAGGGATATTCTTTTTACTTAGGTTAAAGGACAGCAACAACTTACTGAGAACAATATTTCAAGGTACATTTTATTCTCCATGCAGTTTGTTGCTCATAAAACTGTGTGGATCCTTTTGTGCTCTTTCTTCTTAACACTGTGATGTCCAGAAAATTAAAGACTTAAGAACAAATGTAAGTACCTCAAACTTTCTTGTATTAAGAATATATATTTGCTGGCCTGTCCGGCATGTATGCAGTAAAGGTATTCCATTTTCGTACAGAATAATGAATAAAAGTGCAGCAGCTGATCCTTACAGAAAAAATGAACCTAATCAAATCCCTGCAGCAAAGAAGTGACATTTGCAATAGAACATAACTATTGACCATAAAATATTTAAACAAATGGTCACTTGCTCTTTAAAGCATTCTGAGTTGTTGTGTTGCTTTTGATACTCTTCAAGGGGCAGTGCTTTGTAAATACTATTAATAGAAAGAATCAATACAATAAATTCATACTAAGTTGAAAATATTACAGAGACTTGATGGGACACCTCGCATGACTGGAATGTGGTCATGGATGGCTATGTCCTGTTCAGGAAAGACAGGCCACTAAGGAGAGGTGGTGGAGTTGCTCTTTATGTGAGTGAGCAGCTAGAATGTATTGAGTTCTGTCCAGGGGTGGATCAGGAGCGAGTTGAGAGTTTGTGAGTGCGAATTAAGGGGCAGGCTGGCAGGGGTGATACTGTTGTGGCTGTCTATTACAGGCCACTGGATCAGGATGAGGAGGGTGATGAGGCCTTCTACAGGCAGCTGAGAGCAGTCTCGCAATTACAGGGCCTGGTTGTCGTGGGGGATTTCAACTACCCTGATATTGGCTGGGAGGCCTACTCAGCCAGCCATCCTCAGTCCAGGAGGTTCCTCCAGTGCATTGATGATAACTTTCTGATGCAAATGGTGGATGAGCCAACTAGGAGAGGAGCGCTGCTGGATCTTATCCTCACTAACAAGGAGGGTCTAGTTGAAGAGGTGAAGGTTGAGGGCAGCCTTGGTTGTAGCGACCATGAGATGGTAGAGTTCAGGATCTCATGTGGCAGGAACAGAATAGCTAGCAGAATCACAACCCTGGACTTCAGGAGGGCCAACTTTGGTCTTTTCAAGCAATTGCTAGGGGAAATCCCATGGGACAGGGTACTAGAAGGTAAGGGGGCCCAAGATAGTTGGTTAGCATTCAAGGACTGCTTCTTCCGAGCTCAAGATCAGAGCATCCCAACAGGCAGGAAGTCAAGGAAGGGTACCAGGAGACCTGCATGGTTAAACAGGGAACTGCTGGGCAAACTCAAGTGGAAGAAGAGGGTGTACAGATCATGGAAGGAGGGGCTGGCCACTTGGGAGGAATATAAGTCTGTTGTCAGAGGATGTAGGGAGGCAACTAGGAAAGCTAAGGCCTCCTTGGAATTAAACCTTGCAAGAGAGGTCAAGGACAACAGAAAGGGCTTCTTCAAATACATTGCAGGTAAAGCCAACACTAGAGGCAATGTAGGCCCACTGATGAATGAGGTGGGTGCCCTGGAGACAGAGGATAAAAAGAAGGCGGAGTTACTGAATGCCTTCTTTGCCTCTGTCTATACTGCTGGAGGCTGTCCTGAGGAGCCCCGGACCCCTGAGGCCCCAGAAGAAGTCAGGATAGAGGAGGAATCTGTCTTGGTAGATGAGGGCTGGGTCAGGGACCAATTAAGCAGTCTGGACGTCCATAAATCCATGGGTCCTGATGGGATGCACCCGCGGGTGCTGAGGGAGCTGGCGGAAGTCATTGCTAGGCCACTCTCCATCATCTTTGCTAAGTCGTGGGCAATGGGAGAGGTGCCTGAGGACTGGAGGAAAGCGAATGTCACTCCAGTCTTCAAAAAGGGCAAGAAGGAGGACCTGGGTAACTATAGACCGGTCAGCCTCACCTCCATCCCCGGAAAGGTAATGGAACAACTTGTTCTTGGTGCTGTCTCTAGGCACATCAAGGATAGAGCGATCATTACGGGCAGTCAACATGGCTTCACCAAGGGGAACTCATGCTTAACCAACTTGATAGCCTTTTATGAGGACATAACCCGGTGGATAGATGATGGTAAAGCTGGGGATGTGGTCTATCTTGATTTCAGTAAAGCGTTTGACACGGTCTCCCACAGCATCCTCGCAGCTAAACTGAGGAAGTGTGGTCTGGATGATCGGGTAGTGAGGTGGATTGTGAACTGGCTGAAGGAAAGAAGCCAGAGAGTGGTGGTCAATGGGACAGAGTCCAGTTGGAGGCCTGTGTCTAGTGGAGTCCCTCAAGGGTCGGTACTGGGACCAGTACTATTCAATATATTCATTAATGACTTGGATGAGGGAATCGAGTGCACTGTCAGCAAGTTCACTGATGACACCAAACTGGGAGGAGTGGCTGACACACTGGAAGGCTGCGCAGCCATTCAGAGAGACCTAGACAGGCTGGAGAGTTGGGTGGGGAGAAATTTAATGAAATATAACAAGGGCAAGTGTAAAGTCCTGCATCTGGGCAAGAACAACCCCATGTACCAGTACAAGTTGGTGACTGACCTGTTGTAAAGCAGCGTAGGGGAAAGGGACCTGGGGGTCCTAGTGGACAGCAGGATGACCATGAGCCAGCAGTGTGCCCTTGTGGCCAAGAAGGCCAATGGCATCCTGGGGTGTATTAGAAGGGGTGTGGTTAGCAGGTCAAGAGAGGTTCTCCTCCCCCTCTACTCTGCCCTGCTGAGGCCGCATCTGGAATATTGTGTCCAGTTCTGGGCCCCTCAGTTCAAGAAGGACAGGGAACTGCTAGAGAGAGTCCAGCACAGAGCCACGAAGATGATTAAGGGAGTGGAACATCTCCCTTCTGAGGAGAGGCTGAGGGAGCTGGGTCTCTTTAGCTTGGAGAAGAGGAGACTGAGGGCTGACCTCATTAATGTTTATAAATATGTAAAGAGCAAGTGTCATGAGGATGGAGCCAGGCTCTTCTCAGTGACATCCCTTGACAGGACAAGGGGCAATGGGTGCAAGCTGGAACACAGGAGGTTCCACATAAATATGAGGAATAACTTCTTGACGGTGAGAGTGACCGAACACTGGAACAGGCTGCCCAGAGAGGTTGTGGAGTGTCCTTCTCTGGAGATGTTCAAAACCCGTCTGGACGCGTTCCTGCGTGATATGATCTAGGTAGTCCTGCTCCGGCAGGGGGATTGGACTAGATGATCTTTCGAGGTCCCTTCCAAACCCTAACATTCTGTGATTCTGTGATTCTGTGAAAATACATTTTTATATTAAATTATCACTGCTATTGCAAAATGTTCAACTGAATTTCTCAAGTAAAAATACAATATCGTAAGAATGATGAGACACTTACGACATGAAAGACTGATCTCACATGGTCCACATGGGCTCCAAGGTGACTTGCACAGGTCAGGACTAGGGATCTTACAGGTCACAGGAGCTATCCAGCCTGCAAGACACTTCTGTCTCATATGCTTTCTTTGCCACTGGTAGGGCAGCATGTTGAAGGCCAGCATCCCCTTCCACTTTCCAGACAGGCACACCGAGCAGGAAGGAATTAGCACTGGTTATACATCTGTGGCACTGATGCCATGAAATGTTGAACCCCCTAAACCTGCCAGAAGAACAGGCAGGGGAGGGAAAAATAGCTGGAATTTGTATCACTAAGGCCTAGCTGAACAAGGGCTGAGTGGAATACAGTGGCTTCCTGCAAGCACACTAAACATCAAGAAAGGAAAGTCATTAAGAGAAGGATAAGAACACATTATGAAGTGAACCTAAATGCTTTTAAGATGAAAATTAGAGGTTTTCTACTTTTAAGTGTGGTAAGGAACAGGACTATCCATCTACCTGAAGAAAGAGTAGCCAAAATAATACAAAATAATTTGATAGTATATTTTTTAAAAGTGTGACAGTGAATGACAACAATAACTAGGAGTAAAGATGATGACCAAGAAGGTCTCTTATGACCCTGTTTTCCTATGTAATGAAATAGTAGTTCCAGTCTAGTTCGAGACTCTAGACACTGATTGTAACTAAGCTTAATGAATCCAATATGTAGCAAAATGGTTTCATTTATCTTTTGTACATTTAAACCGTTAAAATTGTATATAAGATGAAATTCTTTATTGACTGGCTATTTTTATCATCAGCTCACAGTAAAAAAAAATGTATAAATCTACAGAAAACACAACTAGAAGTTTTATGTCCACAGACACAGATCTGCACTGTTAACATTAATTCAAATTCTCTTTATATACTGATACTGACTTCCATGATGACTCGTTTAAAGCCGGATATTAGACATCTATGTTCTAATTTCTGCATTTCATTTCAGATGCTCGTCTGTGCTCTGGTTTTATCTCCATCATTCTCTTTTTTTTCTCCTCTGTAAGGAAGGTTTTTTTGAGAATATAGTGTGTACTATTGTTCTCTGAAAAGAATTGCTGCTAAACTTCCATTTTTCCTTTTTATTTTGTAACCTTTGTACGGTTGGAAAGAAATTATTTCCGTGGTTCACACCCTTACAATAGCACACAGCAACCTCCCCTACCTGACAGGGCACAGTTATAGGAAATGTATACACTCATGGCGCTAAAGAGGACAAATACATACTCAGTCGTTCCTTGCATGCTGCTGCCAATGTATTCCATACTGAACAGAGTACAAAATACCTGACAATGATTGGATTTACGTGTTGGAATTGTTGAGTGCTTTTTCATACAGATTAAAGCCAAAATGGAAAAAATGGACTAAATATTAAAATATATGCACTTGCACACTTACGGCTTTTCCAAACAGCTAAAGCAGTACATCTTAAGTTCACTTGCAGATTTAAAGTATTCTAGATTTTCTAGGCGTAAAGACACAGACCTCACAAGGACTATTTTTCATGGCTATCTGGTAAATGATTAGCCTGGGAAGGAACAATCATGTCCCCATTTGCTTTGCAAGATAAATGTTGGCCTTTCTTTCAACTTTAGGTCTTAGCCACCAGCACAGTGCTGGGGACCATCCCACTGATTCAAATGGTACATGCTTTGTAATTGTCATTAACCTTGCTAGCATAGACCCAAGGGAATGATACCTTGAATCTTGTCTGTCATTATTGTGACCTCTAAGAGAGGCAATTTATGAACTCACTAAGCTTTTGTTTTCACTAAACTGCACACATTTATGGCCTTTTTTAGAGAGGCTTTTTTCCCATCATACAGCTGAACACAGATCCATTTGTTGCGCTGTTTACATATGTCTTAAGCACCACTATTATGTTACAGTGTTGACTTCAATGAAAAAAACACCCCAAAAAAGGCTCAGATTTAATTGTTTTTAAAACATTAAGAAGACAAATAGCTATTCGGGAGGGAAAGCAACAAGCAAACAAACAAACACAGAAAGATCTTAGCTCCAAAATGCAAAGACACAGGGGACACAGTGAAGGGAACTGTATTAAGCAGAAGGTTTTGGCCACCATCATTCTTCTGTTACACATAGAAACCATTTCAGATTCATGAATCCTTTTTCCTTTTCACACTAATAACTGAAGATTGTCTGAGCTAAACACACCACGAAAGGTTTTGGTTGTGCTATGAGAGATGTCTGACACAGGAAAAAACATTTGCTACAACTGTGGTTTTATCAATTACCACCGAGAAAGGGCAGTGTGGGAGAACAGCCACTTAAATTCTTCCCAGTAAGAAAGATAATACCACCAAACTATATTTGTTCTGACCTGGTTAATCCAGGTCTGTCTGTTAACTCCATTTTTATTCAGATAAACAAATCCTTGGGTAAATGCTGGCTCTGAGTTAAGTTACAGTTTAAATCCTTAATGTGCCAAGACCAAAATAGATAAACCAAGAATTTATTAACCAGCTTGGACTGTAAATCCAGGAAACAATGCCTGTAAATCAGACAAGGTCAGGCCTACAATGTGGTAATGGTTTGGGGTGAGGTGGAGTAACAAAAAGAAAGCAGCTTTTAGCCCTTTTACCTGTACACGTGAGAAAAGCAATGTGTTGTGCAATGTGTACAATCCACTAGGAAGGTAAAGACAGAATATTTTTTTTCTTTTCCCTTTTTCAAGTGAATTCAGACTAAGGAGTAGCCCTCAAGCACTCTTCTGCTCCTTTTCTTTTTCTAGAAGAAAAGGAGTCGAGGTGTAGGGATCATTAGCACTTCAATTTTCCTCTTTCAGAATTTCCTTTCTCAGTTTCACTTGCAGCCAGCTTCAAAGCAAGCATACACAGAAAATTTAAGCATTTATTATACTTTGTAAAGTGTACAAAATTTTGAGAAGCAAATAGATTCTAACAATCACATGCAATGATAGCTAAGTGTAATGCAGAATATTCACATGATGAAGATAAACTTCAGAAAATTATTCCAGACTTACAAGAAAATCTGGCAAGAAATCACAGCATAAGAATAGAGAGAAAATCATAGAATGAACAGTGAGTATGGAGTTTGCTTTTTTTATAGTTAAGAAAGCACAGGAAGAATTAGCAAATCTCTGCTGTTAGAAGGAATAAGAGCAAAGCCTCTTGCCCTGATGGCAGTCCTTTGCCCTGATGACAATCCTTTGTCATCTACCCTTTGCTTAAAGCCAGCTTCCTTCTCCTTTCTTTTAAAAGTGGAGGAAAAAAAAGGAAAAGCTTTTCAAAGTTAATGACAGTCATCTCAAGAGACTCCAGAATCTCTCATGACTTGGGTGTTGAGAAGCTCTCTAGGAAACAACAACCAATTGAGAGAAGATCCCCAGAAAGACACTTCAGAACTATGTGATTTTTTTATTGCAAGGTTCACCTGCCCTTTTGGATGATGACAGATAAGGTACAGTACAGCTGCATGAGAAACTCCTACAGGAAATGGGAAGCTCTCTGAGATAATGTTCTATTAACTTCTAAGCAACGTTAAAATCTTCTTGAAGTGACTCCTCAGGCACAGAATTACTAAGATGGTGAAAACACTGTGACCTTAACACAAAAAAATTCTTTGGTCTGGTCTTCCATTCATCTTCATCACCAAAAATGTTTTTCGTTTGCTGATACAAGGACTGCAGCACATGGAGATAAACAAAAGCTCAATTATGTTTGCACTTAAAGAAATATGTTTTTAAGGCAAAAACTGAGCCTATACAGTAATCTGAATTCAAACTCCTACAAGGAAGATCTTTAGCAAATTAAGTGTTCCTAAGCTCTGGTGCAGATTTGCCACAGCACCTATAAAGTTCAAGGAAACACCAGTTAGGATACAAAAAAACAAAGCTCATCAAAGAGAGGCAAAGGAACAATATTGTCATAGTATGCATTTAAATACACAAACAGCCCTGGGAGTTCAAGGGAATGTTTGCCTTCATAAAGTTCCATAATCCTTTTCTCAATCACTTTGAAAAGAATTTTTAAAAATTCTTAAAGTTTGAATAGGACACTGAAGGGCAGCAGAGTGTACTTTCACTCATAGTTACAGTTTCTTGGGCAAAATAAAAATCAGTGGACTATATTCTATGAAACTCTGACTGCCATGTACAAAGAAATCAGTGGTTGAGCCCTGAAACTGCTCATATGTAGTTTTCCCTCAGTGTAAACACATCAGTTCTATGAGACCTTTTTTTATCTGCACATCCTACACAGAGTACTTTATTCAGTTTCTTGTACAACTTGGATCAGTGTATCTTCTGGAGGCTTCCTCCTTCAAACTGGGAAGTGACACTGCAGATTTCTCTCTGAATAACTTTGACATTTATTTAAAAAATGCACTGAAATACTTTGTCTTGTGTATGCATTTTGTGAGCTATTTGAGTGACTAACTCAAAACTGTCATTTTCAGGAAAAAAAGTGTATTTGGGTTAGTTAAGAAACCCTTCACCAAATTTGGAGGTCCAGGCAAGGCAGAAGGCATTACAGACCTAAAGTATTAAAAAGCCAAAAAGAAAAGGAGAGTATTATTAATTCTTACTGAGAACTTGCCGTTTACATTGGGAAAACTCATAGCAAAGATGTTTATAAAAGTAATGGGAAATAACAGGAATATAATTGGAAAGCTGACATTTTAACCAGACACTCAGCTAGCTTCTAGCTCTCAACAGTATCACCTCAGTATGAAAATAGTAATAAGCCTCTTTTTGATCCATTCTGGTAATGTAAATGTGGAGCAGAGAACAAAATTTTCTGAAACCTACCGCTTCAAAACTACAGTCAGGCTGTACCTGAGAAGTAGAGGAATAATAAGTAGAAATACCGATCAGTGAGAGAACCCCGACGAGCACTGATTTGTTGTTTTGAGCTATGGCATTTAACTCATAAAGCTTTAGACAAATAAAAGTTTTCTTTAGTTTTTCCATCTTCAAAATTAATAGAAATATTTACCACCTTCCTAGCACTGTCATTCATAAAATGGGTCCTCAATTATATTAAGTTTCTTTCAGAAAGTAGATTGTGTTTAATTACAGTTAAACATGTGGTTAGTGCTTGATGATGTTAGATGATGTGACAAATGCACCATTACTGATAATGTCCTTCATACTTTATGTTGCATCAGAAGCCATACTAGACACATGGACAACTACAAAATATTTTACACATGGAATTTTGAATTTTTATAATCAAAAAACCTGGACTCTTGAGGTGTGTTACAGTCACAACAGATATTACCAAAAAGATCAAAATCTGTGTGAAGCAGAGACAACATGGAAAGAGCAAGGAATGATCTAACAAACAATACCACAGCCATATGTATGAAAGAGGCTAAGACTCAGGAGCAGGCAGATCATTTTCCAGCAGTCAGTAGCAATTCCAACAAACATAGTCTTCTACAATTAAGGAGAGATGATGGAGTAAATTTATCCACAATTAAAAGTATGCAGGCTGGCAGAGGCAATTATAATAATACATATACAGTCAATATATTCACTAATTAAAAAGATAAAATGGAACATGGATGTATTGGGAAATAACAGAGAAATGCATCCCATTCAAATATAATTCAGTATTTGAGAGATAATTCTTTGGAAGACTCCCCAATTGGCAGCAATAGCCTAGAAATTATGCTGTATATTATATATAAACCACCCTCTGAGTGAATACTTGTACAACGGCACCAGTAATCTCAGTCCCAGTTCAGAAGAACATGAATAGTTTGGCATAGTTCCAAAAATGTGGAGTATGTTTCTGATTTTCCTCTCATTGAGCATCTGTACAATTCTCATTAGGAATTTCCACTCTGGGGCATTCTAAGAGCACAAGAGACAGATTTTCTGATTTGAATAATTATCCCTTGATGAGCAAAATAGTATCCTGTGGTAGAATTTGCCTGATGTAGATTAGGAAAAGACAATGCCAACAATGTTATGCATTACACTGTTTATTCAAAGTCAAAGTAAAAATTAAATGACACACCAATCCTCAAGCTAGATTCTACTTGAAGTCACTGACCTGCATTAGTATTTATTATAACTGGATTCCTGGGTCTCAGGAATGTATAGGCACTATAGAAAATATGTTCTTCGTGTTGTTGATGTTGAGGTCAAGGGACAAACAGATAAGAGGTGCACAAAAGACATGGAAAAATCTTTGTCAAGTTTGGAAACACCAGCTTTGGTATTTCCTGTCTGTTGGTAAACCTCAGTTTCGTTTAAACTCTCCAAGTGTCAATTTATTCAGTGAAATACTCCTGAAAATATCATACACTTTCATCTCACATGCATTTGCAAGTGATTTTAAAGTAATGGTTGCGGGAGGTCATGAAGGGAAAGAAAATTATAGTGCCCCATTAGGCATTAGAAGTCATGCAGTAACTGTAACTCCCAAAGACACAAAGGATGAAAGGAGGTAGGGGATCACACTAAGGTATGGAAACTTGACATGATCTAACCATACTTAAATCTCAACTTCCGCTCAATTTGCCCCATTGCCTTACTTGGCTGTATCACCTAGGGAGCTGGGTAGCTCTAACATAGTAGAAACAGTAAGTATGAACAAGAGCTAACACAACACGGAGAGGAGGAAAAGAGCAGGACATGCTGCAGGAGTATCTTGAATACTATCTATACAAAGAGCACTATTGAATCTGGAAAATCTTGCTCTCCATTAGTACGTGTCACCACTTTGGTCACCAGAAGCTTCTTTCTGAGATTGTAGGAGTCAGAACTATGGATGAAGTTACATACAAACTCTGGTGTCTTGACAATGCATGAAATAATTCAGGAAAATCTGTGTAAAGCTTAACACTAATCAGAGCAGCAGGTGTACCACGGCAGCATAATTCTCACATTTTAGCAAATTCTGCTCTCAGAAGGGAAGAGATAAAATGAAGAGCACAATGTATAGAATAGAACAGGTCTCCATCAAGTTCTGAGCAATCTGTAAAATAGAGGATATGTGATAATTGCACATCTGTGCATTTCCAAGGCTGTATCCTGGTCTGCTTCCCACTCCATGATCCCGTAAGTGAGAACTCAGTTGTTTGATTTAATCTTTGATCTGCCAGCATGACTAGTGTTTGGGATGACAGAATGAGAGACGAAATGATGAACTGCAGTCAAAGCGACTCTGCTAAACACCCTCTTTAGTTACAGATACATTCCTTCTCCCCTACCACATAGTCAGACATATATGTTCTATGATTTAGGGAGAAAAAAGAAACATTAGACTGCCTCATAAGTAATAGTAACCTTTAAATTAACTCTTCAGAAAATCTGATTTCAGTGTGACTTCTTAGAATAGGCTAACTATAGAAAGGACTGGCAGTGGCAGAACTGCACTTTGGAATTCTTTAAATACTTTATCTTCTCCTCAGTGTCTGTGAACAAGAGCAATTTATGTCTTTATGTCTAAGGTGCTCTTCTGATACATTTGAGATGTCTTTACCAGAAGGTTTACTAACAAAAAGGTTTGTAGCTATTTGAGAATAGAACAGCTATGACCATAGGGGAAGCAGAAGAATGAACTTAGTAAAATCCACAAAACTGGAATTCATAATGAGCAAAAAAAAAGGCATAATAGCTGGCAAATGTCTGGAAATAATTTCCAAGCTAAAAAGGTAGATGGTGAGGGACATTTTCAACTGATGTAAATCATATTGCTTCTGCAGGCTTGAGTGGAACTGTACCCATTATCGTGTGAGAACTGGTTTGACTGTTTTTTTTTTAAATATTCTCTTTTTTAAAATAATAAACTATTTTCTGTAATTTAAGAACTTCTGTAATGACACAGACCAAATATTCCTTTAGCATAAAATACTGTCTCTTGCAGTAGTGAATAGAGGATGCTCAGGAAAACAAAAAAAAAAAGACGTTTAGACATAAATTTGAGGTACTTTTTGCTAGCTTCCAGCAGTAAGAGTTTTCAGGATTTCCCGGTCTAGGTTTCAATACATATAAGTATGTTTTCTATTTATTCACTGTTCCTTCCCAAAAAGTATCATTGTGTACATGTTTAATCATTGTTGAGTACTGACATGACATTCTCAGAAATTACAGTGACTAAAAATTGTTTTTCTGAAAACCTATTTTTAATATGTGAATTTTTTCTTCCTTCATGTATGTTACTTTGCATTTACTATCATTTAATTTCACCTCTCATTTTAACCACTCAGTCACTCTGGCTAGGCTCTTCTGCAGCTCTCCAGAGACAGGTTCAGATTTGATTATCCCAAATAATTTTGTAGTATTTAATACCCTTGTCAATTCAATTTTCATTCCTTTTGATTTCACTGAGAAATATGACAAACAGCAGAGTTTAGCTATCAAAAATTGTAACTTCCTTACATCTTAAGAATTATCATGTACTCTTACCCTCTTTTTCCCAACTGTTAAACATTTATTAATCCACAACAGCCACATAAGGGTTCAGTTTCATTTGATGAGAAACAGCATATAAAGGAAAATAACTAAGGTACCTTAGTAGACTAGTAGACAGGACCTGTACAGAGAGGTTGGTCTGTTTCATTACATTAAGTAACATACTAGAATAAATAGACATTCAGTCACACAGGAAGATTTTTATTAACCTGTAAGCTTTTCTAGCTTTTCCAGCTATAAATATTAGACTAATAAAAGATGCCACTTTTCCATCCAAACCTAAGCTTCTTGAGCTATTATGGCTACAAGTTCTGCTATGACACTAATCCAAAGCAGAAGTAAATTTTATTTCACGACCCTTTAATTTTGTAACAAGATTTTCATAGAAACTACAGAAGGATTTATATCTGTGGTTGCACAAAATCTATGAAATCTAATCACTTGGTAGAAATAAGCATTAAAAAATCAGAAATAATATTACCTGTTTTACAATCAATATGATTTGTTATAGTTATCTTTTTACTTGTTAACTTATTATTGTATTTGCATTACAGGAAAACAAGAAAATGTCAGCCAAAAAATATCAGAAGTACAATAAAAACAGATGTTCTAAAGGGAACGATTGTCGGAATGCAAGGAGAATCATAGAATCATAGAATTATTTTGGTTGGAAAGGACCATTAAGATCATCGAGTCCCAACATTAACCTAGTCCAACTCCACCACTGAACCATATCACTAAGCACTGCATCTACTCGTCTTTTAAAGAACTCCAGGGATGGTGACTCCACCACTTCCCTGGGAAGCCTGTTCCAATGTTTGAGAACCCCTTCAGTGAAGAGATTTTTCCTGATACCCAATATAAACCTCCCCTGGCACAACTTGAGGCCATTTCCTCTCATCCTATTCCTTGTTAGCTGGGAGAAGAGACTGACACCCTCCTCCCTACAACCTCCTTTCAGACAGTTGTAGACACTGATAAAGTCTCCCCTGAGCCTCCTTTTCTCC
This sequence comes from Nyctibius grandis, assembly GCF_013368605.1. NCBI lineage: Eukaryota > Metazoa > Chordata > Aves > Nyctibiiformes > Nyctibiidae > Nyctibius > Nyctibius grandis. The sequence continues at coordinate 62,648,710 of NC_090659.1, forward strand.
ACGCTAAACAATCCCAGTTCCCTCAGACGCTCCTCATAAGGCCTGTTCTCTAGACCCTTCACTAGCTTCGTTGCCCTTCTTTGGACTCTCTCCAGCACCTCAATGTCTTTCTTGTAGTGAGGGGCCCAAAACTGAACACAGGATTCGAGGTGTGGCCTCACCAGCGCCTACTACAGAGGGACGATCACTTCCCTAGTCCTGCTGGCCACACTATTTCTGATACAAGCCAGGATGCTGTTGCCCTTCTTGGCCACTTGGGCACACTGCTGGCTCATATTAAGCTGGCTATCGACCAACACCCCCAGGTCCTTTTCTGCCAGGCGGCTTTCCATCCACTCTTCTCCAAGCCTGCAGCGTTGCACGGGTGCCCTGGTTTAGTGGAGATAAAACTTATAGAATCACTTTTCTGTTACATTTTGTTTCAGTTTGTGGGCAGCTCTGGTGTGGTGACCAAAGCCATTAGCAGTGAAAGCCAAGGCAGCTGACCCAGGCTGTCCCACAGGTGTATTCTATAACATTCACATCAGGTTCACTATAAAAGGGAAAGATTGCTGGGGAGGGTTGGGTTTTTTTTTTGCTCTGTTTGTTTCTTATGTTTTCTCTTTCTCCTTCTTCTCAACAATTGTTATCCCTGGAGCAACTTCCCACAACTCTGTGGACTAAGTATAATTTTGTGTGTTTTGTATTCGCATTGATATTGTTTTCTTTATTTTATTAAATCTGTTAAATTTTAACCCTTGAGTCTCCCTCCTTTTCCTCATCCCCTTTCTTGGTCAGGGAAGGGACATTGGGTGATAGAACAACTGCTTGTTATTTAGCTCCGGGTGCAGGCTAAATGAAGACAACGGGGTTGTTGTGACCCAAGTGCAGGACCCAACACAGCCTTGTTGAACCTCATACAATTGGCCTTGGCCCATCGATCCAGCCTGTCGAGATCCCTCTTCAGAGCCTTCCTACACTCAAGCAGATCAACACTCCTGCCCAACTTGGTGTCGTCTGTGAACTTACTGAGGATGCACTTGATCCCCTTGCCCAGATCATTGATAAAGATATTAAACAGAACTGGCCCCAATACTGAGCCCTGGGGAACACCACTTGTGACTGGCCGCAAGCTGCATTTAACTTTGTTCAACACAACTCTTTGGGCCTGGCCATCCAGCCAGTTTTTTACTCAGTGAAGTGCATGCCTATCCAAGCCATGAGCAATCATCTGACTTCCCGATGAACATTCTATTCCTTAGTCTGCAGCCATTTCTACAAACAGCTGATAGCACTGTTTTAAAGCTTTGTAAATGCAGGCAGTAGAGGGAGAAGTTAATTGCTAGATCCATGTTGGGCATTCTTCCATGGCAGGATGTGGTGCTTCTGTACTGCAACCAAGATGTATTACAGCTGCACGCAATATTCTTTCAAGCCAAAATCTGTTTTATGAACCAGTTTTTCCTAAGGCATTTACATGTTCCTATTTATATATACTATTTAAAATTATCTAACCCCTAAGAGGTTAAAAAAAAACCCTCTCTGTCCTTTCTGCCATAATGGTGTGGCAGGACAGCCCTGCACACAAAGCATAGGACAAGGTGCACCATGCTGAAGTGTTAGGAAGCTGGAATAAATGCCAGCAGTTTCTTCACGCCTTCCAGATACTCTTGTTGATTCAAGGGCTCTTTTTTGTTCAGTTTTCTTTTGTTATGACTTGCTTTAACATTTATGTTATGATTTTAGAGGTCTTCTCCTGCCTGCAAAGAGCTGAACAAAAACAGACCCTAGGTATCTTGATGTTAACATTATTTTGCATGATTGCTAAACCAGAACAGACTGCTAACTTTCTGTAGAAAAGACTTTATTTTTCTTATTCTAAACAAAACTTAAGCCTTATAAAGAGTCACTAATTATTAATACAAACAAAAGTTTTGATTGTAACAATACATCCTTTTTCCAAGCCTCATGAAATTGTTCCTTTCCACTGTCCCTTCCCCATCCCTGACACTCCCACCAGCCACACTGCATGCCTTTTCACACTAGGGACAGGACTGTCAAGACAGCTTAGCTTCCTCAGGGGCACCAAAGTAACAGTCCATGCATCCACAAACACTCATAACTTCGCAGCTCCAGTATGCCTCTGAAAAGCATGTATTTCACAGAGGCTCAGCACCCAACAAGCTGAGCTCCTGAAACCATTAAATTTGATGCTCAAATAAGGTCTGAGCTTTGTAGAAGTCCTGTCTCAGCAAATCATAAATCCTCAATAGCTCACTAAGTCCTTTGTTCCTTCACTCTTCAAGTACTGCTATTAGCTGTTCTTTCCACTTCTGCTGTCATTCCTCCATGGGGGGAAAAAAAAAATCAAATTATCTTATTTGAAAGAAAGAATGAATCCAGTGAGAGCTCTCCAACTGCAATAAACTGTGAGCACCTCTTTTCCCTTTGCTAGCTAGAAACATAAGAAAAAAAGGGGACAGAAGTAAACAAGTAACTTTCTGCATATGTCTTTTGTGCTTCATTTTCATACAAAGAATGTCTCTAAAGGTCTTGCTCTGACTTAACAGCTTGGAAAATAGGGAAATGCTGATGGAGTTAAGAGGGAAATTGAAAAATATTATTTTAAAAAATGGGTAAAAAGGCAGCACTGAAAACCCAAAGTACACATTATGAACTCTGTGGCTGTTCAGAATGTATTTTATAAAACCGTTAATACTTAACTCTTTTGGTTAAAAGTCCAGGACTAAAATAAATCAAAAGCATGTATTATATAATTGTAGCATAAAAGTTGTTCACTTGCATCTCTGTGATCAAGTGGCAGAACACAACCTACTTTTTCCATTAAGCATATGTTATGATTCTCATCAGCAACACCCCACATGAGCATCTCAGTGCAGTTGCCAAGGAATAATAAATTGGAATTACACATACACTCTGAACACTGGAATAGTGCCTGACACACATTGGCTACCATTACGGAAGATACCACAGTAAGTTTGGAGCTGTGCTTTAGTGCATTCATCAGAAAATATAGTGGTGGTTACTTGTGCTAATCTATTAAAACACAGCAAGATTTTAAAAAATACTTTGCATGATTAAATCATTTATAGAGTTGCTTTTTTACAACCTGAATAGTCAACATTCATTGTAATTGCAATGAGTAAAATAAAAATTTCTGAGATATTTTGCAATCCCAGATATTCTCCCTTTCCACTTGCAATTACTCTCATAGGCGCTGGTATTTTTGCTTGCTCAGAGGCCCATAGCTTCACTGGATGCCAAGTAACACACAAACTTACCCAATGTTGTTGCGGTAGCATTCATTCATTTAGATCTCAGGATTCACTATTACCAGTGTTTGTCTACAGCTCATGCATTACAACTCTGGTCTCTCTTTTCATGAGAACAGTAGGTCCCTCAATGACGACCAATGGGTGGCTCTGGGAAAAGATTATGACAAGTGTGTCTAGATGGACCGTCCCCTCGGAGTTCTCTTTCCCTTCCTCTTTTCTCTCCAGATTGTTGAATTCAGTATTGTATTTAATAAGCAGTTATGAATCTGTCTTCTCTTAATTCGTTCACTTAGACTCTACAATATCCTTTTGGCAATCCAGTCCACATATTGTGAAAAATGTTTGCTTTAACCATGTCACAGAATGGTTAAGGGTTGGAAGGGACCTCTGAAGACCATCTAGTCCAACCCCCCGTCAAAGCAGGTTCACCTAGAGCATGTTGCACAGGGTTGTGTCCAGGCGGATTTTGAATATCTCCTGTCACAGTTTAAAGCTGGGCCGGCTATTAACCAGGTGGCAGATGCTCTCTGTTAACCCTCTCCCCCCCACTAAGGGAAAGGGAAAAGGGAGAGAGACTTATGGGTTGGAAGGTTGAAACAGTTTTAATAAACTATAATAATGAAAAAGAGTATAATAACAATAATAATAGAAATAATCAAATATATACAAATATATACAAAACCAAGACTGAGAGCTTGGAAATCCTCCTCAGGCAGAGTTGCTCCCCCCAGCACGGGCAGAGGGGAAAATGCAGTAGCTCCTCTGCCATCACACCTGCAGGCTTTTAACTGGAGAATTGGCAAAGCTGGTACCAATCAGTGGGAGAGAGGAGGGCCCCTCCCTCCTGGGCCCCACCTCCAGGAGGCAGTGGGTTAGTGATAAATAGGAAAGTGAGAATGATGTGTATGGGATGGAATACCTTGCTGGTCAATCCTGGGTCACCTGCCCTGTCCACTCCTCCCTGCAGGTACGACCCCCCCACCCCCAGGCTCCCCACCTGTAAGCAGTGAGGAATTTAGCAGTGACCTTGGCTTCTCTAAGACTAATTGGCCTGGTTTGGGCCAAACCAGGACATCTCCAGAAAAAGAGACTCCACAATCACCCTGGGCAGCCTGTTCCAGTGCTCTGCCACCCACAAAATAAAGAAGTTCCTCCTCATATTCAGATGGAACTTCCCATGTTTCAGCTTGTGCCCATTGCCCCTTGTCCTGTCATTGGGCACCACTGAGAAGAGTCTGGTCCCCTCCTCTTGACACCCACCCCTAAGGTATTTCTAAGTGTTGATAAGATCCCCTCTCAGTCTTCTCTTCTCCAAGCTGAACAGACCCAGCTCTCTCAGCCTCTCCTCATAGGAGAGATGCTCCAGTCCTCTGATCATCTTTGTAGCCCTTCGCTGGACTCTCTCCAGTAATTCCTTGTCTTTCTTGAACTGGGGGGCCCAGAACTGCACACAGTACTCCAGATGTGGCCTCACCAGGGCCATGTAGAGGGGCAGGATAACCTCCCCTGACCTGTTGGCCACACTCTTCCTAATGCACCCAGGGATACCATTGGCCTTCCTGGCCACAAGGGCACATTGCTGGCTCATGGTGAACTTGTCCACCAGAACACCCAGGTCCTTCTCTGCAGAGCTGCTCTCCAGTAGTATCAGCCCCCAACCTGTACCGGTGCATGGGGTTATTCCTCCCTAGGTGCAGGACCCTACACTTGCCTTTGTTGAACTTCATGAGGTTCCTCTTCGCACAGCTCTCCAGTCTGTCCAGGTCTCACTGAATGGCAGCACAGCCTTCTGGTTATCAGCCACCTCTCCCAGTTTTGTGTCATCAGCAAATTTGCTGAGTGTACACTCTGTTCTTTCATCCAGGTCATTGATGAATAAGTTAAACAGGACCGGGCCCAGTACCGACCCCTGAGGAACACCACTAGCCACAGGCCTCCAACTAGACTGAGCACCGCTGATCACAACCCTCTGGGCTCTGTCGTTCAGCCAGTTCTCGATCCACCTCACTGTGCACTCATCTAAGCCACACTTCTTGAGCTTTCCTATGAGGTTATTATGGGAGACAGTGTCAAAAGCCTTGCTGAAGTCAAGGTAGACAACATCCACTGCTCTCCCCTCATCAAGCCAGCCAGTCATGTCGTCATAGAAGGCTATCAGATTGGTCAAGCATGATTTCCCCTTGGTGAATCCATGTTGACTACTTCTGATGACCTTCTCCACATGCTTAGAGATGGCATCCAGAATGAGCTGCTCCATCACCTTTCCAGGGATGGAGGTGAGGCTGACTGGCCTGTAGTTGCCTGGGTCCTCCTTCTTACCCTTTTTAAAGACTGGAGTGACATTGACCTTCCTCCCGTCCTCAGGAACCTCTCCTGTTCTCCATGACCTTTCAAAGATGATAGAGAGTGGCTGGGCAATAACATCTGCCAGTTCCCTCAACACTCGTGGGTGCATCCCGTCGGGGCCCATATATTTGTGGGTGTCCAGTTTGTCTAAGTGATCTCTAACTTGATCCTCCTCAACCAAGGGAAAGTCTTCCTTTCTCCAGACTTTCTCTTGAACCTCCAGGGTCTGGGATTCTTGAGGGCTGGCCTTAGTAGTAAAGACTGTGGCAAAGAAGGCATTCAGTAACTCCACCTTCTCTGTCCTTCTAAATTCATTAAGTAACCACTGTCTCTTATTTTAGAAGAAATAGTGAATTATTGCTTTCTTCCACCTTTCTCCAAATCAGTCTTGATTTCAGAGCCTGTCATCATTAACACCCTCAGTTCCTTCTTTTCCATGTCTATCTGGTCTACCTGGACAATCAAGGACATGGGTGATCAGATCTGCATGTGCCTACTGTACTTCTAAAGCAAAGAAACTCTCCAGATAATGTTTATCACATGATTAAATACCCATTGTTTTCATACAACCTACAATTCAACAAAAGAAATTTTTAATAATAATTTTGTAGTATGGTATGCACTGATCTAATTGCAGCACTGGTATCTGTGGCACTATTCAGCACGCAAGCAACCATTCACTAGTTGCAGACTTACTCTCCCACTTATGCTGAACTTCAAGCTTCCTTTTCTCAAAGCAAATGTTTTGAAAGTGAAACCCACTTGACTAAATTAAGAAGACATATTTAGCAAACTATCTTAATTATTAATCAGTTTGCAGTTTTACCCACTTGTGCCTACTCTGTGTAATAAACATTTATTAAGCTTTTCTTTTTTATATCATGAATGCTGCTAATGTGCTTTGAATCGCTCAGAGAAAATTACATATAACATTTTGCTCCAAATAACATTAATTGCAGAAATCTAGATCTGGAGGTTTTGTGTTATGGGTTTTTTTCCCCCTTCCCACCAAAACATTCTGAATCCCTGTATTAATTCTTTTTGGTTGTCAGCCTATAAATTTAATTGAACTGATAAGACTTTTCAAATCTACTCTCAGAAATCACTTGCTTATTTAAGTAATTATGTATGTGAGTCATAATAAATTATAATAATAAGCATATTCTTGTGATGTTGATCATTTATCTTACTATATACATAACAACAAAGTATTATATACCATAAGGTAACAGCAAATGCAGCAAGTGCATATTGTGTTTATTTAGTGAATAGCTGAAACAGCTACTAGATATACACAGTTACAATGAATAATTTAGCTTTTTCCTGTTTGTAACTTATCAGGAAATTAATTTCGGCTTTTCCAAATGCATTCATTATTCAAAGAAGTCTGGAAAGGCTGGAGCAAGTAGACATATTCCCATTGACTCCTACCTATTTTCACTCAAACCCTAATTATATTAGTGAAGCATATTTCAGTTTGTGTTGGTCTGAAATATTTATTTTTTAAATTAAAATTGGGCATTCAATATAAATACTTGAAATACAACCTTACATTTACCTGAATTTTTGAATGTTTTCCACTGTACGACATTTCAGAGGCTTAACAATCAAAATACTTTCAGTTCATAACACAGCTGATATATTCTTTGACAGTAACATTTTTAATTTTCTTTGTCCTTTCTCTGGAACTTTTTTTCCTAATCAAGTATATGTAGAATTAAAACTGTTTCCTAATCACTGCATCATGTGATTTCAGTTCTCACCACATCACTGAGGTGCTCCTAAAGGTATATGGGTCTCTTCTCTGCAGTGTGACAGTGCGACAAATCAGTGGTGACTGCTCAGGCTGTAGTGTAATGCTCACTTATATCAACAAGAGTTCTTATTCACTACAAAGGGCAATGGATCAAGCCCTAACTTACTTTCACATTGCAAATATTTCCGAAAAAAGTTCACACAAACACACTTGTAGTATTGACAAATCATATGAAATTATGATTGAGAATAAAATAGTTTGTGTAAAATATACAGAAAATAAGTTGGAAGGTTTGCCAGTACTCCATTAAATTCATATTTTTCCTCTGGGACAATAAATATTCTTCATTATGTACTCCTAATATTTAACTATATACTGTACATTAGAATTCACACCAGTAAAGTATCTATGTTAATCAAAATCATCCATAAAAGCATAACATTCCTAACAAGGGAATATTTCCTTTCCTTTTAAGATTGGCAGGGAGAATATAAGCAATCATTTCTTATGCAGATCTTATGCAGTCTTTAGGAACAAGTCAGTTTATAGGTCATATCTTCCTTTGTATCAGTCAGGTCACTCACTACCTACAACATCAAATTTCAGTGTGGTATTCACAGGCACTCCTCATTCAAAAAGAAAAAGAAGAAACATGATTATTTTATTTTACAAAAATCTATGTGTACCAGCACATCAGGACCATGACAAGGATTCAGAGGTAGTGCCTAGGAAACAGTTGCACTGGTGGAGGAGAGGACATCTGTAAGCACAACCAAACCACGCCAGTCTACAATCTCCTCTCCCAAAGCCAGACCCTACCACTCTGCCCAGCAAACACTGGTGATGCCCCTGGGCAGATCCTGGGACCCAGTTGCACCCTGTGACCAGGCTGCGGAGGGGGCAGCAGTCTGCTTATCCTGCTAATTACACTTGTACTGCAAACAGCAGAGTGCTCAGTCAGAACCCGAAGTCCAGAAACCACAGAAAAGCTGTGGTTCCACACAACTGAACTCATTGTCACTTGGGAAATTTGACTTTGTGAAATTACATACAAAGCATATTAGGAAGAAATTCTTTACTGTGAGGGTAGTGAGACACTGGAACAGGTTACCCAGAGAAGTTGTGGATGCCCCCTCCCTGGCAGTGTTCAAGGCCAGATTGGACGAGGCTTTGAGCAACCTGGTCTAGTGGAAAGGTGTCCCTGCGTGTGGCAGGGGGGTTGGAACTAGATGATCTTTAAGGTCACTTCTAATCCAAATCATTTTATGATTCTATGATTCTATGATTAAAGCTCTTCTAAAGATAAAGGCTAAACACACGATATGTACGTGTTGTTGGGCATTTTGATATTGTGCTGAAATAAAAGGCTGACATCTTTCTAGTCAGGGTTTGGGTCTGCGTAGCCTATGCACCACTACTGAGAGCATAAAAAAAGGTAATGACAGAATTTGGGAAGACCTGCTGAGTTTCAGTTCCATTCTAAAACGATATTTAATGTTCACCTTGTAATCTGAGGACTGAACACCACATTGGTCACAGGAAGCTAAGTAAGTCAGACCCAAGATCACTATTCACCGTGACAGAGAAGTCTTCTGTGATCTTCCCACTGAGTAGCACAAGCACTGTTCCCTCTTGCTAGGACTCTGCATACAAGGAAAGTAGTCTCTTTGCTCCCACCTGAAACAGAGGCACTAAATTAACTGATAAGGTCCATCTTTGTGGGGGGATACTCTGTATGTCACTAGACGCAGTATATGTCTGGCCAAATGGTTACTTAAAAAAACCCTAGACACACAACATCTTTTAATCAGCTGAACAGAATTCAGTTGTACAGCAAAGCCTGGTGCCCTTGTATAAAAGTGGATATTGATTACTTGATTAGACAAAGCCTCTGAAACTAAATGTCCTGCAGTTTTGAGAAGTAAGCCGATGTGACATCTGGACAATAAATGCTATGTAACCAATTTGTATCTTTCAAAAGGGCATTCCTGGTCCAGCAGGGACTAGAAAATCCTAACAGAGAGGGAACTTTCCCGTGTCCCTGTATGCTTGGATCCACACAATTATATAAACCAATAAAAGAAAAAAAAAGAAAAAAAAAGAAATTATTGAGTCTGTGTCTTTAGAGGCATACTCACAGTAGGATTATTTTTCTATTAGGCTGAAAAAGAACAAAGAATATGCAGCCATCCTCACGTAGGGGACTCACTGAAACTTGTTTTACGTTTGGTTAAGCATCATAATTACAGGTGATTGCTTCAATTGATCAGGTAGAAATAAAAACCATATTGTCACTTCCTCTCTGACACACTCAACCAAGCCAGTGTTAGTCTATGAAAATTCATCAAACAGCATCAAAATAACAACTGTAGATATGCAGAGAAAGAAAAACAAGCTGCTTTGAAAAAAGTAAATCCCTGAGGATTTGTAAGTCCAGCTCAAGTTGCAGACAAACTTAACAAAAAATTCTGCTGACAGAACATAAATTTGAACATTTAGGCAATTCAGGAATGTCTTAAAAATACTTTTTTAGCATTCTTATTATTATCTGCAACTTGATATTACTCTACTCTATATGAAAATACAGAGACATATTATAGCGTGGAAGTTTTATAAATCATTTTAACTCAGATTTCAACTATTTAACAAGGCAAATAAAAAAAAAATCCCTTTTTAAACTGAAAATTGGAGTATTGAAAAGCAAAAATATTTTGTAATTTGCATTTTCATTGCCTACTTCCAGTGGTACATTTGGCATTCTCTATGAAGAAATAATCTTCATTCTTTTCCAAAGTGTGTATATATATATATATATATATATATTTAAAGAAATTTATTTTATATTTATATTTATATTGTTCCAATATTACTACAAATAATTTTAGGACACACAGAAATGTTTCTTCAAGGCCTAATGCCTACTTCGGGAAATAGATATCAGGAAGGACAAAGAACAATTAAGAAGATTTTCAGCGCAATTGGGTAACTGAAAAGTATGGGACTTTCCTCTTGACTGATCTATATCCCCCTCTCCCTGACCTGACATTCCTTCTCACTCGTTCCCCACATTCAGTTATATTTTATACTTTTAGAAATAAAATAAAGCTATTGTTACTCCATTTGAGTTTAGTTTAATTTCTTAGAATAAGGACCAAAGTATCTGTTAAAAAATCTTGAGAAAATATCAATTTTTAATGTTTATGATTTATCCTGATTGCATGAATATAAAAATTAGGACTTTTTTTTTCTCCTTTGTTTTAAAGTTTTTAACATCTCTTTCAAGTTTACATCACACAGAACTTGTACCCGCACTGATGTGTTGCACCTATGTTACTGAGTATTTAAATATAATTTTGGGACTGTGAAAATTTCCTTGAACTTGTAAGAAAGCAAGCATATTCATGGCTGAGAACTAAGTTTCAGAAAAAAATGCAAGGTGTGTTACAAAATAGTGAGAACTGACAACACTGGAGAAGACACTAAATTCACTACTTCTCCTCTTTCTCTATATGTTTCAAGGCAGTAATATTTGCAGAGTCCCGTCATGTTCCTACACTATTCCTGTCTCTGTCCAAATCCATACTGGCTCTCTTCATTAGAAGTTTTATAAGCTCCTTCTTTTACTGTGATACTACCTCTAAAACCGGTAACTTCTCCATCTTTATAATACTCACTAGTCTTCAGTCCTTGAACTTATTTCCTAAATTTTAAGCATTTAAATTTTATTGCCACCTGGAGCTGCCTGCTGCTACTTTTATTTTATCACACAGAAGTCCAAAGAGTAGAAAGTCAGTAACAGGAGCTTTACACTTTGCTGCAGTTAAAATTTAAATTGCTCCCCAAAGACAATGAGTTATAGAATTGTATTTAAGAAGAGTACTTATCTTCTTTTTTTACAATATGATTAAAATACTCCTTCCTATCAATAAATGAGTTAAATTCAAAAAAAAAAAAAAAAAAAGGACATGGGCAGCTACAATGTAGGTTGTGCAAAAGCTAACTTTCAGCCACCTGTTCCAGATAGATTCCAGAAGTGTGTGGTAGCTACCTGGGTGTAGGGAAATTGATATGCCCTCTGGTGAATGAAAGAGACATTTTGGCTCTGATCAGGGGGCCAGCTGGGGGCCAGCTGCCAGAAAGGAGATCACAAGGGTCTGATGTCACTTTTTACCTCTGATTTGATGTGTTGTGGTGCATTGACAATCTCCTGAGAGATGCAGGTTTGAGCCCCCAGGTAAGGAAGGGCAATGATGTGGGATATCTTACCTCCGCAGAGTTGGTGGTAGCATTGCATGCATTAAGTTATTGTGTAAAAGTCCCATGCATCACTGCCAACTCTTTTTCATCTAGCAGCTCTTCCCCAAACACAAAAATGGTTATCAACTTCACCATTCTGTTTCTGTATGCTATTTCTAACAGGCAATGTATATTCTGGTACCTGCATTATTTTGTTAGTCAAAAAACCCCTCCTGCTTTATGTAGCAATTTCTTTTGCCTAAAGATGTTTGTGCTCTGAGACCAACATGAACTGACAACCATCAGTATTGCTTGTTCTGAGCTGGGGTCAGATCAAGTGGAAATACAAGCTCTCTAAATCTGACAGAAAAAGTTCATAGTGAAAAACAAATGCATACATTCACACACCAGACAAAGAAGACAAAAAACAATAACATTGCATTTAATTTGGAGAGGAGATACTTACCATATTTAGAAATGATCAAAGAAGAAGAATTTCACCTGTTGGGAAAAAAAAAAAGAAAGAAACAGACATCTTCAGTCAATTGTTCACATTAGGAAGAATTTGTGCAGTGGGTCGAGAGATACAGTACTTTAAGATATGTCTCTATTGGCCAGACATCCAGACTAGACAATAGCTCCCCAGTAAATAAATTTCCTGATTATTCTTTTGTCTAGTCTTTGCTCTTTGGTGCCAGAAGCTGACTGTACAGAAGAATGAGGAAAAAAAGGACACTCAAATGTACATGTCTGATTAATTTTAGATGCCTTCTTTTTAGGCAAAAGTTTATTTTAGAGAGAAAAATTTGAACTTTCGTCAAAAGTTCCCCTTAAAAAAATCAGGTGATTATTTGTTCAAATTAAAAATTATAAAATAAATTAAAAAAACTAACAAACCTAATTATTTATAGGTGAGAATACAAACCCTGACACAAAACCACAGGTAGTCACATATCATAGCGGAAGTAAATAGAACATGTTAGAGATTGGATGTGTCTATCTTAAAATGAAAGTGACATTTTTCACATTAAATTAAAAGTAGGACTTGAAAACACCTCAATAATTATTTCCAAGTAAGACTGTAGTAATAAACTAGCAGTAGTTTTGAAGGGCTTCTGCAGCAAAAAATTACAGACTGTATAAAATCTGTATTTTTATCATGATTGCAAGACACAGAAAAAAGTACACTCATCAACAAGGATGAAGGACTCTGTGGAAGAGCGTCAGGTGGCAGATAAAATACGAATAGGAAATGTTACTTTCAAAGAAAGCAGCAGAAAAAATGTCTACAGGGAAAAGACAAAAATTCCTCCCTAGGTATACTACCTGGAAGAAACTGAAAGCTGATTTTGATTTTGATATTTTAGATGATAATCAATCCTACCTTTCTTACACATGCCTTTTCTTTTAACACATGTTCAGTCATTTTGATTTTCCATTTCTTCAGCTGTATTTTTTTTTGCATTTTTCTATTCTTTATTCTTCTCAGCTGCATGTCACAGTATGTAAAAAACCTGATCCTCCCACACAGATATAAGACCTTTTCTTATACACACATTCCTAGATGTATCCTGATGACGTTAGAACTGAGACATTGCTCAGCACTAAATGCAATAAAGTAATTCAGAAAGTAAGCCAAATTTAGACTCCATCATATTTGTGTTATATGCAGCAAACAACTCTATCTGCAATGGAAATGTCAAATATTGCCATATATATTTGAAAGCAACAAGAATTCTTTTTAATTATTACTAGCTTAAACAGCGAGGTGTTAGTGTCATTACTTTTGTCTGGAAGCTTCCTGAACTTTTGACCAACATCATTGGACCAAAAGGGTTAACCTGTTATAATCATTGGATCCAACAAACATCTGGATAACTCAAATTTCAGAGTATTAGTGATAACTTTGGATCATACATTTTTAACTAATGAGTAAAGTACTTTTCGATTTGTAACAATCTGTAATTCTTGTGAACAGGCCTTTAAAAATGGATCATGGCTGTAAACCACGGTTATAAGATCTAACTAGCGAACATATTGCCTTGCCGTGGTTTGAGTTTAGTTGGTTTCAAAGTGCGGAGTATCAAGATTGCTTGCAACTCGACATGCTGACCACAGCAAAAGTACCCCTGAACTGCAAAATGCACCAAGGAGAAATGACATCCAGACAGCAATGTTGTCTGACCTATCTCTGCCAAATGGGCTGATTAATTAGAAATTGGGAATAGTTACTCTGTTAAGTATTTACAACACTTGAGAAACAAGTTCTTTATGAGAGAGGTTGGTGTCTCATGTTTAATTATCCAAGTGATTGAGATCCCGGTCCGCTAGCAGTCCATGAACTCTACATTTCAGTATTATATTATACTGTTGATCAGTATCTCCTTGAAGGACTACAGACTGTCAGTTTCTATCATGCTTAATATATTAGGAGAGCTTTTTAATTAATATGATAACATTTCCAGCAATATTTAGCAATTAAAAGAGACCAACAGAAGAAAGTATGAATCACAGCTTCGGGTTCAAACATGGTCTCTACACTAGGACTCAGAAACAGGCTTCCCTATCAATTCTGAATGTATTTCAAGAAATTTCAAAGTAAATTATGTTCTCAGTTTTTTCACCCAAAGATGCAGAAGCCCAGTAGTCAATTGATTTACTAAGAAGTGTATGCACTTTACTGAAACAGACCTTCAAAATTGTTTAAAACAACAAATCCCATCATATTGCGTAATTCTATCCCATTGCACAAATCCCATCTTTTAGTTTAAGAGAAGAGATGTTCAAATGAGACAGAACACTGACAAAATGCTTCTGAAATACCTAATTGTTCCATTTTGCTGGAGGAAAATAAAACAGAACTTGTTTATCCAATTCTGGCCTCAAGACTCAGTTTTTATGTGAATGTGTAACTTATATAAAATTTATCTTATAATTTTTCTTTCTGTATTAATGAAATGAATAATTAGGCAAGTTTCATTACTGAAATTGTCACTTTTACTTTTCTGCTAACAGCAGAAAAATACCACTTAAATTATAATATATTAAACTTCCTAAAGTCTTCGTGGAGATTTTGTTAACAATTAGATATAAAGCTAGAATTTTACTTTCATAGTAAGCACCAGGTATAAGGATTCACTTTCCCAGAGAAAAAGCTAAAGATCATCTGCTTTCAATTTTCACTTTTATCCAAACTTCTTTATGTGTGCAGAGGAGCAGTTAAGACATGTGATTTCTTAATTTACTGAGCATCTAGCAGCTATTGACTAATACCTAGTTAGCATCTTTTTAAACATCAGGGTATTTATTTAATGACAGGATTTTCCCAAAGCAATGTAAAAATATAAAGCTCTTGATACTTAAGCAACTTTCATTCAGATCATTTAGACATTTCTGAGAACTCTATTTTATTTTTTTTTCTAAGGATCATAGTGTAACCATATAGCCTACTACCAAAAATCATGGCCTGTGTGACTGAAATGTTTAGTGATTTTGTACTTGTAATCTTTGTATTGATCTTTTTTAGAACAGTAACATTTTCAGGGGCTTGTGACAAGTTCTGTTATCAGAAATGCTTCCACGATCTCATTGTCAGTTAAAGAAAAAGACTGTTGAAAAGAAACTGCATGCTACATGATCTCTGGAAAGAGCTCCATCAAAGTTATTAGTCAAATATCATGTCACATAGAAATCCCATGGAAATTTTTTCTGAATCCCCTTGTTTTTCTTGACTTCACATGGTTGTACGAAGACAATAAATGCACCCTGGAAACATTTTGCCCCATCACTGTAAAACTATCACTAATTATGAACAGCAAATTTCACCACTCAGAGACATGTATAGATCTAATTCAACTAATCCCTAAAAGTTTGGACTGTCTAAGAGTCTCTTACTCTCTTTTCTCATTTTTAAAATTATGTTCTCCTGGCCTCCTTTCTACCATCCCTCAATGTTTCACCTTTACCCAAAAAGAGATCTGTTTGCATAAAGCAATAAAAAGAAAGGTAATGCTTTCCTATAAGCTCCATCAAAAAACCTGTTTTGTATATGAATTACATTATACCAAGAATGTCCTTATAGTGCACATCCCTTTGTACAAATATATGTGCAACAAGAGCCCCTTGCTGTATTCTTTGCACATACAATGGCAGAAAATTCCAGCCATTCCTCAGTCATGACAATTTTGATCTTTAGAGAAACTTTATGGTGTTAACATGTAAAATATTAATTATTAATCTTCAGGCACAACATGATGTTGTAAGACCTAATTTCTCATTGCATCTTCATTTCAGTTGCAGATTAATTTTATTATGCCTTTTGATATCTTTGTATCCTTGAGACTTATAGGACATGTTAACTGACAAGACAGGTATAAAATAATTTATTTCATTCTTCTTCCTTCTTCATATTTGGCCTCATAAATTCCTCTCGTTACTTTCTAGTGCCTTAACAATAATTAATAGAGTCTGTGATTAGTGCCAGCTTAAGATCTGCTCAGAAGTTCCACATAGAAAATCTGTGACAGATGCAGTTTGATTCATGATGTTGTTATCCAATTACTAGACTATTTATCATTCTTCCATCTACAGTAGTCTGCATTTGCAGCACTTCTGTAGCACACAGCTCCTAGAAAATATCTATCCTGAATCGTTAATGGTAATTCTACCCTACTCAACCATATGTTGAGTGGTTTAACACAACTGACAAAGCTGCGATGTGTTCCAAAGCTGCATGCTCTAGTTTTATAAAAACAGCTCAATCCTTTCAGAATTATCTTCACATTGTGCTTTCAAAGAGATTATTTCCACAGAAACATTTAAAGCACTGAGAGACATACTGACAGGATGACTAGAAAACTGATTAGTGAGAGAGGAATGCTCACTTAAGGAAAAAGAATATAGAAATTACATTGCTGGTGATAATTTTTCTTTCAGGATCATGTTTTTCCCCTACTCTTTATCACCATACATGGATAAAAAAGGAAACTGTTGAAATAGAAAACACTTATCTTCAGAAAACAACAGGAATTTTTGGACAATCCAGGAAAGTCATTAGTAAGAATGGACACAGTAAGCAGTGCTGCAGGAGGGATGAGTGACCCAGCTTTTCCTACCTGTTCTAAGGTTTCCTCAAGGGATAGTGATAATTCTTCACCTCTTCAAAATATTCTTTATGTTATTTACTTCTCATTCACTTTATCTTAACAAACAAATGAATCATAATTTTTAGTATTTATAGAACATATCTATGTTGAAGGAGAGTTTATTTTTGTTTTAAAGACAAGTTCTCAAAGGAAAATCCTGAGTACACTGATTCAGCTGGATTTTAAATACAAGGAAAATCAGATATAGAAATGTGGTTGAGTCATACTAAGCTGAAATTAGGAAAAGAATTGAAATGTCTGACTCAATTCCATACAGAGATAATTGCATATATACACATTTATATATTCAAAATGTATACAGAGATTATTTGAATGAAACATATTGCTGTATATAAGAATATACAGTATATTTAAGTTGCACATAAAAATGTAGAAGTAGCATATCAGTGAAAAACTGGAAAAGAAAACAGCTTATGTAGAAATCAATACCACAGTGATACAATGTCTGTCTGGGTATCTGGTATATTCTAGCATCAAACTTTCTCACTAGTGTGCAGAGGTCTCACATTGTTAGCAGTTTGCTCTGGACAGTATAGAAACTATGATAGTGAGAGACATCAACAGACTCGAAAGGCTTGCTCTTATGTAAAAATAACACAAGATGTAATACATAGAGGTGATGAAAGCTGAAAAATGAAACTAGTAACTTTGAGAAGTCAGAGTTATGTGGGATAGCTAGATGCATAATTTAAAGATTTAGAGCACAAATTAAGCCTGCATTAATGATGGCAGAAATCACCAATGGTCATCTGTGTAGTACCATTAGTTGGCATTTTCTTTAGTTAAATAGTAAAATCTGTAGGAATCAGGAAGAAAACAGTAGGAGAAAACAGAGAAAGTTTTAAAAAATTGTTATATGTGAAGATCATGAAGAATAATACAAATGTACACTATTAATAAAGGGTCACATCAGAAACTCTTACCTACTTCTTTTATTTTAATCAAATAGAAAAAGCACCTTAATAACAAAACTGCTCAATAAGTAAAGTCTGAGAATAAGGAAATTTTTTGACAGTGAGAGTGTAAAACATAGTGTCTCAGAGTACTTAAAGTTCTATTTTAAGTACACTACTTCATAAGTTAATTAGGAAAGAAGAAAAGCTATGCGAGGTAAGTACTTTTAGATCTTCCATTGCAAAAGATTTAAAAAGGAAAAAAATGAGATAAATGTAAAGTGAACATTCATCAGCATTTTGTAGGAACTGCGTATTTGACTTGTGAGTAAATTGTTAGGTGTAGTGCTATAAAGTTCACTGAACAGAGTTCATAGTTAATTTCACTAGTCATATTAAGTCTTGACTTGGCAGAAATTATTCTGTCAAACTATTTTATTATAATTTTCATCATCAATACTTTTTACTTCTACAGGACATCTCACTAAAAGACATCAAAGAACACTATGAACCTACTTATGTTTCATCATCATAATGATGAAATGAAGGTATTATATCACACTGTCTAATTTAGTAAGTGGGGAAATTAATTTGGAGAATGACATTACTTTTCCCTCGGTCATACATACTACATGTAGGTAATATGAAAAACCAGCACCAAAGAAGGGCAAAGTTAATATGTATCTCTTGCTTTAACCAGTTAGCTCGATTTCTCTTGTTAATTTTGTCATTCAGAATAGACTCACTCATCTCTCTTCAGACTTTGGCAGAAAGTTGGACATTTTTTGAAATTGCGTGTCTTGCCAGAAAGTATCTGAATGTTTGAGCCAGTTGTCAGATCTCGTTTTTGTTTAAAACCACAGTGCAGATATTGCTCTTTGAAGTAGCCACACGTCTAAGAAAACCCCATTTTTACTATATGTTACATTCCAATATAGCCTAAAGAAACTTGAAACTGCATTTACATTACGTTTAAAATACACATATATACTAAAGTTTCACTGACTTATAAAGCATTGCAATACACTGTACTGAGTAAACAGAGGATTATTTTGTTTTGATCCTTTCAAACTGTTATAGTAGGCCATAGTAAAGATATCAAAATTATAAACTCTCATTGAACTTCTGACCATCACCAGAAAATTTTCTTCTTAATTCTTGTTCCTAATCTTATTCAACTTACTCATCAGTGACCTGGATGAAGGGACAAAGTGTACCCTCAACAAGTTTCCTGATGACACAAAACTGGCAGGAGTGGCCAATACACCAGAAGGCTGTGCTGCCATTCAGTGAGACCTGGACAGGCTAGAGAGTTGGGCGGAGAGGAACCTAATGAAGTTCAACAAAGGCAAGTGTAGGGTCCTGCACCTAGGGAGGAATAACCCCATGCACCAGTACACGCTGGGGGTTGACCTGCTGGAAAGCAGCTCTGCGGAGAAGGACCTGGGAGTTCTGGTTGACAACAAGTTCATCATGAGCCAACAATGTGCCCTTGTGGCCAAGAAGGCCAATGGTATCCTGGGGTACATTAGGAAGAGTATGCCCAGCATGTTGAGGGAGGTTCTGCTCGCCCTCTACACTGCCCTAGTGAGACCACACCTGCAGTACCGTGTCCAGTTCTGGACTCCCCAGTTCAAGAAAGACAAGGAACTACCGGAGAGAGTCCAGCAGAAGGTTACAAAGATGATTAGAGGACTGGAGCATCTCTCTTATGAAGAAAGGCTGAGAGAACTGGGTCTGTTTAGCCTGGAGAAGAGAAGACTGAGAGGAGATCTTATCAATGCTTACAAATACCTTAGGGGTGGGTGTCAAGAGGAGGGGGGCCAGACTCTTCTCAGTGGTGCCCAGCAACAGGAAAAGGGACAACAGGCACAAAATGAAACATGGGAAGTTCCATCTGAATGTGAGGAAAAACTTCTTTACTTTGAGGGTGACAAAGCACTGGAACAGGCTGTCCAGGGAGCTTGTGGAGTCTCCTTCTCTAGAGATATTCAAAACCTGCCTGGACGCTACCCTGAGCAATATGCTCTAGGTGAACTAGCTTTAGCAGGGCTTGGACTAGATGATCTCCACAGGTCCCTTCCAATCCCAACCATTCTATGATTCTGTGATTCTGCAATTTTATTGCTTTTCTGGGATAAAAAGTGCAGATCCCTGACCATATTTTGAATATATTTTAATATTTTTTATTTTAATTGAGATTAATCCTAAACAGAATCACAGAATCAACTAGGTTGGAAGAGACCTCTGGGATCATCGAATCCAACCTTTGACTTAACACCACTGTGTCAACTAGACCATGGCACTAAGTGCCATGTCCAGTCTTTTCTTAAACACCTCCTGGGATGGTGACTCCGCCACCTCCCTGGGTAGCCCATTCCAATGCCTAATAACCCTTTCTGTAAAGAAATTTTTCCTAATGTCTAACCTGAACCTCCCCTGGCACAGCTTGAGGCTATGCCCTCTAGTCCTGTTGCTAGTTCCCTGGGAGAAGAGGCTGACCCCCACCCCACTACAGCCTCCTTTCAGGAAGATGTAGAGAGCAATAAGGTCTGCCCTGAGCCTTCTTTTCTCCAGGATAAACAATCCTAGTTCCCCCAGCCGCTCCTCATAAGACATACCCTCTAGACCCTTCACCAGCTTTGTTGTCCTCCTGTGGACTCGTTCCAGCACCTCAATGTCTTTCTTGAAGTGAGGGGCCCAGAACTGGACACAGTACTTGATGTGTGTCCTCACCAGTGCCGAGTACAGGGGAACAATTACTTCCCTAGTCCTGCTGACCACACTAGTCCTGATATAAGCCAGGATGCTGTTGGCCTTCTTGGCCACCTGGGCACACTGCTGGCTCATGTTCAGCCGGCTGTCCACCAATACCCCCAGGCCCTTTTCCACAGGGCCGCTTTCCAACCACTCTCCCCCCAGACTGTAGCGCTGTATGTGGTTGTTATGGCCAAAGTGTAGGACCTGGCACTTGACCTTGTCGCACTTCATACCATTGGTCTCGGCCCATCTATCTAACCTGTCCAGATCCCTTGGCAGAACCTTCCTACCCTCAGGCAGGTCAACACTCCCACCCAACTTAGTGTCGTCTGCGAATTTACTGAGGGCGCACTCAATACCCTCATCCAGATCATCAATAAAGATATTAAACAGGACTGGCCCCAGTACTGAGCCCTGGGCAACACCACTAGTGACCTGACGCCAACTGGATGCGGTACCGTTCACCACCACTCTCTGGACCCGGCCATCCAGGCAGTTCTCAACCCAGCAAAGAGTGCACCTGTCCAAGCCGTGGGCTGCCAGCTTACCCAGGAGAATGCCGTAGGAGACAATATCAAAGGCTTTGCTGAAGTCCAAGTATACTACATCCACAGCCTTCTCCTCATCCACTAGGTGGGCCACCTGGTCATAAAAAGAGATCAGGTTGGGTCAGGAAGGACCTGCCTTTCCTAAATCCATGCTGACTGGGCCTGATCCCCTGGTTGCCCTCTAGGTGCTGTGTAATGGCACTCAAGATGATCTGTTCCATGATCTTGCCAGGCAGGAGGTCAGGCTGACAGGCCTGTAGTTTTCAGGATCCTCCTTCCGGCCCTTCTTATGGATGGGCGTTACATTGGCCAGCTTCCAATTGTCTGGGACCTCCCTGGTTAACCAGGACTGATAATAGATAATGGAGAGCGGCTTAGCAAGCTCTTTCGCCTCCTCCCTCAGTACCATTGGGTGGATACCATCCGGTCCCATAGACTTGTGAGCGTCCAAGTGGCACAGCAAATCACTAACTACTTCCTCTTGAGTTATAGGGGGTCTATTCTGCTCCCTGTTCCTGTCTACTGGCTCAGGGGGGCAGTTATCCAACTCTGGCATTCCACCCCTAGGCTCATTACCAGCAAGCCAGGTTTTATCCCCCTCCCCCTTCAAGCCTTGTTTAAAGCCCTCTCAATCAACCCTGCCAACTGACAGGCTGGAATCCTTTTGCCCCTATTAGACAATCAGGTTCGTAATATCTGTATTTTTTTTAGCTTGTTTGCATTTCCTCCACCTGATCCATCAACATCTTACTGAAGTACCGGTAGGTGTGAAATACTGAAAATTTTGATTTACTTATATTCCACATCTTTGGTACACCAGAATAGATAAACAGTATAAACACCTCACTGTTGGTTTTAGATGCAGTGTCCTGGTTTGGCCTAAACCAGGCCGATTTTCCTTTCAGTGATTTTTACTTTCAGCTAAGTCTCCTCTAAGTAACTGCACTTTCTGAAACTAACTACATGTTTTTGCAGACAGTGTCTGCTTCCAGGACTGATAACGCTCGAAGTTTGTAGTTATCACTGAGGCACCGGTAGGGATGTTGTGCAGAAAGGCTCTTGCTGTACTTGTTCTTGAGAGAAACCAAGGTCACTGCTGAATTCCTCACTGCTTACGAGTGAAGAGCCGAAGGGGGGTCGCAGCTGCAGGGGGGAGCGGACAGGGCAGGTGACCCAAAATTGACCAACGAGGGTATTCCATCCCATACACGTCATTCTCAGTATAAAGCAGGGGGATCACAAGGGTCTCGCTCTCTTTCTGCTATGGCCGGTGTCCAAGGAGGATTCCGTCTGTTTTCCTGCTGCCCCCGATCCCGATCCATGCGTTCTTGAATCCAGCTCTCGACCGTCGCTAGGCCCAGCCTGGGCCTTCCCGGAGCCTGCCCTGCAGTGCCGGTGGTGACGTGGCTGACTTCAGGGGAGCTCAATCTTGGGTTTGTATATATATTTGTATATATTTGATTATTTCTATTATTGTTATTATACTCTTTTTCATTATTATAGTTTATTAAAACTGTTT
Organism: Nyctibius grandis; assembly: GCF_013368605.1. NCBI lineage: Eukaryota > Metazoa > Chordata > Aves > Nyctibiiformes > Nyctibiidae > Nyctibius > Nyctibius grandis. The sequence continues at coordinate 62,671,208 of NC_090659.1, forward strand.
TAATTTTCCAACCCAGAAGTCTCTCTCCCTTTTCCCTTTCCCTTTCCCTCTGGGGGGAGGGGGGGGGAATAACAGAGAGCATCTGCCACAGGTTTAATAGCCGGCCCAGCTTTAAACCGTGGCATGCAGTTATACTTGGATATAAATCAGAATGGAAGAACATAATGGTGTCTGCACATGCCTTCATGTTACCATAGGGTTCTGCATCTACTTAGTGACCTTGTTGTGCTATTGGTGACTTTTGACACATTTCTAGCTAAACAAACTTTAAAAAAAAAAATGCACATTTCAAAACAGCAGGAGATAATTAGCAGCATTAATGAGACTGCTCATTGGATTCCACAACAATATCTTTCACAGCAGGAGAATCAGACTATTTGTGTGTTAGGGACACTTACCCTTGACATTTTCTAATTACTTTTTGTAGGTTTTCTTAACTCAGCTTAACCACCAGGAGATAGTGACCTTGAAGCTGACCATGGTGGTCAGTGTATGCTGTCAATTACAGGACAGCAAGACTGCAAGCTTATGTCAGACACAAAATGTCTTAGCGCTGAAACAGGATCAATGTTGATCTTTTAAAGAATTTATATTCCTTGCTTGAGATCATAGAGTTATGCCATAAAAAATATTTTTTTTAAAACTCAGATTTATTTCAATAGTCAAGAACAAATCTACAGCAAGGCTCTTTTTTTAAGCAAGTGCAACTGTGCCATACAACCATTTCACAGTCTCTCTTCAAACATGAAAAACATTAGGATTAAAAGCAAACTTAAATGCTGTTTGTATTTTTGTAGGTCCTACAACATATTTTAGAAATGGGCAAGATTTTTTTTGATTATTCACCCTTGACCTAACTCAGCTGCCTTCAGATTTGATAGGAGTTTTATTCCTTTACTTCAAAGGAAAATCTATTAAGGTATCACTGAGTGCTTTTGAAAACTCTGTCTTCATTTACTGTCACTTTTCATAAGCATAACTGTTCTATCTCAAATTTAAAAAATCAGAATCTTCATGTAATGAAATAAGAAAACATATTAAATGAAAAAAAATCTCATAGTTACATCTTCATTTGGCTTCTCACTCCTTGAAGGAAAAGTGGATGACATGTCAAATACTAAACAGAAGTTTTCTTCTGGTATCATGTATCTTCCCACCTTTTCTGTACTTTCTATGTGCAGTGCTATTAAAATACCACTTCTACATCTTGGCTTTACAGCCATTGTTATTGCCAATTATCAGCTGTTGCCTTTTTCATTTTCTTCTCATTGACACATTATTAACTACTTTTGAAACATCTGCAAAGTATCCTTGTTCCACAGAGATTTCTCTGATACCAGTGACCTGCTGAGCACACTGTGAGATTTTAGGGGCCGTATAGTATAGTCAATAATAAAATAGTACAAGTAATTATGAAGTATTTAAATAGGAATACTAAAATAACTTTTGCTTCTTGTGTGCAATTCTCATTTTATCTGAGATTTTTCTGATTTAATTTTCTCGCTAATAAACTAGTGGATTGCTTTTCATTTGTTTATATTCTGTTCACGTGTAAGCAAAGATACATGTGGCAGAAAATGCCAGGAGGGACAGAAGATGGTTAGATATCAGGATAGGGAGCACTTATGGTAAATGAAATCTTTTAGCATGAAGTTAAAGCTATCTATAACGGTTCTTTTGTGCCTTTGTGATACACGAAATTAATTCTCTTTTTCTGGAGATCAATCTGCTAGAATCCAGAAATTTGTTCTTTCCAGGGCTTTCCCTAGACAACTATCCACCTCAAAAGACCCTAAAATATATACAGTGTGGATACAACATACACATTTCTTGACTGAGGAACTACCATTGCTACTATTCAGTACTACTACCAAAAATCACAACAGCTAATGCATATCAGTATAACAAGGTAGAAAAGTTCCCACTGCCATATCTGCTTTGCGAACAGCAAGTGCTTTCTGATTTAGAGCTGCTAATATCAGAATCTTTCATAGATAAGAAGTTTCAGAAGCACAAAAATTTAAAGAATAGGCACATCTGGCCCATTTTTGGTGCGTATCTTTAACAAGTAGAGGTTCGTTGGTAGAGGTTCTTTGGCACATTTGAAAAGATTTTCTATGACTGTTTATGTTTCTCTTTTCTTCAGAATTATTGCAGTTATCTAATCATCTGAAACAATGTGTTTATGTCTGTGAAGGAAAACAACAGTAGTATATAATGAAGGCTATGGTAGTTCCCAAGCTTAATGTCTCCTATTTTGTACCTGACTTTAATAAGAGCACCTGATTTTGTAGCTGCTTTAATAAGAGCAATTCTACTGAGGAAGAAGGAAAGATGAAATAACTGTTAACCCACTATGGAATTGGTGCAATAAAGGAGAAGGTCACCTCTCAAAAAACTTGTCCCATCCCCTACCTTATAGAAACCTTACCACTCTTATCATGCACATTTGAAAACTGATGATTTAATTAACTTCTCAATTTCATCTGACACTTGACTGCAACATGCACTCTGCCTGTTAAAAACAGCCTTGTGGAAAACATTCCTCTCCTATTCAGAAAGCACCTAACAGCAGGCAATTTGCTTTCCAAAGACATATTTCCCCTCCATGAGGCATGGATGCCATATTGACAAATTTACATTCCATTGAATAGACGTTTGTTTAATTTCTCAGTTTCTCAGAATACAAACTGCTTCCTGAAGAAGTCAAAACTCAGATTGCTCCCTAAAGGGCAGGGAAAGTTTATGTGGGGTTTTTTTGTTGTTGTTTTGTTCCTTTCCCAATAATGCAATCTTGTCTCTAACACAGCAAGTGAAAGGATGTAAGACAGATGGATTTCAAGGTTGATATTTAACACATACATTTCTAGTGTTTGATTTGGCTTCAACCCTTGCTTTTCCTATTCTGGGGAGAAAAGTTACTTTATTTCTCCATAAGCACGCATCATACTTTTCTTTTCCTGGAATTCTTTTCAAAATATTTATCTAAACATTTTATTAACATTTTTCTCATATCTTTCATTCTGTATAGTTTTTCTGGTTATGCCAAAAAGATCTGGAGTTCTATTTCGCAAATCCTAATAGCCAGGGAGCAGTCAGAGGATGATATGGTTTTTAAGATCATCATATGTAGTTTAGCATTCTCGGGTTTTTTTGTGCAAATATATGAAAGTCAAAATCATGAGCTAAATGCCAAAACCTAATCCCACTGACATGAAAGGGAACTTTTGAATTGATTTCTATTGAATAAAAATTTAATCAGCATAAGTGAGGCAATGCCAGACTGGCTCCCCATTGATATCCTTTCTCATACTAACAAGCAGTCTACAGTTAAGTTTCACTGTTATCAAGAGAACTGCTTAGGCCGTAGTCAGCATGAATGGAAGTAAATTGGCCTTACCCATACATGAGTTAAAACACATGCACACATACACACACACAAAAACTCAAAGCACTACAAATCCACATTTAACCTTTGAAGACATCTTAGTTTGGGTCAGAAGTTCTCCTAGGGGACCTTCAAACAGTCCTTTCTCTTTCTGTTGACTGTGCTGGGAACTTAGCAATGACTCCAGTGCTACTTCACCTGTCATTTAAAAGTGTAGGTCTGTGGCAGATGCACTCACCCTGACAAAGACCGGTGCTTTCCACAGACCTGATAAAGGCAGGGGCTTTCTGACTGTTGAAGCCTGATTACTTTGTTTTTCACGCACTTTCCTTGCTTTTCGCATGTATATGGTGGCTGTTGCCAGGCACACAGCCACTGGAAGATGAGGCCCCCAGCCAACCAGAAATGACCACAGGTCAGACCCACCTAGGATGTAAACAGAGCCCTGCCGGAGGGCAAATTGAGTCAGTCCTCCTCAGAGTAGCGGGTCTGCAGTCAAAGCTTCTCCCTTTGGATCGGGATACCACCCAAGGAAACTCCCCTGGGACTGAGATCCCTCATTTTATGGGTGAACAATTGAGTATTTTGGGTCATCATTCTAAAGGATTGTTCTTGAAAAATTTAGGAATTCTTAAGTCAGATGTGTAGTATTATTTCTGCCTGGCATCCGAACTTCTAGTTCACTGGTTTTTGTTGGAGTGCTAAGTAATTTTGGTTAGAGTAAATCTCATTTTGAGTGCACGTCCTGTCTATTTTGTGGGTGCCTCTCTGACAAGGTCCAAGTACCTGAATTAGATATATCAGATCCTTCCCACACTTGTAAAAATGCTGAGTCTTATCTGCCATATGTCTGCAAACTATCTGAATTCCTATAAATGTACCAAGGCAAATTGCCTTATTAATATATTAAAAATAGAAAAATACAAGTGGAAAGAAAATTTCAGCAGGTAATGGCATTGTGCCTATATCTACACAAAACTTAAAAGATGAAAGTTCTTCAGGTGCTGTTGTTAATTTCCAGTGTGAAATTTAAAAACACAACCTTTTTTAAAGACAGATCCACATATAGGGTTATATGTATTTTGTGGTGTATACAAATGTATGTATATACACATATACATATTCATTCCACTGGTTTCCAGTTTGCAAGCATGAATGGTCAAAAAATGGTGCTGCTCTTTCAGGAAGACAGTACATTCTCAGTTACTACAATGACAGCAGTATGCACAGGTAAGTGTGATCTAACAGGTATACCTGTCTGTTGAAGGTTAGTGCTTCAGTCGGTACAATGTATTTAGTAAAACTGAAGTGAAAAAAAAAATCATTGAAGAAATTCAGCCAAAGTCTTCAGTTCCCTAAAATGTTCCTCTGCGAGTACTGTAAAGCTCTCAATGAAAGGCAAATTTTAACAGCTTTGACAAAAAGATGGTGTTATTAATCATAATTCAAATAGTTGTAGTAACTGATGCTCTGATGAAAAGACAGCAGGTGGTGTAGTCCAGGAAAGACCCTAACTCTGACATTTCATTCACCTCTGCCTGGGTAAAGGTGTCTCAGCAATATACTATTTGTCTTCATCTGTCTTCCCAGTCCTGCAAGTTGACAGGATAACAGCATGGTTGCTTGGTGGTCTGCAATGCAAACTACTCTTTATCTACCTAACTGCAGTTCAGTGAAGCATAAGGAAACTCATTTTACAGGTGTGCTGCAAAATCTACATCTTCCTAGTCACCAAATCTTGGGACTGCTTTACAAGGTGGATCTAATGATAGGGAGATAGTATCAGTCGGCTACTGATAGCTGGCAACCTTTGAAGCTACACTCAAGTCAGATGTAAATCACACACAATGAAGGCACAGAACATTAAAGGCAGAAACTCTGTAAAACCAGTTGAGCCGATTAGTACTAAATTACTGATCCGTCTGCTGGGGTGGTAATATTTTTTTTCAAACTGCCTGACTGCAATGCTTCATTTCACAGAGAGCCCATGTTCAATGGCCCAATAGGGAACACTTTATAGTGATTGTCAAAGGAAGGAGATGGTGACAAATACATAATTACTCTTTGAGAGCGTAATGTGGTCTTTAAGAAAACTAGCAATTTGTCTGTGGTACAAAATATGTACATAAAAATACATGTTCCCATATATGCACAGTCTTTTCAGATTTGTGAGCTGAATTAAAGAAAATTTCTTGCATCCTCACCACTAGGAAAAGCAAAATTTATCAGTAATAAATAGGTATGTATAGTGTATTAATTTAAGACACAAAAATAAGAACAAAAACACAACCTTCATACTCCCCTAAACAGGAAAAAAGTATAGGCAATATCTAGCCTGGGTCTAAGTTTCAAAATCTAAGAAATTCAGTTGATTTGGAAAATATTTATGCTTCTTCAAACACCTCACTTTGTTCATACTCGTCAGGAAAGATTATTTTTAGGAAAGAACTAGCAATAGTGTTACTACTGAGACACACTTAGACAATACCCCAGATGTAATACTGAGCAGCACTTACAATGGGATTGGATTCTAATGAAATAAACTGTAGGAAGTAGCATTAGGAGCAGTGTTAAGCCACATTATGACATAAAAAGCCAATGGAATATGCTAATGCATTACCATCTGGCAATCAGACTCCGTTCTCCTTATGTCTGTCTCCCACATACACCATCATGATTTCTCTCACACTGCTCTTCATGATTAAGAATTCATTTTTTCCTGTATACTAAGTAACTAAACTTATCCTTAGAGTTGAGTTACTTATAAGTAATTCAAATCCTCCTTCATTTTGACAAATACTACTTCTAGAAGTAAGTTTTCTGTAAGTTTCCTGGAAAATGCTGAGAAAATTGAAATGTGTTTCTGCCTGGAATCCCTGTGAAAGAGGAAGTTAATCATATTCTTTTATCAATATGTTTTTTCTGCCAGTTAGCATTCCTAATGTAAATGACATTGCTTAGATTTTCTTCCACACTGATTTGGAAAGAAAGCCATTACAGAATAATGGTCAGCAAAGAAAAACAAATAAGCATCAGACATTAGTCTTACTAAGATACAAACAGTGAAGGAATGTGAAGAACTAGCCTCCCTTAAATGCTGCGTGAATGAAAATCCTTTAATTATAAAGAGAATGGATATTGCCAAACTGAATAGCTATTTTGAATCCAGTCAAATAACCCAAAATATTTTCTTTGATTATTCAACCAGATTTGGTCTGTGAAAGAGCATTCAACACTGATATTGCTCTGTGAAACAGGTTAATATTGGCAATATCACATAAAAAAAATGATGTCCTATTTAGATTTTGTACTGAGTAACAGTAACAAGACAATAAAGCTTGTCCATCGCTATCAATAGAAAGCAAGATTTCTGCATGATTACTGATTTTATTATTAACTAAAAGAAATATTCTTTAGAACATAGAAGATTTCTAGCACCTAGTATAGTATATTGACAATGATTATATTTTACGTATCCTGTCACCTAACTAATAATTAGACTATGGAATAATTTAGTTAACTGCTAATAGCTGTTGACTTTTAGCTTACATTTCATTTGTTGTCATGTCTTATCAGTAGTGGAATGCATGCCCTTTGACATCGCATTAACAATTTAAGGGAATTTGTTTCTGTAACATTCTCCTAAACTCATAAGGGATGTCTTGTCACTACGTCCTTAGAGTCATGAAGTGTCACCTATGTCAGTTATTGTTAGGGTTTTTGGAAATGAATTAACCACATAAAGTAAAAAAATGAAGAAACATTTACTGTGCTTAGTATCAACTTGCACTCAAACCAGATATATGACTATAAAAAAATTGCAAACTTCTGCAGTCAACTCAGCTACATCTTTTACAGTAAATACAATAAATTAAAGTTTGGAATGAAGATGACTTTATACACCTCAGGTGTAAATGAATAACACAATGTTATGTCATTTTCTGCTATGGCACAGTCATGGGAACAGAAAAGGCATGGATGAAAATCTGAGCCTGAAACTAGGAAAAAGAGAAAGCAAGGGGAATCTCACACCCCTGCACACACAGCATAGAAAGTTACTACATTGAAAATAGTTAATTTCATAATGAAAAAAAAAAAAAAAAGAAGTAAAAGTAAAAGACTCCCTGAAAAGACACAGGTTATGTCTTATTTATTTGGAGTGCAGCAACCTTGAAAACAAGAATGCTCCCACCCATGCAACCAGGAAAAAAAAATCTGAAATACACAGGCATGCATTGGAAAAAAAGTTATAACAAAGTTGAGCTGCAGTGTCTTGAGTACTGGAAACGCCTTCAAATTGTTGAATCAGCTTCAGACAGACCATCAGGAAGATGCATGTAAAAACAGATGGGATGAAACCCTGAAATTTTCTAGATTTAGGTTAAAAGGTTTCAGTGATTTACATATCTTGTTAAATGACATAATGGTTGCATTAGGATTCTACCTGATGTTATTTCTTAGACACCTAGCAATTGGAAATGTGCACTTCTGTGCTGCTGGTCATTAATTAAATATCACTGTGATAGGTGCATTAAAAGTACCTCACTCGAATTCTAACTTATGTCCCATTTGTTTTTGCAGAATGAACTTCAGACAATGTACAGATAAAAGATGGCCTATCCACTATGGTATCCAGCTCCTTGGAGACCAAGAAAAATGCCCAAAGAAACATTTTATTCCTACAAAAAGTTATAATATGTTCTTCAAGGAAATTGTATTTTATCTTGTAGCTTCCGTAAGCGTCCAGTACATGAGCAAATCTAACAAGAAAAGAGCAAATAAGGAGCTGGCAGAAGGTTTATTTACAGCTTAGAATCATTAGGAAAACTGACGAGGAATATGTGATTTAAAATTAGCTAGTCTGTGACTTTCATTTGCAGGTTAATTCTGTTAGAATGTCTATTTCACCAATTGAACCAGTGATCCCATGAAAATAACAACACTTAGATATGACTAAGTTTTGAGCATTTATGGTTGTTTTAAAATAGTATTTTTATTATGTTTCTATTAGATAATTTTATTTAATATGTTAAATATACCAAGTAAAAATAAAATTAATACAAAATAGTACTGTTTTCTTTCCAAGCTGAAAGTATGGTCAAGGATAAAAATCTTTGTAGTGTATTTCGTACCTGACTTCTACAACGAAAGTGGGTAGCTTTATGGCTTTTAATGCCCAATTTTTTATTAGTATGCTATTATTGAAAACATGATATAAAAAATAAAATCTCTTTCTTTGTAATAGTAAAATAATATTTTTTTTCAAATGGTTACAAACTTAAAGATATGGACCACTCACTCGGCTGACACACTGAGGCACTACCATCAATAGATCTCTGTCTACATCTATCTGAAAAGCCCTTAAACATAAATTTCATTGTTATAATGAAAAGGTCATGAAGAAATAATTTTCACCTTTTATCAGGGTACCAGCCTTGCAACTGATAGACCTGTCTATGATTTCCTGTGACTTCCATTTTCTCACCTGTGGATTTCTTAACCTTTTCTAAATACAGAAGTTACTGCTCTAAGCTTAAGCAAAATATGAGAACAGCGAAAAGGAAAAACAACTTCTCTAAACTTGCCATTTTTATTACAATATGCATATATATAGAACACCCACACACAGCCACTTGACTGCTATTATACATAGTTTTGACTGTATTGTATAACAGATGACACTTTTCGAAGTCAAAGATACACATACACACAAATATGTAAGTTACAATAATTATAAGTAACCACTGTATTTCCCTGGGAGAACTGTAAGAAATAAGTCTTCCTGATATTAATTTCCTCACTTTGATGTCCAAGAAATACAGACTTTTTTCTCTTTATTCTCCCTCTCTTTTCCTTTTAAAACTTTAGAGAGCACACTTCTTAAAATAATGTCTTAGCCTTTTCCATTTTTTCCTGAAGTTTCCATCCTACTTTCATTTTCCATCATACAAGACTGTTCGCTTTCATTTGCAAATTCCTTCGTCTGAAGAAAAGAATGTAAAAAAAAAAAAAACCTGGGCACTTCTCACAGAAAAAAAGCCCTTCTTACAGAAAGATCTTCAACAATGAGGTGGAACCTAAAATACACATAATTTGCTCTGTTGCTATTGGTTTTGGCTCTAGCTCTCCTAGGCTAATCTTATTCACTATAGACAAAAACCAAAGAAGGGTTAGCTTGTGAGCAATAATCCAGAAGCTAGTCACATGTTGAAAAGATAACAGTTTGTCTTATTAGCATTGTCAAACAGGGAAAAAAGAGAAAAAGGTGGCAGCATATTGCTCCTGATTTTTTAATCTCAGAATTGCACGCTAATACCACACTCCTTTCTTCGTAATGGTACATATTCCCTTATTACCACATGATCTTTTTGTATTAACAGAAAAATGTCACCTTTTTATGCCAAAAAGGAGATTTTAACCAACTTTAATAGGATAAAAATCAGTATTTTTCCTATGAAACCTTTCATCCTAATGAAAACAACTAATACATGTAAGATGAGTTGTACACTTTTCTTCTAAAGGTTTTGCAAGGACTCTAAATGACTATTCAAATGAAGGTGTCTACATAGCAGACATCTACCTACCCAGGCAGGTTGTGGAGTTTCTGTCCCTGGGGATATTCAAACATAAATGGGCACAACCCTGATCCACTTGCTCTGGGTGACACTGCTCTGAGTAGGAGGGTTGGATTAGATAATCTCCAGAGACGCCTTCCAATTTCATCCATTCTGTGATTCTGTGTTTCAGTTAACTTTGTCTTTTAATGTACTTATGAAATATTTGTGACTACATTGTGATATTCAGAAGCTTGCTGTTTTTTTATTATATTCAGTTAGACATCTTATAAACTTTGTTATTTTATGAATTAATTATGACTACTCTAAACTGGAGCTGTCCTGCTTGCTTTTGATTAATTAGTGAATTATGATACATTTCTATTCTTATTTAAATTATTATAGGCTTTTAAGGCACAAATTCTTATACCTGGAAATGCATAATTTTATGTATGCAAATAATTGAGAAATTAAAAATACAAATTTGTTTTTCATGATGAGTTTTCCAGATAAAATTCAATTATTCATGTATTTGAGACAGAAGAAAATGTTTCTTTTTTTCCATCTTCATGTCTGGATTAATCTGAATGCAATGAACCAAGTTCTACTCTCAGGTATGGAGGTGTAAATTATATTTCTAGTTTGTGTAGAAATAATTTAATAATTTATACAATTAAATTTATAAATAATAAATTTCCACATGCGTGTAAGTGAAAATAGAACTTAGCCAAGGGTTGGGGAACAGGTAAGATGCAAACACCTTCTAAGTATACAAGTAAGCTATATACAGTGGTAGAAAATAAGTTTTCCGGAAGTTAGTAACTTTGGTCAGCTTCAGTAACTTGAGGACAAGTTCTTTGGAATCCATAACTGGTATGTGAGAAAATAGGTAAGGCATAAATTGCTTTGTTTCACCTAATAATAAGAGGACAAAAAGGCTTTCTGCAGTGATTTAAATGTCTTTATTCTTATAATTAGAAAAGGTTGTACAATTAACATTTTGCTAATTCTAATATTTCCCAATTTAATCTAAAACAGGAAATACAGAAACTATCACCATCTAATTCAAAAACATTGTCTTTTATAGCACCTGTATTTCATCACTGTGTTTACCTTCATCCTTCTGTCCACCTTAATCTTTTGTTCTCATTGGCTTTTCCCACTGAAACTACAAACGCTCACACTCTAAGTGGTATTTCAATGTTTCTTCATCCACAGTCCTCCTGACTGGCACTTGTGAGGAGACTTGTGAATTAAACTGTGCTCAGTTAAACCCAAGCAAGCACAGTTACAGTGAAAAATGAAATACTGCTGATTTCTTTATCACATTCTATTTTTCATTATTGTCTAGTTAATGTTAGATTTTATGACTTACATGTATTTTCAAATACTTACAAACTTAATTGGAGTGAATCTAAAGAGGGATTTTCCATGGGTTTTTTTTTGCTTTTCTTCTTCTCTTCTTTGTTAGAGGTGATTGTATGGTTTTTATTTGCCTATTTGCTTGCTTTCACTTGGCATAATTTTATATTGCTGTGATTCAGCATTACATCGATTAAATTTCTAAAGAAGATAGTTTCAGTGTTGTCTGCAGAGAGCAACACTATGGACTGGGTTAACTGATGAAAATAACCCTCATTTATTTTTCCTGTTGGATTTCCGCCTTGCCCTCTCCAAAATACATTGACTATTTGACATCAGGCGTTCACAGTGTGAATGTGCTTTAACTCCTCTAAAATCTTTACTAATCTGGTTTGCACACTTTCTGCAGCTACCACAACTGCTACCTCAAGCAGAGAACTTCAGATTTCCCTTTAGATCATTTTCTAAGTCCAAGTTTCCATTGAACCAAGCTTTGGTGAAACTCTTTGGGTAGATTGCAAAGAATATTTTTCATGTTTCCCTAACTAAATATGCAGTCTCCCACTCAGAGTCAGTCATCTCCACTGCCACCAGGCTTGTGGGAATAGAAAGCCAAGAATCATGGTGCATACAGCTTCACTCCAAAATGGCATATTTGCAGTCTTTCAGAAGATGCAACATCTCTGCAAAAGAGTCTTTCACATCTCCATCTTTCCTGAAGTTGCCCTTGATGTTCTGTGGCTATGATGTAATTCACCTGCTTGGGTCTGTTGAATAAACAGCATAATCTAACATGATTTTTGTGGCTGTAACAGATTTTCTGTCTTTTATCTCACTAATTAACCAGAAAAAAATTAGTAAAAGAGCTTTGGCTTCAGAGTTATTTAGTATGAATGTGTTTTCATAGGTTAGTTACCAGAATTGGCACTTTTACTCTTTGGGAAAACATTCTATTGATGGGCAAAGAAACAATGGCAGTGAGGAAGGGAGAGTTGAGAGACTCTTCTCAGTCTGTTTTGCTTGATTAAGCAGTAGCCAGTCACATGGTTTAACTGTATTTGCTGGTTTTTTACTGCTATGATTGATTGACGGTGGCTAGAGTATGAGCAAAGGACCAAAGTCGTCAGCATTCATTATGATTTGGGGGAGAGAAAGCCAAGACAAAATGTGAGCAAAATAAATATAGCAAGTCACTTGTAGACAGTAATCTGCATTCAAACTAGACAATAGGGCAGACACTTCTCACGCCTTGGATACTCTCACCCCAGTGGGCATGCTATGAAAACAGACACATGAAGGGCAAACGTTGCACATTAACATGCAGGACCTTTTCTCTGCAGACAGAAATATGGTTATGAGAAAAAGCAAAAACTTAGGCAGAGTACACTGAGATAAGCGTGGCTTGTGATACCATGAAATTGAATCAGTTTCAGATGTGGTAGACTGCCCCAGCACAGAAAATGATGAGACACTCTATCGATATGAAATACCTCCTGAATCTTGAGAGACTTGGCCAAAGAGGCTCATACTCTCCTCTGTCAACTCATATGGGGACAAATTTCACCATCATCTTCTTTCTCTGTGTCTGTGAGATGAAATCTCTTAGAATAAGATTCTGAGTCACAGGCCTCTCCTAACCATTTCATCAGCATTGATATCCTAACAGGCTCATCCAGCCTCTCTTTTGGAGGCTTAACCTAGCCAGAACAGCCCAGGATTACTGACTCCCCTTCTCCTCCTTAAAGATTTTAAAATCACCTTTAATCTTCAGCACTTAAAGTTTGTCAAGGGTATTCTTCAGTTCACAGTTTTCACACTTCTTTTGAAGCAACCTTAGCTCCACATTTCTTTCTTTCCTTACCTTTCTCCTAAATCTTTTCTAAGTCCTTTAATCAGACATAGTGATATCTAACCTATAAACTAAGATATACAATTAAGAAATAAATATTATAAGCTGTGGTTTAAAAATACACAATCACTGTAGCTGTATGTATGGATGTATTAGGACAATTTAGGTAACAGCATGTCAAAAGCAACAGTTGATAACATGTGATTTATTGATATTTTACATGCTGTACGGGTGTTGAAGGACAATGTAGTAACCAAATCTTCTAGTATGTGAAAGTTCAATTGATCCATATAAAAGAAAATACAAAAGAAAAAGAAGAAGGAAAAACAGATGAGGATTAAAAAACTAGGAACAAAAATGTAGATTAAGGGTCATTTTCAAATACGTATTATTACTGACAACAGTATAGACCTTCATCCACAGAGCACATGTCATAACTCTATAATGAAAAAAACCCTCATAGCTTAACAATTAGACAGGAAAACCGTTAGAACTGGAACAGTAAACATTTGTGTTACTCCTCTGAGCTTGACCTCAGTTAAAGGTTTCACACTTATTTTACTTCCTAAAATAAGTTTAACTAGCATAACTAAATGCAAATAGTAAAACAAGTTAAATATAAAGAATACATCCATCTAGCAGTCTAACAGTTGCTTTTACCAGGTTACTGAACTGAAATAAAATATTTGTTTTAAATAAGTATTACATAGCATGCCCTCAACTTCACTGGTCTACTGTGTCAATTTACTTGTAAGAATGCAAGTATTATATTTAGAAAGGACGAAAATAGGAACTACAACAGAAATATCCACACTAAATGCATCTCATAAAAGAATGTAAGATAGATCTTTATGGCTTCATAAATTTATGGCATTTAAGGACAGAGAACTACGATATTGTACCATTGTATCACAGGTTATTCCCTTTCGTCTCATTAAATCTCTTTTGAGACCAATAGCTTGTCTTTGACTAAAGCATAGCTTGTGTTGACCAAAAGCACCTCTTGCAGAAAAGGATTTCATCTTGATTTAAAGTCATTAAGAGGTAGAAAATCAACTACCTTGTTCAGTAGTCTGTTTGAGGACGTAATACCTTTTGGTTTAAAGTGAATGTCTTCTTTTTTGTAACAGTCAAGTGTGTGCCATCAGCATGAAAGTTCTCATTTCGTTGTTCCCCTGAACTAATGAATAATGGAGTATACATTCATACTACTGTATTTATCTTTAGAAAGTAATTATCTACTGCACACAAATCCTCTTCTAATTTTATGGTGATAAATCAAGCCCATTATCTGTATTAAATCTAAGGTTGTAGAACATTAATGTTAAATAATTAATAAATTATTTTTTCCCAAAATTTTAATATCCTTTTTAAAATATGAACATCAGTTTCGCAACTAAAAAGTCTACATACCTCGCTAATGAAAAATACAAAAAGTATTGCATTTTATTGTATTATCCTGACCTCACCTTAACCCAGATTGTGTATCCAAGACACGCATTAGTCCATTTTACTACGTCATCTCACTAGAGCAAATATCAGTTGCTAGTCTATCCTGACCCTTTTTCCAAGTCACTGACTTCCAGGATACCACTACCCCTTCTGCCATTATGCATTCCTTTAATATGGAAATACATTGAGTTACCTTGTTCGATTCCCTTCACTTCCACACATTTTTATACTTCTTGTCCTCCAACCAGAAAAACTAATTTTAAAACAAAAACAACAAAAGCTGTTAGCATGGTATACTGACCAAACAGAAAACAGCAGGAATCTTATCAATTGTGCAGACCAAAAAATATCCCTCCTAATCTCATTTCATTTTGACCTCCAGAAACTTCTGTAAGAATGCCTGCAAATAAATATTTCAAAACTCAAATAAGATATTTTCTTATGGTATGGTATTGGCAGAAAATGCTAGTAAATTGCTTACCTTCAGAAATCACTGTAGCAAACCAAAAATTATACATATGACTTGAACAATTCATTTCAAACTCAGAGAAATACTGGGAAGTCACTGTTTTATGATTGCTATGTCTGAGTTTCCCTCTAAACATCTGTTCAGGGATATTAAGGTATATTCACAAGTTATGGGAGACCAAAAATTCATTAAGGAAAAAAATGAACAATTTAAATGAAACATTTTAAAGTATAATTTATTTTATTTTATTGTATTTATTTTATTTTATCTTGTTTTGCTTTGCTTTGCTTTTCTCTCCTTTGTCTTTCTGTGATCTAGTTTTTCTCCTCATGCCGCCACCTGCAGCTGAAGCAAGCTTTGGGTTTAGTGATGGAAGATAAGGCTTTAGTTAGCATTCTGCCTGCATGCAGTCTCCTTGCTACAGAAAGCACTGTCAGAGATATTTAGCCTTAGATACAGACATTACAAGAACAGATTAAGCAGGAGGGGCCCTGCTTGACCTGTTGTTTGTGAACAGAGAAGGACTAGTGGGAGATGTGAGGGTCGGTGGCCGTCTTGGGAGTAGCGACCATGAAATGTTAGAGTTTTCGATAGTGGGGGAAGTAAGGAGGGGCAAGAGTAGAACTTCTGCCTTAGATTTCCGGCGGGCTGACTTTAGCCTGTTTAAGAGGCTGGTGGACAGAGTCCCTTGGGAATCGGTCCTGGAGGGCAAAGGAGTCCAGGAAGGCTGGACATGCTTCAAAAGGGAATTGTTAAATATTCAGGAGCAGGCTGTCCCAGTCTGTAGAAGACAAGCCGTCGGGGAAAAAGACCGGCCTGGTTAAACAGAGAACTTAGGCTAGAACTTAAGGAAAAAAAGAGAGCCTACTTGCTCTAGAAGAAGGGTCGGGTAACTTGGGAGGTCTATAGGGACGTGGCCAGGTCGTGTAGGGAGAAGATTAGAAGGGCCAAAGCTCAATTAGAGCTTGATTTGGCTGCTACAGTCAAAGACAACAAAAAAAGCTTTTACAAATACATCAACAGCAAAAGGAGGGTCAAGGAGAGCCTCCACCACTTGCTGAATGAGGAGGGTAGTGTAGTGTCAGGGGATGAGGAAAAGGCAGAGGTGCTCAATGCCTTCTTTGCCTTGGTCTTTAATGTCAAGACTGGTTGTCCTCAGGAGACTCGGCCTCCAGAGCCTGCAGTTAGGGACGGGGGGCTGTGTGAACCTCCCATGATCCAGGAGGAGACGGTTAGTGACCTGCTGTGCCAGCTGGACACCCACAAGGCTATGGGCCCAGATGGGATTTACCCTAGAGTAATGAAGGAACTGGCAAATGAACTTGCCAAACCACTCTCCATTATCTACCGGCAGTCCTGGTTAACTGGAGAAGTTCCAGCTGACTGGAAATTAGCAAACATAACGCCCATCTACAAGAAGGGTCGGAAGGATGATCCAGGGAACAATGGGCCTGTCAGCCTGACCTCGGTGCCAGGCAAGGTGATGGAACAGATCATCCCGAGTGCCATTACACGGCACATGCAGGACAATCGGGGCATCGGGGCCAGCCAACATGGATTCATGAAAGGCAGGTCCTGCTCGACCAACCTGGTCTCCTTCTATGACCAAGTGACACGCTTAGTAGATGAGGGCAGGGCTGTGGATGTAGTCTATCTAGACTTCAGTAAGGCATTCGACACTGTCTCCCACAGCATCCTCCTGGACAAACTGGCTGCCCGGGGCTTAAACCTGTGGACTCTTAAATGGGTTAAAAACTGGCTGGATGGCCGAGCCCAGAGAGTGGTGGTGAATGGGGCAAAGTCCAGCTGGCGGCCAGTCACTAGCGGTGTTCCCCAGGGCTCAGTTCTGGGGCCGGTGCTGTTCAATATCTTTATAGATGATCTAGACGTAGGGATTGAGTGCACCCTCAGTAAATTTGCAGATGACACCAAGCTGGGTGGCAGTGTCGATCTGCTCGAGGGTAGGAAGGCCCTTCAGAGGGATTTGGACAGGTTAGATAGATGGGCCGAGACCAACGGCATGAGGTTCAACAAGAACAAGTGCCAGGTCTTACACTTCGGCCACAACAACCCCATGCAGCTCTACAGGCTGGGGGAAGAGTGGTTAGAAAGCGGCCCGGCGGAAAGAGACCTGGGGGTGCTGATCGACAGCCAGCTAAACATGAGCCAGCAGTGTGCCCAGGTGGCCAAGAAGGCCAATGGCATCCTGGCCTCTATTAGGAATAGTGTAGCCAGCCAGTCTAGGGAAGTGATCGTCCCTCTGTACTCGGCACTGGTGAGGCCGCATCTTGAATACTGTGTTCAGTTCTGGGCCCCGCACTTCAAGAAAGATGTTGAGGTGTTGGAGCGAGTCCAGAGGAGGGTGACCAAGCTGGTGAAGGGTTTGAAGGGTCTGACCTACGAGGAATGGCTGAGGGAGCTGGGGTTGTTCAGCCTGGAGAAGAGGAGGCTCCGAGGTGACCTTATTGCAGTCTACAACTACCTGAAGGGAGGTTGTAGTGAAGTGGGAGTCGGCCTCTTCTCCCGGGCAACTAGCGCTAGGACAAGAGGGCACAGCCTCAAGCTTCGCCAGGGGAGGTTCAGGTTGGACATCGGGAAGAATTTCTTTACAGAAAGGGTTATTAGACATTGGAATGGGCTGCCCAGGGAGGTGGTGGAGTCACCATCTCTGGATGTGTTTAAGAAAAGACTGGACATGGCACTTAGTGCCATGGTCTAGTTGACAGGGTGGTGTAGGGGCAGCGGTTGGACTCGATGATCCCTGAGGTCTCTTCCAACCTGGTTGATTCTGTGATTCTGTGAATACTCTGAAGAATCACGGGATTCCTGGACCTGTTCTGCTATTACAAAGAAAAACAGAGGAGCACATAACTTTAACAGAAATTAAACATGTAGTGAAGCACATCATTGTTGATTGCTGTCACGGTTTAAAGCTGGGCTGGCGATTAAACCTGCAGCAGACGCTCTCTATTAACCCTCCCCCCCCGCACCCGAAGGGAAAGGGAAAGGGAAAAGGGAGAGAGACTTACGGGTTGGAAAGTTAAAACAGTTTTAATAAACCTATAATAATGAAAAAGAGTATAATAATAATATTGGAATAATCAAATATATACAAATATATATACAAAACCAAGATCGAGCTCCCCCGATGTGGGCAACGTCACCACCGGCACTGCAGGGCAGGCTCCAGGAAGGCCCAGGCTGGGCCTAGCGACGGTCGAGAGCTGGATTCAGGGATGCACAGATCGGGATCGGGGGCAGCAGGAAAACAGTCGGAGTCCTCCTTGGACACCGGCCATAGCAGAAAGAGCAAGAGCGAGCAAGAGCGAGACCCTCGTGATCCCCCCGCTTTATACCGAGAATGACGTGTATGGGATGGAATACCCTCGTTGGTCAATTTTGGGTCACCTGCCCTGTCTGCTCCCCCCTGCAGCTGCGACCCCCCTTCGGCTTTTCACTTGTAAGCAGTGAGGAATTCAGCAGTGACCTTGGTTTCTCTAAGAAAAAGTACAGCAAGAGCCTTACTGCACAACATCCCTACCGGTGCCTCAGCGATAACTACAAACTTCGAGCGTTATCAGTCCTGGAAGCAGACACTGTCTGCAAAAACATGCAGTTAGTTTCAGAAAGTGCAGTTATTTAGAGGAGACTTAGCTGAAAGTAAAAATCACTGAAAGGAAAATCGGCCTGGTTTAGGCCAAACCAGGACAATTGCTGATGTAGTATCTAAACCAAAATTGAAGTATATAAAAAAACCCACAAAGTTTCCAATACAATAAAAAATTAATTGGAAACTTTCTTCAGTCTAGCCTTATTTCTTAGAATGTTATAATGACAACCTGGTCAAAACAAACTTTCTAAATAAAGGGATGGACAGTAAAGAAAAGCAATGTATGTAGATTTGTATGATGGTTAAATCTAGGAAAGCTAAAAGGCTGATTTATTTTAAGATGTTTTTCAATTACTCCATCAGGAATTTTTACAGAATCAGAAAATACCAAAATTTCTGTTGGATAGCAGTGACTCAATACAACTTATTTTTTGTAAAATTACACATTAATGTTATGTCCCATACTAATGAAAAATACCTCACCAAAACCATTTACTTCAGCCAGGAAGCATTTCTTATGAAATCTAAACAATTACATTGGAAGTATTTTTATATATGACATTGATTGATCTGAACATATTTCGTGCATCTCTAAGTCACTGTTTCTCAACATTTTCTAAAAGAAACGAGACTTAAACTTTTTGTAAAATCCACACATACTTTTGTGCAACGTTACAACAATGGTTTTCATTTACAATCTAACAAAAAATAAACTAAATATGAATTAATAATTTAATTTCCCCCATCTCTGTTTCAGTGCTTATTGAAATACATATATACTTAAAAATAAATATCAGCATTCAATTCTGACAGTCTG
The DNA here is from genome assembly GCF_013368605.1 of Nyctibius grandis. Lineage (NCBI taxonomy): Eukaryota > Metazoa > Chordata > Aves > Nyctibiiformes > Nyctibiidae > Nyctibius > Nyctibius grandis. Next base: position 62,690,709 of record NC_090659.1, read on the forward strand.
TTGGTACCTAATGGAGTGCTAAAATCCTAGACAGAAGCTCTACTCCAGAATGTCCTCTAAAATAAGAGCAGGTAGCACATTTTTTAAATATACACTGCATTCCTAGCATATTTTTCTTATTTTTTATAGTTTAAATATTATATAACATTTCACGGTGTAATACCTGCAAAGTGTTATAAACTACTAGATTTAAGACATGTTTTTTATTCACCAGAGACTGAGTGCTTGGGCTCCCAAAACATTTCTAAAGAATCCTTTCTATACATGGATTTGCAGAAAGTCTTGCACAGCAATAAAAGCTGAATCTTCAAGTCAGCCTGAAAATAAGAAATTGTGAATTAGTTTCTCCAAATTAGTGTATGTAATGGCAGTTGTATAAACAGTTAGAGTGAAGGTGAGTCATAATCAGTATCTTCAGTGTAATTCTTAATTCACTTTGCTCAACATGACAAAAAAACAGCAAAATCTATGCAGTAAAAAGTCCTGCATTTCTTCCAAAGCATTGTTCCAGTGCTTTTTTCTATTGATTACCCTTAAGTATTTTAAGATCTCAAGAGAAGAGTATTGGATGTGGAATATACATTTACAATTTTTTTCTCACTGAAGAATTTATACAGATTATCTACTTGGATTAAGTTTCTGCTGGAGTGTTTCTTTCAATTAATTCCATCCCCACAGCGGGACTCTCTTTTTTGCAGCTGTCTAGGAAATGTCTCACTTGCAGATAAATTCATGCAGAAAGCCTAAAGATACAACATTAAATTTAATTCTGACCTGTTCAGAGGTAAACAATGTGCCCTGGAAAATGTCTGTATGGTCGATAGGCCTTTGGCATCTCATCTTTTAAAGATAGCATCTTCCAGGGCTGGAGGAAAGCCAGGTAGCCAGCACATGTGGGGAGTCAATGAGAACTCTGGCAGAGTGCCAAGCTACCTGATTGCTTTTTCTTCCCCCACTTTTTTTGCACAGCAGACCCTTAGAGTGGATGTGCTCTGATCTCTAGAGGAAGCAAAATGTCCTTACCATAAATCAGTCTGCAAAGAACAAAAGGAAGGCAGTATGTTGCTACGGTGCTTTACTATGTGGAGTTGTTTCAAGTTTCTGTAAAACACAGCTAGTTCTAAGCATATCATGTTACAGCTACCCAATTATAGGATTTATGTATGGGTAGGTTAAGGCAGACTTTTGTTTTCTGTCTTTGGTGCTGAAACAAACTGCTGGTCAGCTTCTTAACATAAGGTTTCTGGGTGTTTTGTCCAATTTCTTTTCATGACCAAGTTTGTAATAGACTTACTGGATGCACAACACTTTGAAACCTGCATTTAGAAAGTCTTCACATAAGGAATAAAAAACAGTGGTTGGATTTAGAAATTGTCTTTTGGTTAAATTGCCTGACATTTACCTTCCCCAGATGTGTGAATTCCTGAGACAATTGTTACAAGAAGAAATTAATAAAAAGGTTTTGATGATTATGTCCCTAAAAGTACTCCTCATCTTCACATGCAAATCCACCCAGATACTGGACAGAAGGAGACCTCAGAGAGCTGAGAGGACATCTGTAGCTCCACAGTTTTGAGAGTCATTATATATAAATTCTAGGTTAGTGCTTATCTATGCCAGATAGCTCTGGTTTCCAGGGGGCTACACCATAGAGGTGTCTTTTCTTTTTTGCTTTCTTTTCTCTGCAGCTTGTAGGATACATGGGGACTTACCTCACCTTTTGCCAGTTGTAGTTTTGAGAACCTTCTTGTGGCAAGAGTATCTTTTGGTGAAAAATATCCAGGGACTCTCTGCCATCTTTGCAGAGCCAAAACACACTAAGCAGCAAGCCTACCCTGATGTAGGCTTCTGCTATGTCTCAGAGACACTGAAAGTTGATTTATATGCTAATGATTTAAGTAAGATGTTCACCTGTTAAAAAAAAGGCAAAAAAAGAAGATTTAAGAATTCTTTTTATAATTGATTGTGGTGTCCCTGAGACTGAAAAAAATGTTTCGTTGTTACTACATACATTCAAAAGACAGAACAAATGAAAGAGATGATCAAGAACAACCTTGCCTAATGCTACCATTTCAAAAAATTCTTTGAGCAAGAGCTAGATTTAAAAAAAAAGGATGTCTGAAGAATTGAGAACAGTATGATGAAGGAAATAAATTGATGTCTGAAATTAATTTTTCCATCACTGGGAAAAGACTGTCCAAAAGAATCCAGTCAAATGCCTTCTACAAACGAAAGAATACCACACACCATTTTGTTTAATTAATACGATTATTGTCGAGAGTGTCTCTGAACTAAAGTCAGAATGCCCAGTTCATATGAAGTTATAGTGGTTTGTCAGTGTTTTACAGCCTCAATTCACTTTGATTTACAGCCTTCTTAACTTTTACCTCATGTCACAGTTGGGTCCAAGACCAAAGGCAGGTAATCTCTTTCATTCAAAGAAGTGGTAGAGCATAAAAAAGTTTTGAGACAAATGAAGACATGAAGCTATAACATTTCAGAAACCTGAATTTTTATCTATTTATTTTAGTCTGTGACTCCTTTACTTTCCCCTAATACAACTATGCAGGAAATGGTTGGAACATTGATTAGTCATGTGGTATGTTCTAAAAGGTACAGAGCTCTCTCTCAGAAACTGCTTTTGTTGTTGGACTACGACCATTAATTAGAGGCTTCTTCTGTTCTGCTTACAGTTGGGTTTGTCCACGTGCAAATGATATTTTGGTAATTGACTTTTAGCTTCTGGGAACATCAAACTATTGAAAGATTAGGATATCAAACAGTTTTGACATTTGACTGTCAACAGTCAAAGAATCATAGAATCATAGAATTGTTTTGGCTGGAAAGGACCTTTAAGATCATCAAGTCCAACCATTAACCTAACACTACCAAGTCCACCACTAAACCATGTCCCTAAGCACCACATCTACATGTCTTTTAAATACCTCAAGGGATGGCGACTCCACCACTTCCCTGGGAAGCCTGTTCCAATGCTTGATAATCCTTTCAGTGAAGAAATTTTTCCTAATATCCAATCTAAACCTCCCCTGGCACAACTTGAGGCCATTTCCTCTAGACCTATTTCTTGTTACTGGGGAGAAGAGACCAACACCCACCTCGCTAACAACCTCTTTTCAGGTAGCTGTAGAAAACGATAAGGTCTCCCCTCAGCCTCCTTTTCTCCAGACTAAACAAATTCAGTTCCCTCAGCTGCTTCTCATAAGACTTGTTCTCTAGACCCTTCACCAGCTTCGTTGCACTTTGGACTCTCTCCAGCACCTCAATGTCTTTCTTGAAGTTAAGGGCCCAAAACTGAACACAGTATTCAACGTGTGGCCTCACCAGTACTGAGTATAGGGGGGCAATCACTTCGCTTGTCATACTGGCCATACTGTTTCTGATACAATCCAGGATGCTGTTGGCCTTCTTGTCCACCTGGGCACATTGCTGGCTCATATTCAGCTGGCTATCCACCAACACCCCCAGGTCCTTTTCCGCCAGGCAGCTTTCCAGCCACTCTTTCCCAAGCCTGTAGTGTTGCATGGGGTCGTTGTGACCCAGGTGCAGGACTCAACACTTGACCTTGTTGAACCTCATACAGTTGGCCTCGGCCCATCAGTTCCATCTCTCAAGATCCCTCTGCAGAGCCTTCCTATCCTCAAGCAGATCAACACTCTCACCCAGCTTGGTGTCACCTGCAAACTTACTGAGGGTGCACTTGATCCCCTCATCCAGATCATTGATAAAGATATTAAAGAGAACTGACCCCAATACTGATCCCTGGGGAACACCACTTGTGACCGGCCACCAACTGTATTTAATTCCATTCACCACAACTCTTTGGGCCCGGCCATCCATATGGTTTTTTACCCAACAAAGTATCAGCTCATCCAAGCTAAAAACAGCCAGTTTCTCCAGGAGAATGATGTGGGAGACCGTGTCAAAGGCTTTACTGAAGTCTAGGTACACAACGTCCACAGCCTTTCCCTCATCCGGTAAGCAGGTCATCTTGTCATAGAAAGAGATCAGGTTAATCAAGCACAACCTGTCTTTCATAAACCCATGCTGACTGGGCCTTATCGCCTGGTTGTCCTGTGCCTGCCGTGTGATGGCACTCAAGATCACAGAATCACAGAATCACAGAATCACAGAATGTTAGGGATTGAAAGGGACCTCGAAAGATCACCTAGTCCAATCCCTCTGCCGGAGCAGGATTACCTAGATCATATCACACAGGAACGCGTCCAGGCGGGTTTTGAATGTCTCTAGAGAAGGAGACTCCACAACCTCTCTGGGCAGCCTTTTCCAGTGTTCAGTTACCCTCACCGTCAAGAAGTTTTTCCTCATATTTATGTGGAACCTCCTGTGTTCCAGCTTGTGCCCATTGCCCCTTGTCCTGTCAAGGGATGTCACTGAGAAGAGCCTGGCTCCATCCTCATGACACTTGCCCTTTACATATTTATAAACATTAATGAGGTCACCCCTCAGTCTCCTCTTCTCCAAGCTAAAGAGACCCAGCTCCCTCAGCCTCTCCTCATAAGGGAGATGTTCCACTCCCTTAATCATCTTCGTGGCTCTGTGCTGGACTCTCTCTAGCAGTTCCCTGTCCTTCTTGAACTGAGGGGCCCAGAACTGGACACAATACTCCAGATGCGGCCTCACCAGGGCAGAGTAGAGGGGGAGGAGAACCTCTCTCGACCTGCTGACCACACCCCTTCTAATCCACCCCAGGATGCCATTGGCCTTCTTGGCCACAAGGGCACACTGCTGGCTCATGGTCATCCTGCTGTCCACTAGGACCCCGAGGTCCCTTTCCCCTATGCTGCTCTCCAACAGGTCTGCCCCCAACTTGTACTGGTACATGGGGTTGTTCTTGCCCAGATGCAGGACTTTACACTTGCCCTTGTTATATTTCATTAAATTTCTCCCCACCCAACTCTCCAGCCTGTCTAGGTCTCTCTGAATGGCAGCACAGCCTTCTGGTGTGTCAGCCACTCCCCCCAGTTTTGTGTCATCAGCGAACTTGCTGACAGTGCACTCTATTCCCTCATCCAAGTCATTAATGAATACATTGAATAGTACTGGTCCCAGTACCGACCCTTGAGGGACTCCACTAGACACAGGCCTCCAACTGGACTCTGTCCCATTGATCACCACTCTCTGGCTTCTTTCCTTCAGCCAGTTCACAATCCACCTCACTACCTGATCATCCAGACCACACTTCCTCAGTTTAGCTGCGAGAATGCTGTGGGAGACCGTGTCAAACGCTTTACTGAAATCGAGATAGACCACATCCACAGCTTTACCATCATCTATCCACCGGGTTATGTCCTCATAAAAGGCTATCAAGTTGGTTAAGCATGAGTTCCCCTTGGTGAAGCCATGTTGACTGCCCCTAATGATCCTCTTATCCTTGATGTGCCTAGACACAGCATCAAGAACAAGTTGTTCCATTACCTTTCCAGGGATGGAGGTGAGGCTGACCGGTCTATAGTTACTCGGGTCCTCCTCTTTTGAAGACTGGAGTGACATTTGCTTTCCTCCAGTCCTCAGGCACCTCTCCCGTTGCCCACGACTTAGCAAAGATGATGGAGAGTGGCCTAGCAATGAGTTCCACAAGCTCCCTCAGCACCCGCAGGTACATCCCATCAGGACCCATGGATTTATGGATGTCAAGATGGTCTACTCCAAAGTCTTCACAGACACAGAGTTCAGACTGTCAGTCTTTTCATTTGTATCTGAAAACGGAGTTTCCTAAGCATCTCCATAGTACAAGTTTGGGGTTTTGTTTTGGGGTGGTTTTTTGGTTTTGTTCTTTTAAAAAAAGTGTAAAGAGGTTTTTTTAATTTAAATTCATTCCTAATATATATCAGTTAACTGAAAGGTACATGTGTGATTCAAGGCTGTCCAGGGTTCATTCTTTACTTCAAAATAGTAGTCTTTTTATTCAAGTAATACACAGGGAATGTGTACAGTATGTATGGAGATCGACATGCAGACTACACCGCTATCCTACCTGAGATAGGTATCCTGCCTCTCTTAGCAACTGCATATTTCAGACTTGGTAAGGAGCAAATCTCTTCTAAGTGATAAAGAATGACTGTGGAGTAGAAAGGAGTCCTTACTCTTATACAGTTAATACCCTCTCCTAATTAACTTCACATTCCTTTGCCTTCATAGCTTTTCACAAGATTAACTTCTACTGCAACTGTGGTACAACATTCAACTGGTTTTCACTGGAAAACTGAATAGTGGAAAATATGACTTTATGTCCAGTTTATACAGTAATTTTTTTAACAAATATTGTTTCCTGGTTAGGTGCTGGATCTGGGTTGGGTATGTAACTGATGGTACATCTGTGTTGTGTTGTGCCTGTTGTCAAATAACATACTTGTCTCATGTTTGGCCTAAAAACCATGTTCCAGCAAGCTTTAAAATATTCTATGGGCTTGACTATGATTTAATCAGGTAACTTGTTCCCTTAGCACTGTCACATAGGCTTTCAGGTATCTGAGCCAACTGAGAAGTGGATTTCAAATCCTGATATCATGCTCTAAAACAGAAGATGGAATTTGCCGGCAGTCTACTTTTACACTACAATTAAAATCTTGCAGGTGTGCATGAACTAAGTTTCATACAAGAAGTAATTTAGGTAATTAACCTCTTCCTTCTCCTCACCCATCTCTGAACATTGGCTTCCTACTTACCCTAGAAAGACTCCTGGATCCTAGGAGGGTCATACAAGATAGGGAAAAAAGGAAGAACATAAAATATTAATATGTTCACCACTAAAAATATAGGTATGATACTGTTGCCAAAATCATCATAAAGTTGGCACACCAGGGTCACAGACAGTAAAAGCAAATTCTGAAAAGGAGGGCCCCAAATTCTTTAACAATTTTCTTAGGTCTCCAAAATGCGAAATATCTTCTCATCAGACTATAGTCATATGTAAACAAGGTCTTTTTCAACACCTAGGCAAGTCCAGTATCCCTTGCCTGATCATTTGTTAACAAATATTTGTCCCTCTACTCATTTTCTTTTCTCTTTGAATTTTGTTAGTTTTAATTGAAACAGATCTGGCCAGGTATAAGCAATAGATATCCCAAGGAAGTGGTGTATCCAAAGAACAGTTAGCATGTTTCTGATGTGGCAGTGTGATTTTTGGTCGATCTGGGGGGCAGATGGCTTTCAGCTAATATGGGAACACTGCAAAATAAGAGATACTTCTAAATATCAGCAGTTTAATCCAAACCCTACCAAACTAAGTAGAAAGACTCCTTTTAATTTCAGTAGTTCTTTGATTGGGTATGTACCAAAGCTATTGCAGGATCAAGGTACAGCTCTATGTTATGTTTTAAATTAGGTGCATGCTATGTCACTACCTGAGAAAATTTCCTAGATCCCTGATTTTGAGAAGATGCAAGCACATTCATAGCAATACATATGTGAAAAGACTTTAAAAGGCGCACAAGTGCTTAAGAACTTTGTGCACAAGTGAGAATTTGAAATAATGAAAAAAAAATGTTAAATACCTTTTATTAATTATTGTTCTGATTTAAGATGACCACGTTAAACCTAACAATAAATAGTTCTGTCAGAAAAAAAAAAACACAAAACTTTCACAGGAAAAGGACACAAGGTTCAGCTTCAGCCTTGGGTCTAATGCCATATAGCAGATGCAAATCTATTCAGTTTCTCTGTGCAGTAAGCACAGACATTCTTCTAACAGGAGTGGCTGCAGAAAATCAGTGGCAGCAAGTGCACAGGAAACAAGTAGCTCCAGATTATAATAAAATACTACGTATTGGAAGAAAAATCTTTATTTGAGAAACTGACTGTTCTGTCATTAGTGTAATTTATAACAGCTGACATAAAGATACTCTGCCTTGGACCTTGTTCAAACAACTTAAATCACTTCTCCCGCCTTAAACAAATAAACCTATGGCATAATACAGTCAAAGGTCTTATGCTGCTCTTGTTCACTACAGCAGATCTTTATAAACCAGTGTACATGAGTTTGCATTGCCTTTAGAAATAATTTTCTGTCAATGTGGGAATTTTAAAAATAGCAATGAACTACAAAAGCTTGATGAATTAAAAATAAAGAAAACAAGGTTGCCATCTCGTAGAATCATAGAATCACAGATTCATAGAATGGTTTGTGTTGGAAGGGACTTTAAAGATCATCTAGTTCCAGCTGCACTGCCGTGTGCAGGAAATACCTTTCCACTAGACTAGATTGCTTAAGGCCCCATCCAGCCTGGCCTTAAACACTGCCAGGGAGGGGGCATCCACAACACCTCTGGGCAACCTGGTCCAGCGCCTCACTACCCTCACAGTCAAGAATTTCTTCCTAAGATCTAATCTAAATCTACCCTCTTTCAGTTTAAAACCATTACCCTTTGTCCTATCACTACTTGCCCTTGTAAAAAGTCCTTCTCCAGCTTTCTTGTAAGCTCCCTTCAGGTACTGGAAAGCTGCTAGAAGGTCTCCCCGGAGCCTTCTGTTCTCCAGGCTGAACAGCCCCAACTCTCTCAGCCTTTCTTCATAGGAGAGATGCTCCAGCCCTCTGACCATCTTCGTGGCCCTCCTCTGGATTCAATCCAACACATCCATGTCCTTCTTACGTTGGGGGCCCCAAACCTGGATGCAGTACTCCAGGTGGGGTCTCACAAGAGTGGAGTAGAGGGGCAAAATCACTTCCCTTGACCTGCTGGCCACACGTCTTTTGATACAGCCCAGGATACGGTTGGCCTTCTGAGCTGCAAGCGCACATTGCTGGCTCATGTTGAGCTTCTCATCAACCATCACCCCCAAGTCCTTCTCCTCAGGGCTGCTCTCAATCCATTCTCCACCCAGCCTGTATTTGTGCTTGGGATTGTCCCAACCCACATGTAGGACCTTGCACTTGGCCTTGTTGAACTTCACGTGGTTCTCACAGACCCACCTCTCAAGCCTGTCAAGGTCCCTCTGGATGGCAACCCTTCCCTCCAACGTGTCAACCGCACCACAAAGCTTGGTGTCATAGTCAAACTTGTTGAGGGCGCACTCAATCCCACTGTCCATGTAGCCAACAAAGATGTTAAATAGTGCTGGTCCCAATACTGACCCCTGAGGAACACCACTCGTCGCTGGTCTCCACTTGGGCATGGAGCTGTTGACCGCAACTCTTTGAGTGCAACCATCCAGCCAATTCCTTATCAACTGAGTGGTCCATCCGTCAAGTCCATGTCTCTCCAATTTAGAGACAAGGATGTCATGTGCAACAGTATCAAATGCTTTGTACAAGTCCAGGTAGATCATGTCAGTTGCTCAAATCTCATCAGGTATACAAATGATACCAGAATTGATGAACGACACTATTGAGAATGTATATGATTTTGAACTAGCAAACATCTAAATCTGCTGAAACATAACTAACAATTTCCCAAATAAGGGCTAGATCATGTTTTAAATTTTTCTTCCAATTTCTTCTATCAATGCAGCACTCCAAACAGCAGTTATCAGAGTGCAAGGAAAGAAAATCTTTACTGAAAGAAGTTTTCATCTGAGAAAAGAAGCTATCTTCCAGGGCTGCAACCAGTGCTAGCTTAAAGCAGATGAAGGATACTTCTGATGACAATACTGCTGTTTCTTTTCATTGCAAAGTAAATGCCGTGAAAAAATTCTTAATAAATTACAGCAAAGTTACTGTTCTCTGAAGTTTGTAGGTTAACACAGGTATGCTCACCAACATACAAACAAAATGGTAAAGGAAATTGCAGGCTGTCATTTTTATCACAGGTAAAGCATCACACAGTCATGCTTTTAATGTTTCAACCTAGTCTTAAAAACAAATATTTCTCCCTCACTATTCCCACAGGAGATTTTTTCGGATATTGATATCAGCTTTATTCTAGTTTAAAATCATTCACTGTTTGCACCCTTTATCGTTCTTCTAGAAGAATTCTTAGTTTTCCTATCCCATTAATCTATTCTGTATAATTTTTATAGAACTAGATCCTTTCTCAGCTTTAATTTCACCAAAGAAATAAAAATTTTTCTGTTGCCTGTGTTATCTATATACCCCTTTACTACCCTTTTTCAATTTTTATTTCCCAGCATTATGAAGGAAGTTCCAAAAAAGGTCTTGTAGAATAACATCTCTCCTACGGGGGCTTCATTTGAAGTTTCCTTCATTTGAGGTTGCTCTCTCCTTTATCATAACACAGAGTCGCTCTGTGACCACATAATATAGCTAGGACTTTCTCCTCATCTGTCATTTCCAGGGGTTCTCAGTTTACAGAGAAAAATTTTATTACTCCATAAACGATCTTGTACTTCACAGCAATAAATTTTGTCCTGTTTCTATTACTAGTAGACTGCACACTTCAGACTGAGTCAAAAGTGTCAGCCATTTCTTCCATCTGCAAATTATCCACAAATACGTAAAGCAAAAACCTATCTATCAGTTACTTGTAATGTGATATTTTTCGACTTCGCAGTCAGAATCCAGGTTCTGTCATAAAAGGCACTATGTAAATGCACAGGTCCCTTCCTTGAGGAACAATGTTCAAGAAACTGCTGCTATGAATATGTATGTCAGTACCTGGTGAGATTGCTTGCAACTAATTATCACAAGTGCTGCTGTGAACACTCACTATACAGAATTTGCTATATGTGTGCTGTGATTAGTCAAAATTTCAGAATAATTTCAGCTGCTAAGTAAGATGGTATTCACTCCCAAAGTAAAATTTAAAATGGACAAAGAAAGTTTGAATTCCTCAAAATTACTTTGATTTATCCCCAGCACAACATCTGTTTAGTAAATTAATACTTCTGGTTCAAATTGTACATGGAAGACAGGACTGGAAAAGTTCATCTAAAAAGCAGTTCAAGCTGAATTATTGAATTTAAGGAAATCATGGTTGTTTAAAGAAAATTTTATCTCAAAAAAAAATGCTTCTTTCCTATCAGAATATTACTAGAAAGAGAATGTGATATTAGGTGGTACATTATTGGCTGAAAAATGGAAGAAAAGAAAGTCTGTGTTTGCTGTGAAAGAACAATATCCTTTAGGTGACAGATGTAAAGATACCCAAACACAACAAATCAAATTACTTGAAGTTCTATCAAAGCCACATCACAGCCTCACTGTGTTTTTCCTTCATTTAAAATCCATACCCTTTATCAAGGAGGCAAATTTCTTAATGAAAGGAAACATGGCTGACGGAAGAACCAGCAAAGAAGTTACAGTCACTGAATGTATGTAACATGTAACGTTTTGAGGAAGGAAGATGAGCTAATAGACTGTGGAACAGCACCTTCCAGTTGTTCCAGATTCTTCAATAACAGTGCAAAATATTCTTAATGAGTTCCCTTTTGTCAGTCAAAAGAAGTGTAAAAATATACCTGCATGAAATGTTAACTTTCAACTCTGTCTCAGGTATGTGAAAATAAGGACAAAAAGGTAGTGGGAGAATCTTGCCCACCCCCTTAATTGTGACAGCCATCATGATTCAGTATATTACTACTATCTGCAGAAAAAGTATTTAGAAACTTACAGATCTGGCATTGGATCAAAACATCAACCCTGCTCTGAAGTGTGAGACACAGAGACAAGGTGTAGTGCTTAAGTGTTGTTCATTGAGATTCACTGAATTCGATTTGTTGGATTTGATGGTTGGATTCATTTTACTAGCATGGAAACTTTCCCCCCGTCCTTTACACTGAAATAGGGCAGAAATGTGCTGAGGATTGTTTGACATGCCTCTGGACCTCTCAAGAGTAGAATTTGTTTCGAGGACTCTCACCTGAAATCTACAGCATGTTTATTTAGTAGGAAATAGAAATCCATTGAAGTGTTCTCCAAGAGAGCAAGAGCAATGAGCCATTGAAACATCTAATTCACATAATACTGAGAGTAGCTGCATAGGAAGAGTGAACATACATAAGCTGATGGTAAGTTATATGAGCTCATCCTTGTCAAGGAACCCATTAAGGGGGCTAAATCTGAGACACAGTTGGATTACTGAAATTTCTTTTATAACATCAGGGTTAATAAAATAATAACACAAATGCATTACATAATCAGAAGTAAATTGAATTCCATCAATTTTTTACACACTTTCTATTTGTTCTGTATGTACTCTCTTCTAGTAACAGAAGAGAATCCATCTACTTTCAAAGCATTCTTGAGTCAGGAACATCCAAAACAGTTTTCATTTAGGAGGGATTTTAGATCCCGAAATTTAAAACAATGGTGACCTCATGAAAAACAGTGCAGTAAGGTTTAATTAAATAAAATTAATTTAAGGTTAAAGGAAATTCATTCATGAGGTGTTCATGTATATTTTAAAAATAATACAGTAGATTTCCATTGTTTGAAGTAGATATACCAAGCAAAAATAAGTATAAATACTAGACCTATATAAGACCTGTTCCATCATCTAATGAGGAAACCAGGATTTCTCCTTGACAGCTACAACTCCTCTAGATCCATACTAGCACATGCACCATCTGGCAAGGCAGTATTAATATAGAAGTCTTCAAAAATATATTTGGATGTATTTGTACACAGTGCCAGCATATATATGGAGAGTCAATTTAAATGTATTGATTCATTCCTGCAATCAAACATATCCTTTAAAACAAGTACCCTGATTATAAAGTGTGTTTTTTCAGCTGTGCACTTCTCAGCACTTCTTTGCAAAACTGATCATTCCAATCTTTTCCATGGGCAGGGTATTTTTGTTGTAGTAGATGGATTCTCAGTAATCAGTCTCAATATCTGACACATAAGATCACAGGGAAGAGAGAGACACCATGCAAATGTATGGAATATACTTGTAGTAGAAGCAACAATAGAAAACCAAATATACTGAGTAGATTAAATACATCAATATTTAGAACTGGGAAGTAAGCACACAACTTAGCAGTGAATGCTGTGCTTTCCATCATGTAGGACAGCAAGCTCAGGTTTAGCAAATTCCATGATTCACATCATGGATTCCTATCCACACAGTTAGCTCTTGATCTAAGACCTGAATTTAGCACATTATTCTGTTGGTTTTAACTTCATTCGTTATGCAGAAATCACACCATGCTTTCCTCATAGCCTGGTATATAGTCAGATGGCTACTAAGGCTAGTACACAGATGGCTTTTGAAGGGGATAAGTTCTATTTGGCTGGCTAGGAGCAGAGATGACAAAGAGCTAGAGGTTTTGTTTTTTTTTTTTTTTCTGTCAGAGAGAAGGTTAAGGCAGTGCTATGACTGGACTTTATGAGCTTAGGCAAGTGTATGAGCTTAGGCTAAGCACATCAGGAAATAGGCCCAATTTATAAGCTGAGAACAAAACATGTTTAAATGTTATACAGTTATATTAAGCTGACTTTTCCTCTTCTCAGCTGAGCATGCTAACCACTCAGCGTGTTAAATGTGAGTAGTTAGCTTGCTGTAATCTTGTTGGTTCTATTCTCCTCTGGGTCACTGCACAGTTAATGATGCTGTTTGAAGGGGAACAGAAGGTCACAGGAGAGTCCCAGTTCAGAACAGCTCCAGATTCCTGCTTAAAAACATATTTGGAAGATATTGGTTTAAATGTCAAAAGTATATCCCTGAAGGATGCTCCAACTATTAACCTGTTGAATAAGGAGAGACATCAGCACAATATCCTCTTTAAATTATCTGGAGGAGTACTCAAAGAAAACCACATCAGCCCTTCTACGCATGACAAGGAGCTGAACACTACATTGTGAACATAACTACCTGAATAAAGCTACCTACACCTATTAAAAATTTTAAATGAAAAATGTTGTAGTTGGCACATCAGCTGACAAGATCAGTAAATTGATGAAACTAACATCCATATGGCAATAAAGACAATATCTGATTTGAAATGAGGATTCTATAGGGAGAGGATATTTAAAATTACGTAAGGCATCTAGAAAAAAAATGTGTGCTCTTTAAACACTGTGTGGAACATGTTATACAGTCTCAAAGTAATATGCCTTTCTGAAAGCATATGAAAGCTACACTGACCTTAGGTTACCCATCTCTGTGCAAAGAATGAATGTAAGTGCTTGATATACTTCCTCCTTTTTATGTTATCTTTAATCTTTTGCATCAAAATGTGCACAAAGTCACTTCAAAAGGATTTCATTGTAAATCCTTGCAACACTTAACAGCAGGTTCTTGCTTTAACAAATCATCAACAGTGAAAGATTGCCTGTTCTGAGAAGTAACACAGTGACCTGAAAGCTTCAGTCCTGAAAGCATCTTTGCTATAACACCTTCTCAACATACATGAACTATTTTTTATACACCTGGTTTGTTGACGCATTCTGCCATCCCACTCATCTTTTATGTGATTGCTGCTTTGAAGATGTTAAGGGAAGAGTCTTGATTTTGATAGTTATTTCCTGGGTTTTGGGGAGTGTGATTGTTAATCTCTTGCAAAAGACATTCTCATTATTTGAATAAACCATAATCTGAGGTTACTTTGCTCTTATCATTTTTCTTTTGACTTATGAATTCTGTTTTTCATTTCCTCTGAGCTCTTTTATTAATTGACAGGTGGTCCTGATGTGGTTCACTACAGCAACCTCTCTCAGGTTACTGGCTGACTCTCCAGATGTTTAATTTCGTCATTTTGATATGCTTCAGTGACTTTCTAGGCTACTTCTGCCTAGCACTGGTACACTTATCTCCCTCTTCTATTCTTTTCTCCCATTAGAAAAAGTGGTTATTGTTGTTGTTGCTGCTGCTGTTGTCTCACATTTAAGTTAATTCCCCTGGCATTAGCCTCAGGATTTTAAAGAATCCTTCATCAGGTTAGTCATGGAAAGCCTTCAAATCTCAGCCCATTTCCATCTGCAACATGAACATCTTTGTGACATTACATACAATTATGATGCTTGATAGTACACCATCCTCAAAAGCCAGCATTATATTGTGATCCCCACTGTGACTCAGGTTCTTTGATATACAGACATGCAGAAAAAAACTATGAGAGAGATTTATGAGTGTTGTAATTGTCTCAAAATTTTGGGATGGGAAATGTATTTCATTTATTATCCCTGGGCACTGTAAATCTTCCTTTTGTTTGATATTTATGACTCCTAGAAAGATAAAATGTTCAAATCTGCAGCATTTTGTCAAGGGATCATTTTACAGGCTCTGGATAAAAAACATAATAATTGCTCTGCAACACCTGAAGCCTCCTATAAATTGTGTTATGCTGTCAGCTTTCCTTTTTCATGCCCTAGATCTGTGAATGAACAACAGCTTTGAAGATGATACTCACTTATTTTAATACATTGTTATGTACTTGACAGTCTTGAATTAAGTTGATTTACTTGTAATTCTGTAATACGTTGGCTACCATACCTAGGCAAATATCCCCATTCAGCTAAAATTTAAATCTACAGATAGAAATGAGGTATCTATTTTATTTACCACTTTTAATTGATAAAAATTTTTAATTGTTCTTCAACTTCATCCAGTGTTAAAACTCAAGGTCAAGTGCAGAAATTATTGGTAAAATTCCACAGTTTTTTAGATGTTTGGGAAGGATCCATATTCAAAAAAGTTTCAAGGGAGCCCTTTCTTCCAGCAGTTCCAAAACCAAAAAGCCTGTGTATGACAAACTTCCTGACCAGATTTGCAGACATGCTTACCTTTGAATTGTTCAGATAAGCTTTGAACTAACTTCTGAATTCAGCATTCTGGAATTCGCCACTCATTGCTCCTCTCCAACCCAAGGAATACCTACTTAGGGAGAAACACTGATTTTAAAGTCAGAATTACCTTAGTCAACAAGAGAAAAGAGCTTTCAACAACAGAAAAAGATTTTTTTCTGCTAGGTATACTTCAGTTACTCTAAGAAGATAATGCAGGATTATGTACTTAATTAAGAACTAGATCAGTGTTTTTCAAGGTATATACTATGCCAAGATCATAGTAGTCTATTATTTCCTCTTGCTACTTTTCTTGTGGATTTAGAGATCATACCCATGTAACTGGGCTTTCTATCATTCTCCTTAAGAGAACTGTTAAGCTTTCAAAAGCTTGACAAATGTCAAGCTAGTCAACGTAAAACAGTTAGCAACAGTCTCCTTTAGTAGTCCTAGGTTATGTCCTAATCACCAGATAAGCAAAGGCTTTTTATGCATTGTCATAGACTTTCATCATACTTTCATCTTTACACTTACCAGTTAGAAGTGACTTATTCAGCAGGAATATGCAAAGTCAAATTTCTAGGTTAACCAGTGCCTGGTAGTGTCACCTATCTGGGCAAAGAACTTCTGTTTGAACTGTAACATTTTCTGAGATTATCATGAATTGAAATGACCAAATGTCATGTATTCAACCATCTTTTCCATATAGGTTGCAGTCGTTCCATTGCCATACACTGGTTCAGGTTAACAGTCACTATAGGCAAATAAAAATCCATGTGTCCAATGAAAAATGAAAGTTTGAACAAAATTCTTCAGATTTAATCATGAAGTGTATATATGACATTACAGGAAATCTTAGCTCTTATTTTTTATATATGACCTGCTTTGTTTTCTTGATACCAGAAGACATATTATTTTTGGAAAAAAAAAAAATGAAGATTTTAGAAGTACTCTTTCCCTGCCTTGAAAGTGTGAAGTTTCAGAATGTAAATGAAGCAGAGCAAAAATAGATATGTGCCAGAAACTGTGGAATCAAGAGTAGATATTTAGGAGCATCTGTACTAAAGAATTTACGTATCTATTACAAGGTCCAAAATTGCAGAGTTTGCATATATAACGAAAATGAGAAGAAGTTCGGGACTGAAATTAAAGCCAAGACTTAATGGTGAAATGATTTCAGAGTGAGAAATTTTCAGATCAAGAAGGCAAAAATGTGGGGTTTCTTTTTTTTTCCATTTAGTCAGTGAAAAATAGTCCTTCATCAGAACGGTAGTGAAGAGAAAATGAAGTGTTAAGTCACACTGCAGTGCCAATCTTATCACGTACCACGCTGTGAAAAGTAACATTTGGTTTATTAAAGAAAAGACAAATCTAAACAAAACAAGAAAAATAGGAGTTATCAAGTGTCTGTTCTGACTTAATTCCTGAACTGTAAGTCCCCAAATGCTCTCAATGAATTTGAGTGTTATACTGAAATCTAAGATATCACTTGAATGTATGTCCATGACATGATAGCTGAAACAGACATTCAAAATTCCTGAGAATCTTTGAAATCAGGGAAGAACACTTTCAAATTTCCAATATGAATGTAAAGCACCTGTTACGATAGCCAGTCCTTATATGCAATTGTTAAAAATATTACTCCAGAGGTTCCATGCCTAAAACAGTGTCCAGGCAAAGTACAATGGCCTTACATCCATCATCTTTGCTAAGTCGTGGGCAACGGGAGAGGTGCCTGAGGACTGGAGGAAAGCGAATGTCACTCCAGTCTTCAAAAAGGGCAAGAAGGAGGACCCGGGTAACTATAGACCGGTCAACCTCATCTCCATCCTTGGAAAGGTGATGGAACAACTTGTTCTTGGTGCTGTGTCTAGGCACATCAAGGACAGGGGGATCATTAGGGGCACTCAGCATGGCTTCACCAAGGGGAACTCATGCTTAACCAACTTGATAGCCTTTTATGAGGACATAACCCAGTGGATAGATGATGGTAAAGCTGTGTATGTGGTCTATCTCGATTTCAGTAAAGCGTTTGACACTGTCTCCCACAGCATCCTCGCAGATAAGCTGAGGAAGTGTGGTCTGGATGATCGGGTAGTGAGGTGGATTGTGAACTGGCTGAAGGAAAGAAGCCAGAGAGTGGTGATCAATGGGACAGAGTCCAGTTGGAGGCCTGTGTCTAGTGGAGTCCCTCAAGGGTCGGTACTGGGACCAGTACTATTCAATGTATTCATTAATGACTTGGATGAGGGAATAGAGTGCACTGTCAGCAAGTTCGCTGATGACACAAAACTGGGGGGAGTGGCTGACACACCAGAAGGCTGTGCTGCCATTCAGAGAGACCTAGACAGGCTGGAGAGTTGGGTGGGGAGAAATTTAATGAAATATAACAAGGGCAAGTGTAGAGTCCTGCATCTGGGCAAGAACAACCCCATGTACCAGTACAAGTTGGGGGCAGACCTGTTGGAGAGCAGCATAGGGGAAAGGGACCTCGGGGTCCTAGTGGACAGCAGGATGACCATGAGCCAGCAATGTGCCCTTGTGGCCAAGAAGGCCAATGGCATCCTGGGGTGTATTAGAAAGGGTGTGGTTAGCAGGTCAAGAGAGGTTCTCCTCCCCCTCTACTCTGCCCTGGTGAGGCCGCATCTGGAGTATTGTGTCCAGTTCTGGGCCCCTCAGTTCAAGAAGGACAGGGAACTGCTAGAGAGAGTCCAGCACAGAGCCACGAAGATGATTAAGGGAGTGGAACATCTCCCTTATGAGGAGAGGCTGAGGGAGCTGGGTCTCTTTAGCTTAGAGAAGAGGAGACTGAGGGGTGACCTCATTAATGTTTATAAATATGGAAAGGGCAAGTGTCATGAGGATGGAGCCAGGCTCTTCTCAGTGACATCCCTTGACAGGACAAGGGGCAATGGGTGCAAGCTGGAACACAGGAGGTTCCACATAAATATGAGGAAAAACTTCTTTACGGTGAGGGTGACCGAACACTGGAACAGGCTGCCCAGAGAGGTTGTGGAGTCTCCTTCTCTGGAGACATTCAAAACGCGCCTGGACGCGTTCCTGTGTGACATGATCTAGGTAATCCTGCTCCGGCAGAGGGATTGGACTAGATGATCTTTCGAGGTCCCTTCCAATCCCTAACATTCTGTGATTCTGTGATTCTGTGATACAAAACCCAAATGGAGCACGCGAAGGAAGATTTACATAGCTTATAAAATTTATGTAACTGTTATAACTGTTATAACTTATACATGCATTGGGGCTACATGAATCTTAAGCAAGATATTGCCAGCACGTTAAGTATTCCACTTATTGTCCTTTCCTGTGATGATTTATTTTATGATTTGGGACGGTTTTTTTGTTTCCTCTCATCTGAGGGAGCAGCCACCCACAGCTACATTCATTCTGAGTTGCATTTTTACTTAACAGAGGCTTAAAAAAAGTAGAATTAAAAGTTAGATATTTCTGTAGTCTGCTTCATGACAGTTTCATTACATGGCAGCTGTCTTTTCTGTACAGATCAAGTCCTGGAAACAAAATATATAAATGCCAGAAAATAAAAACAAATAAGTCGGTAAACATTTTTTAAGTTAAAAACAAGGAAAAACACATTTCAGCCTTTCTAAATCAAGGGGTAGGCATGCCAAACAATGTTTTACAGATTAATATACCCCATGAAAATTACTTTAGTTCGCAAGTGCAAAAATTCAGAAAATTCAGTTCTCCTCACCTTAGTTTTGCTATCCACTGTGCAGAATGTTTCCACTGGGGCAGTACATGTGGGCTCCCATCATATTCAACAGAAATACAATCAATGTGGCCAATGATTTTTAAGGTACAAGTTATGCTAAGAAAGTCAGAGAAAATGCTAAGCCAAAAAGAGGCAAATAAATTGAAATAGGGATAACAGACTGTTGCAAGATTATAGAAGATGAACCACGGGCTCCTGAGGTACTAAGAGCCAACAGGGAAACATGGGTGAAATACCTCAAAGGAATTAAAGGGTGTTCCTCTAAGAAGGTGACACAGCTTAATTCCCGGGCTGAAGTGCCTCTGCACCAATGCATGCAGCATGGGCAGCAAACAGGAGGAGCCAGAAGCCCCTGTGCTGCTAGAAAGCTATGACCTAGTTGCCATTACTGAAACCTGGTGGGATGAATCCCATGACTGGAGTGCAGCTGTTGGTGGCTAAAGGATGTTGAGAAGGGATGGGCGAGGAAGGACAGGCGGAGGTATTGTGCTCTGCATCAAGAAATGGATAGATTGTGAAGATCTGTCTCTGAAAGCTTATGGGTAAAAATTAGAGAGCGAGGCAACAAAGGGAACCTTGTGGCTGGTGTCTACTGCAGACTGCCTGATCAATGGGAGCCTATTGACAAAGCCTTACTCCATCACGCTTGTAGGTTCTTGTCCTGCTGGGGGAATTCAGCCAATCCAACATTTAATGGAAAAATAACATGGTGAGCTGTAGGCAATTCAGGAGACTCCTGAAGTACATTGAGGATAACTTCTTAAGCCAGGTAAAGAAAGCCCTACCAGAGGGGACGCCATATTGGGCCTGATATAGTCACCAACGCAAGTGAGCTAATCGGTGATGTCAAGATTAGAGGCAGCCTGGGCTGCAGTGATCATGCCATGGTGGAGTTCATAGTCCTGAGGGATAATGGGACAGGAGAAGGGTAAAGTCAGGATTCTGAGTTGGAAAGCAAACTTCCAGCTGTTCAGGGAGTTAGTCAATAGGACCCCCTGGGAAACTGCCCTCAGGGACAAGGGAGCAGATCTTTAAAGAGGCTTTCTACAGAGCACAAGAGCTCTTGATCCCCAGGTGTAAGAAATCAGGCAAGGAAGGCAAGAGACCAGCATGGCTGAGTTGAGACCTGATAGTCAAACTATAGAGCAAGAAGGAAATGCATAGTCAGTGGAAGCAGGGACAGATATACTGGGAAGAGTATAGGGATGCTGCCCGGTTGTGTAGGGATGGCGTCAGGAAGGCCAAGGCGTTAATGGAGCCAAACTTGACAAGGGGTGCAAAGAATAATGAGAAGGGCTTCTACAGGTATGTCAGCCAGAAGAGGAAGGTCAAAGAAAGCATACCGCCCCTGATGAGCAAGACTGGCAAACTGGTAACAATGGACTAGGAGAAGATTGAGGTACTCAGCAACCCTTTTGCCTCAGTCTTCACTGGCACTTCCCACACCCCTTGAGTGGATGGACTGCAAGACAGGGACTGGGGGAACATAGTCCCTCCCACTGTAAGAGAAGATCAGGTTCGAGACCCCCTGAAAAACCTGAACATATACAGATCTATGGGACCTGATGAGACACATCCCAGAGTCCTGAGGGAACTGGCAGATGTAGTTGCCAAACCATTCTCCCTGATATTTGGAAAGTCATGGCAGTCAGGTGAAGTCCCCGGTGAGTAGAAAAAGGGAAAAATTGCACTCATTTTTAAAAAGGGTAGAAAAGAGGGCCCTGGGAACTATCGACCTGTCAGCCTCACCTCTGTTCTTGGGAAGATCATGGAACAGATCTCCTAGAAGCTATGCTAAGGCACGTGGAGGTCAGGGAGGTGATTTGAGACAACCAGCATGGCTTCACCAAGGGTAAGTCAGTCCTGCCTGACCAACCTAGTGGCCTTCTATGATGGAGTGACAAGTGGTGTCCCTCAGGGGTCCATATTGGGAACACCTCTCCTATGCAGAAAGGCTGAGAGAGTTTGGGTTGTTCAGCCTGGAGAACAGAAGGCTCTGGGGACACCTTATTGGGGCCTCTCAATACTTAAACCGTGCTTATAAGAAAGATGGGGACAGACCTTTTAGTAGGGTCTGTTGCGATAGGACAAGGGGTGATGGTTTTAAATTAAAAGAGCATAGATTCGGACTAGCTACAAGGAATAACCTGGAACAGGTTGTCCAGAGAGGAGGTAGACGCCCCATTCCTGGAAATATTCAAGGTCAGGTTGGACAGGGCTCTAAGCAACCTGATCTAGTTGAAGATGTCCCTGCTTATTGTAGGGGGGTTGGACTAGACGACCTTTAAAGGTTCCTTCCAACCCAAACTATTCTGTGATAGTAAAAAAATACTGCATTGTAGAATATGGACAGGTTTAACCTTCATGAGGAAATATGTCATTTAATAACATGTTTTAATGGATTTCATCTACCACTGGGAAATAATTTCTCACACGTGCAAAAAAATTGTTTAATAAACTTATTACTGTCCTCTATGTCCAAACACTGTCTTGTTCCAACAGCTGGTGACACTTAAGCAGCACAAGGTATCAAAAATGGCTAACTAGATATTTGAGGATTCCTTGGTTAGATCAAATCTGGAATCTGGCTTCTCATGCACTAACTATGCCCGTTAATTTTGGCATAGGACATGAGAGGAGTTCTCATTTGGCAAGAGAACAGACTGCACTGTAATAATTAATATCATGCATGTTACAACACTATGTGAGTCAGTGACTACTTCTAACTTTGTGTAAATTAAATATCCCTGATTCTGTTAGACCGAGAAAGGGTAAATGTCAAAGACAACCAGAGGGGGCAGCTGACTCTGGAACAGCCCATCATTCTGTTCTGTTCTGTGCCTGCCTAAGTGCAGGACACCTGGACTGTTATATTTTTGATTGATAATGTCATATACTAACACAGATCCACCTCATTATACTTGCAATCTATCTTGTTCACGAGTTTATTTAATAAATAGCAGCCTCTCGGTAAGATAGCCATAATCAATGTGCATAAACTAATTTTTTATTAGTTATAATTATACAAGGTCATTTTTATTGGTGCAGCTAGATTGATAAATAGCTCTGTAATTGTTTTCAAAGACACAGACGGCTATAATACAATTAAGTAACAAAAGGATTGATCCTAGCTACATCAAAATCAATTGAAACTGATGGCACCCAGAAAGTCACAGAGAAACTCAATAGACTTTACGATAAGGACTAAACTAAAACTAGCTCACATCCACCCCCATTTCTCCCCAAACTCTTAGTTTACTCTGTATTTAATAAAAAAATCTTTAAAACATTTAGAGTGGCAACATTTTTATAATAGTCTAATACAGCACAGACATTTAGAAAAGCCATCGACACAGCCTTGTCAGTAGTTTGGATCTTTGTTGATGCCATAAAGCTGAAAGGTTAAAGTGTTATCTAAAATGGAGAAAAATCTAATACTTTTTTCAATGTGACGGATGTATTTGCCTTGAGCACTAACAAGGCATAGCTAATTACTGATACAGTTGCAGAAAAGGCACCCTGACAGTCATGATCTATGAGCAAATTTGTCTTCCAAGTGACAAGTCAAACAGAGGTTACGGAGGATCTTGGGCAATGCCAGCATGGTGGGTGGGTTATAAAAAAAATTTGCACTTTCATTTTTATTGCTGTAGGGGAAATATTCCACCTTCAACTCAGATGATGTTTGAGACCCTTTCATGCTCACTATTTCCATTAAAGGCACCAATATTTCTTTCTATACGTTGCCAAGAGGTCTTTAATCCAATAGTTTCTTAGAAACTCATTTTTCCTAAATTATTCCATGATTTTGTATGATACAGTATCTATTTTAGATATATCAACTATTAAATCACATATCATAAAAATAACACTCCAGCTTTTTAAAAAAATTAGAATCTATAAAAATGTTATAGGTAAATCTATTTTTAAAGTGACTATTTTTAAAATATATGAAGCCTTAGATTGTCTTATCATTTCAAATATAATGCAGATTTATGAGAACTTGCATTCTGGTGAAAGTAAATGACAATAAACTGATGTTAATGCACAAAATCAGATAATTCTATTACAAATTCAATTTTTACCAGGTATGATAACTGAAATAAAGTGAAAAACATAGCTAAACAGTATTGCTGTAATCTTTGAGTCTAAAGTCCTCATTTCTAAAGTGTTTTATTCTTGAGATAAAAACATTCTCAATTTCTTACATTTCAGAAGAGTTCAGATAACACCAAGTAAACATACTGTTCTTTATCAAGATGAAATAATGATTCTTATTTATGATAAATGCGAATAGGTATTACTAATGGTAAATCAGTTTTCTCATTGCTACACTGGCAGGTGTAATATGAGGACTGAAATACATAAATAATATTAAGGATTTTTTAATCAGCATTTACTCTCCTAAAGTAAACACATTACTTGTATTTATTCCACAAATGTTAGAAGTCTCCCATAAAAGCTACCAGAATGCCTTTGGGTGTAAAAAGATTAAATCATTTGGGTCAGATCCCAAATGGGATTAGGCTTCCTGGCACAAAGCATTACAGCAATTCAGTGTTAGGCAGTGAGCCCAGGAGTGTAATTTCGGGATTTCTTACTTTCCCACATTCCATGTGCAATGAAAGAGAAAAACTGGCACTTCAGGACAAAACAGGACAAGTATGACAAGAAGTACCTAAAAAAGGCAATATGAGCACCAAAGCATAAACATAATGAAACTTCGTTTCTCTTTTCTGCATTAAGTGCTTGTGTCTCACCAGGTTTCTAAGCTTAAAACAATTTCCTCAACTTTTTTGCTTAAATCACGCTGACCATTTGCAGTGATTTTTCATTACAGTCAGTGAATGCAGCAAGAAACCTTAGTTCAAGAATATCATTGGTTTCATGGATTCCACATTCACACTTCATACTTCTGATTAAGATATATTAATCACTAGGAAAAAACCTACCCTCTGTTTGTTTATTCCCCTTTTCTAAATCTTGTGTTAATGACTGCACAGAAATGCAGCTGCAGTTGAAACAATGGAGGGTCCTTCTTCCGGAATTTTGTAACTTGCTGTTTAGGTCATTCGCATAGAAAAAGGGAGTCCCTGCTTTGAACAGAGAAGAGCACGAAACCCAGTTCCTCGGCTCTAGGAATAATGATTGTAAGCACTATCATTGTGCAAAAGTTAAAATAATTCTTCCCTCAATATCTTTGAGCAGAAGTGGCTCAAATATAATGCTTTGAGATGAATTTGGTGTTATGTATGTTCCGTACAGACAAAGGCTACTTATATCGATAACCTGGAGGGTGCTACTCTCACAAGGGGTGTGTCTGAACACCCAGCTTTGAGTGCGGCAGCACTTCCAGGCATGCTCAAAATCAGTAGATTAGGTACCTACATCTACAGCTTATGACCTAGAAATTCAGCAGATATCTTCTGGATTTTTTCACAGGTTTCATAAAACTCAAGCTAAGTACTTGAGTTTTTTCACTTCATTTTTAAAGCAGTATACACATTAAAGATAAAGAGCATCTAATTTAAGGAGTATCATCTTCCATTTTCATACCATATGCTTTTCAACTGATATTTAGTCATGTGCCAAGGATTTTTCAGCAACACTGTAATGAACTAAGTTGCCAGAAGTTATAAAGTAGGATTGTTTCTTCTTCTTCACATCTGCCATTTATACACCCAGTTGCATTACTACAGTGTAAGAAACATTTAGACTAGGTCATACCCAGAAAGGGAAGTGGATGTTGGGTGGTGTACCTCTGAACATTAGAGAAGAGTATACACAAAGACCCTTTGGACAGCAAAAATGTATTTTCTCCAGTTGTCTTATTCCTCTGGTGTAGCTGAGAAGATGCCCCTACTGTTCTGATCCCAAATGTGTTGTTCATGCTCTGCTGAGGAAAAACAAGAAAGAAAGTCCTCTGCCTGAGTGGAACTTGCAGAGAAGTATTGTGGCAGTCCACGTGTACAGGGGGAAGTTGAAGAATATTCTTTGTAGGTTGCAGGAAAGAAAAGGACAGGAATGAGAATGACTTCTACAAAGAACCCTACTAAAGTAGTTATTGCTACTTAACTCACCCCCTCAAACCTGAGCATCTCCACTGGGGCATGTGTCACGTCTTTAACAGCTGGGGACTATACATTACTGGCATTATGCAAATGTTGTCAGTTCTCCAAACAGGGAAGGCTCCAACTGATTTTTATTAATTTTACTGACATATTTCTTCCAGCTCAAAAACATTCTCTTTAAAATGTGCATGCTTCTGAATTGCTAACATAAGAAAAAACAAACAAACAAAACCCCTCAGCCTGAGTAAAAAACTAGGAGCTCTCTCTTTGCTCTCTGCAGAGGCTAAGTGCCCCCACCATAATGTAAATCAAGAATATTAATATGTGTTTTTCTTTTATGTAAGCCTTTAACCAGATAGATTTTTCTGATAATATTGGTGTAATGACAGCCTGTTGTTAAACATTCATTCCTGACTGAACTGCAATTCTCTATCCTCTCAGCTGTGCCAACACAATGCTGGGGCCACACTGTAAACAGAACTGATAAACTAATCCAGAATAAAAGCAATTTTTCATATCATAAGAGCTATGCTATACTCTAGGTAAATCCTGAAGTGTAATGTTAGGGTACTATGTTATGTTCCAATGAGAATTAAATAAAGGGCTAGCTGAAATATTGCTGTCAGCACAGCATCTGCTCATGTGATCTTTTAGTCATAATAATAGTGCTAATTCTCAGTATATCAAAGCAGACGTGGAAACTAACACACACAGGGCGTCTTCTGAATATTCCCTACAAAATGCTCATGAGCAATCTGCAGGCAAAGAATTTATTCACTGAGAAAATAAATTAATATTTTCTAGATAATGAATAAATCCAAGAATTTTGCCATATGTTTGTGGACAACTGGTGAACAGAAAAAAAATGTTGGTGAAATTTAACCCAATAAATAATTCATTACAAATTGCTTGCCTATTCTAAATTTAAACCCACATATTTAACTGTCTCCAAGCTCTTTTTTTACAAGTAGCACTACCACCCAGTGCCTTCATTCATTATATACTTTGCCATCACCATTGGTTATCATCAAAGGCTTTACATCTAAGCAGCAGAGGAAGAGGACAATCCCTTCTGGTTAAAATGTTAAATCAAGTTACATTTCATCTCACTATTTCAGCACTGAAACCATCACCTGCATTTGAATGACCAAGAGACTAAGACAGATCACAGGCATAGAATAATGCAGTGGGTTGGCTGCCAGTTCATTACCTTGACCTCTACTTTGTAACCTGCCACTACTGAATTTTAGAGGAAAAATGACTAGAGCTAGGGAACCAGGCAGAGTGAAAGTCAGCATCATCATCTCTCTCTCCACAGGTCAATAGTTCAGCATCATCATTCTGGAAGGACTAATCTAATTTCTGAAACCTTTTTCTAAGCGTACAGTTGTTATCTAAAAGACAATCTGGAGACCTTTTTAATGCTTTCAAGTGGGGGAAGTTAAAACAAAACAAACCAGAAGAATATAGAAATTAACCTCCGCTGTACCCTTATCTGGAGGGAAGAGGTATTTAACATCAGCTTTGTTACTCAGAGCAGAGGAAATTTTTGCATCATCCTTCCCAGAAAGGCCTACTTAAGTGATCTATCTAACTTTAGTGACCTAAGAGTGGCTTACATCTCTTGAATAATGAAGAAAACTGAAAGCTCAGAAAGAATAACTTGCAATGAACACCATCCAGGCAAAGAATGTAATGGGTGCCACAGTAAATTATCCAGGAAGCTAAGGTCTTAATTTGCTTTCATAGGTAAGCACAGCAAAGATAAAATCTAGTGATGCATTATCTTATGCACAATAGTAACATAAACAAATTACAAAATAAACTTTTCCAGCACAGTTTACCTTAGATCTTTACGTTATATTCATTTTGCTTATATACTCCCTGCCCAAGCAACGCTGCAGATCTGGGTGGTTGATGCAGACGCTGGTGTGTGTTTTAATTGGTTTGATATGGTCCAAGTGTTGCTGTAGTCCCAAGAGGGAAAAGAAAGAGTGAAACTTAAATATATACCTATCACTGAGGCCTTTTTTTCCTCAGCTTAGGATGAGGAAAGAGCTTAGAGCTTAGAGCTTGGAGCTCAGCTGTCAAGATCCTACCTTCAGACAAGACAGCTCTCAAAAGAGTCAGTTAGATGGATTATTCTCTATAAAACTCATTTTTTTAGGATCTCATCCATTAAACGATGGAGAATCTGCAGTTACCCTACCAAGCCAACAGAGGTTTTAATACATAAATACAGAAAGGATCATTATTAAACTGTGTTTTTTTAAAACTGCACCATGACTTTTTGCAATTTGCAAACTTTCAGTAACAAGGATCCAGCCCTAATCTTTGGTAATAAATATAAACACATGACATCTACTGGCATCATTGCAGCTAACAGTGAAAGTGAATATTAAATTTTCAAAATCAATTCTAATATCACTATATTATCACTCTAATGTAAATCTCCCTTTACCAGTCCTTCCCTTTGAGACTTGGTTCCTCCTTAGGATGTGTTTCAATTTAAAAGTGAAGAAATGTTGAAGAAATGCTCCAGATTCTTCTGAATTATGTGTTTACTATAGGGGTAAATATTATGTCTTGATACATTTACCGTAAAACCTTTTAAAAGACTGATTTCAGAAATCAAACGGAGGCCTAGATTACCCCAGGAGAAGTAACAGGACAAGGTGCCCTAAAGATACGGCTCATAGTTCGCCATTAGGAATATGATTCAACATGTATATCCTCAAAAGCACTCATTGAGATGTTTGACTACTTTCTAAAATGCCTCCATCCACCTTTAAGTGTATGTTTAGCTGAGCTAATATATCAAATTTAGAAAAATGCACATGTGCAGAAAGTTCACATATTTTTATATTTTGGTGTCCTGGTTTCACTGGGATTTTGTGGCCAGCCATGGAGATCAGGCCATTAGCAGCTAAATCCAGGGCAGCTGACCCAGGCTAGCCCACAGGTGTATTCTATACCATTAACAATCAAGTTCACTATAAAAGGGAGGGCTTGCTGGGGAAAGGTGGGGCTGGTGTTGATCTTCTTTTTTTTTTTTCCTGGTCTTAGTCTTTCTCATTATCAACAATTGTTATTCTTGGAGCAGCCTGCTGCAACTTTGTAGCTAAGTATAACTTTGTGTGTTCTGTGTTATCATTTATATTGGTTTCTTTATTTTATTAAATCTGTTTAATTTTAACCCATGAGTCTCCCTCCTTTTCCCAATTCCCTTCCTTGTTTGGGGAAGAGACATTGGGTGAGAGAAAAACTGTTATTGTTTAGCCTTGGGTGTGGGTTAAATGTAGACATTTCGTTAGTTGTGATCAATGATGACAGTAGCCTAACGTACATCTCACACCCATAGTAAAAGATTCCAGAACAACTGTCTCCTTACCAATTGATTGGTATTATAATGGCTTTTAAGAAATGTTTCTTGGCATTAGTTAGTTCTTTGGCCCAGCTCCTGACATCTTCTAATTACACTAGAATAATTTAAAAATTACAGAATCACAGAATGTTAGGGATTGGAAGGGACCTCAAAAGATCATCTAGTCCAATCCCCCTGCCGGAGCAGGATTGCCTAGACCATATCACACAGGAACACGTCCAGGCGCGTTTTGAATGTCTCCAGAGAAGGAGACTCCACAACCTCTCTGGGCAGCCTGTTCCAGTGTTCGGTCACCCTCACCGTCAAGAAGTTTTTCCTCATATTTATGTGGAACCTCCTGTGTTCCAGCTTGCACCCATTGCCCCTTGTCCTGTCAAGGGATGTCACTGAGAAGAGCCTGGCTCCATCCTCATGACACTTGCCCTTGTTATATTTCATTAAATTTCTCCCCACCCAACTCTCCAGCCTGTCTAGGTCTCTCTGAATGGCAGCACAGCCTTCTGGTGTGTCAGCCACTCCCCCCAGTTTTGTGTCATCAGCGAACTTGCTGACAGTGCACTCTATTCCCTCATCCAAGTCATTAATGAATACATTGAATAGTACTGGTCCCAGTACCGACCCTTGAGGGACTCCACTAGACACAGGCCTCCAACTGGACTCTGTCCCATTGATCACCACTCTCTGGCTTCTTTCCTTCAGCCAGTTCACAGTCCACCTCACTACCCGATCATCCAGACCACACTTCCTCAGTTTAGCTGCGAGGATGCTGTGGGAGACAGTGTCAAATGCTTTACTGAAATCGAGATAGACCACATCCACAGCTTTACCATCATCTATCCACTGGGTTACATCCTCATAAAAGGCTATCAAGTTGGTTAAGCATGAGTTCCCCTTGGTGAAGCCATGCTGAGTGCCCCTAATGATCCCCCTATCCTTGGTGTGCCTAGAGACAGCATCAAGAACAAGTTGTTCCATCACCTTTCCGGGGATGGAGGTGAGGCTGACCGGTCTATAGTTACTCGGGTCCTCCTTCTTGCCCTTTTTGAAGACTGGAGTGACATTCGCTTTCCTCCAGTCCTCAGGCACCTCTCCCGTTGCCCACGACTTAGCAAAGATGATGGAGAGTGGCCTAGCAATGACTTCCGCCAGCTCCCTCAGCACCCGCGGGTGCATCCCATCAGGGCCCATGGATTTATGGACGTCCAGATTGCTTAATTGGTCCCTGACCCAGCCCTCATCTACCAAGACAGATTCCTCCTCTATCCTGACTTCTTCTGGGGCCTCAGGGGTCTGGGGCTCCTCAGGACAGCCTCCAACAGTATAGACAGAGGCAAAGAAGGCATTCAGTAACTCCGCCTCATTCATCAGTGGGCCTACATTGCCTCTAGTGTTGGCTTTACCTGCAATGTATTTGAAGAAGCCCTTTCTGTTGTCCTTGACCTCTCTTGCAAGGTTTAATTCCAAGGAGGCCTTAGCTTTCCTAGTTGCCTCCCTACATCCTCTGACAACAGACTTATATTCCTCCCAAGTGGCCAGCCCCTCCTTCCATGATCTGTACACTCTCTTCTTCCACTTGAGTTTGCCCAGCAGTTCCCTGTTTAACCATGCAGGTCTCCTGGTACCCTTCCTTGACTTCCTACTTGTTGGGATGCTCTGATCTTGAGCTCGGAAGAAGCAGTCCTTGAATGCTAACTATATTGGGCCCCTTTACCTTCTAGTACCCTGTCCCATGGGATTTCCCCTAGCAATTGTTTGAAAAGGCCAAAGTTGGCCCTCCTGAAGTCCAGGGTTGTGATTCTGCTAGCTATTCTGTTCCTGCCACATGAGATCCTGAACTCTACCATCTCATGGTCGCTACAACCAAGGCTGCCCTCAACCTTCACCTCTTCAACCAGACCCTCCTTGTTAGTGAGGATAAGATCCAGCAGCGCTCCTCTCCTAGTTGGCTCATCCACCATTTGCATCAGAAAGTTATCATCGATGCACTGGAGGAACCTCCTGGACTGAGGATGGCTGGCTGAGTAGGCCTCCCAGCAAATATCAGGGTAGTTGAAATCCCCCACGACAACCAGGCCCTGTAATTGCGAGACTGCTCTCAGCTGCCTGTAGAAGGTCTCATCACCCTCCTCATCCTGATCCAGTGGCCTGTAATAGACACCCACAACAGTATCACCCCTGCCAGCCTGCCCGTTAATTCGCACCCACAAACTCTCAACTCGCTCCTGATCCGCCTCTGGACAGAACTCAATACATTCTAGCTGCTCACTCACATAAAGAGCAACTCCACCACCTCTCCTTAGTGACCTGTCTTTCCTGAACAAGACACAGCCATCCATGACCACATTCCAGTCATGCGAGGCGTCCCACCAAGTCTCTGTAATTGCCACTAGATCATAGCCCCCCGACCGAACACGGATTTCTAACTCCTCTTGTTTATTCCCCATGCTGCGTGCATTGGTGTACAGGCATTTCAGGGAGCGAGCTGAGCACACCGATTTCACCCCAGGGGGATGGGAGGCCTCCTGGTCTACCTCAACACTAGAGCGTTGCCCCAGTGGTGCAAGCCCAGCTACTACCCCATCCCCCTTCGAATCTAGTTTAAAGCTCTCCGAATGAGCCCTGCTAATTCCTGTCCCAGAACCCTTTTGCCCCTACCACATAAACCTTTCCCATGTATTACGGTCACGCCTGGTGTCTTATAAAACCAGCCATTATCAAAAAACCCAAAGCCCTGCCTGTAGCACCAGTCTCGTAGCCAGGCATTAATAGAGAGAATCCTACTATTCCATCCCACATCATCACCTGAAAATGGAAGGAGGGAGGAGAAAACAACTTGTGCCCCAGACTCTTTCACCAACCGTCCTAGGGCCTTGTAGTCTTTCTTCGTCCCCCTCAGACTACGGGATGCAGCTTCTTCCCCACCTGTCTTGAAGATCAGCAGGGGGTAGTAGTCTGTGGCCTTCACCAGGTTGGGGAGTTGCCTGGTGATATCCCTGATTCGGGCTCCAGGCAGGCTGCAGACCTCCCTGTGATGGGGGTCAGCTCTGCATATTGGGCCCTCAGATCCCTTTAGAAAGGAGTCTCCAACCACTAAAACTCTTCTCTTCTTCCTTGTGGAGGAGGTAGTTATACGTCTGTCAGGTTTTTCTGACTGTGGTGGGACCTCTGATATAGATTGCCTCTCCACCACATCCCCATTGGACCGGCTGTATTCCACTAGGGCTTCATATCTATTGCTCAGAGGCACCTGTGGAGGCAAGGTAGGCAAGGAGGGCACTCGCCTTTTGCCACGGCCATAGACTTGCCTCCACTCACTCCTCTCCTCTAAGTTATTGTTTTCCACCTGAGAGGGGCAGAGTACAGGGGTCCCTCGATCCTGGGAGCTCTCCGGCAGGTGCTCCCATTTTTGTTGCAGGGAGGGCAGAGCCTGGCTCCACCAGTCTATCTCCATTTCAGCCTCCCGAATCTTCCTAAGCCTTTCTACTTCGGCTTGAAGCCTTTCAACCTGGCTTTGCAGCTGTGCCGCTCGGCCGAGCAGATCATCTACCTGCTCACAGCGCACACAGCCTCCTGTCACCACAGAGACGCTGTAGCATTCCCTGCAGCCTGCGACCTGCACCATCGCCTCCTTCCGTGGGAGCTCTGTCTGGGTTCCCACATCCATTTTGGTCTTCTTCCGCCGGGTAGATACCATTGTTCTTTCACTAAGCTGGGAAATACCTGTTGGTGACACCCCTGGTTCACAGCTCCTTGGCACCTTCCTCGCCTTGTGCACTGGGAGGGAGTCAGCGCCCTCCCCAACCAGCTGCAAACGGCTGTGGCCTCTCCCACCCTGGGACACACCCAGTCACAGCTGAGTCTCCCTCTCCCCTCTGGCCAGGGACTAGTCCCTGACCTCCAGGAGGCTTTTTATCACCCGATAACAGGGGGTGGTGTGTTTAAATCGCTTAAATCGCCCGCAGTGCCTCCGGCTACGCCCCCTCCTCTCCTGATTCGTTGCCGGGAACCTCCGGGTCCGGGGGGGAAACAGCTCGGGGCTGATGCTCGCGGGGGGCTCGGGGGGGGCCCAGAGTACGAAAACCACCCGGTTAAGCCCGATGTCGCCCTCGCCCCCGCACTAACCTAAAGTCGCCGCTGTCGCTGCTGCCGCCGCTGTCGCTGCTGCCGCCGCTGTCAGCTGTTTGTTCTGGTTTCACCACGTTTAAATCGCCCGCGGTGCCTCCAGCTACGCCCCCTCCTCTCCTGATTCGTTGCCGGGAACCTCCGGGTCCGGGTCCGGGGTCGGGAGGAAAGCAGCTCGGGGCTGATGCTAGCGGGGGGCCCAGAGTACGAAAACCGCCCGGTTAAGCCCGATGTCGCCCTCACCCCCGCACTAACCTCAAGTCACCGCTGTCGCTGCTGCCGCCGCTGTC
Organism: Nyctibius grandis; assembly: GCF_013368605.1. Taxonomy (NCBI): domain Eukaryota; kingdom Metazoa; phylum Chordata; class Aves; order Nyctibiiformes; family Nyctibiidae; genus Nyctibius; species Nyctibius grandis. The sequence continues at coordinate 62,723,989 of NC_090659.1, forward strand.
CAAATTAGTATGTCTTGAACAACTCTTGTTGTGATTAGAAAACTTTTAGAGCATGTCCGAGTAAGAAGCACAAAACCAAAGTGCAAAGCAGAGGATGTCTCTCTCTTCTCCTCTTCCTCTTGTCCCAAACTGTGATTTTCAAGTTAATCTTGTAATTCCTGTGTCTTGACTCATGATTCTTGAAGGTTTATGGTAAAATCATGCCTTCCCTCTAATAAATAAAGTTAGTATTTATTTCTGAAGGCTGATTGTTCTTCTTACAGTGTCTCCAGGAAATGTGCAGTAATACTACCTTTTGTCTGTTTTCTTTCTGTTAAAAATAAGGGAATTAAAGGAATAAAAACAGTACACAGAGATAAAGAAAGTAAATTAAATCAAGTCAGGAAGCAGGAAAGGTATAACTTATAAGTCACAAAGCTAAATAAAAAAAAGTCAGGAAAGAGGAGATTCTCTTTACTATAATAGAGATACTCATTTTGACCCAATTACATGTAACAAGTCAATCAAAACCATTTAAAGTCAGACAATAGACAGTTTTAATTCCTTCTTTCTTCCATATTTTTACCCCAGTCTCTAAGATCTCAGTCCTAACAGAAAGTATCACTATTTTAAATTATCTTTTGCTTCTACAAGAAAATTAACATAAATTTTTAAGACCAAGTTTCCTAAATAGTACTTTTAGAAACCTATGTGTACTTGGTTTTTCAGAAATAGTGAGTAGCCCCATTTCTTATTCAGTCTCTGACAAAAAACTATAAGGTGAGGCCAATCAGATAGATTAGTCAACCAAAGTTTATAGCAACACTCTGAGTTTTCATGTTTTATTAACCATGCTCATGACTTGAGCTAATCAAATATACAGGTTTATCATCCTCTGTAGAAAAGGAGCTAATATTCATATATTATTTTTCATCATTATGATGTTTATCAGGCTTTTTCAATTTAATTACACTATTATAAAAGTACTTTATAAGATTCTAATTATCCAAACATTTTGAATGTGTAGATTATGTTTGTGAAATACCTAAGACTTTATAAAGAAGTGAACAGAAATGGCACCAAAAGACAGACAAATCCTATTTTGGATAATCAGAGAGCAAGAAATGACTGCTGGCAAACTGGCGAAATAGGGTCCTAGCATAAATGCATGTATTATTACAAAACCAGAATTCAGAGCTAACTTAACTCAGCTCCTAACACTTGGTGGTAGGTCACATTTTAGATTTAGCTGTATTAAAGTCTTGTCATTTCTTATTTATTTGATAGTCACTTCCACATTTGGAAATTGCTAGATCATTGTTGCAGGGCTTTAGAGCATGAACACAGACTTACTTTCCAGTTTACCCAGTGCAGCATTTAACAGTAAGCCTCACAGATTGGGAAAAATATATTCAATAATAAGAGTAAGTTCTGTGTCTTTTCTGTTTTCCTTTATTTCTCTAAAGTGGTCAGTATAATATGTTATGGAAGTAAATTTTAGCTGTGATCAACAGTAATGGAGGTCAGGCTTTGGCAGTTATATAAGTCCAATGAGGTTAACTAGCTCATAAAAAATAAGTGCTGAAGTGTTCATTTCTCTGTGGGTTATACTGCTAGGTGACTTGCTTTTCCTGTTATAACTATTTTATTACAAGTTTCTACAGTAAAGAAAATTCTAAGTGATTTCTGGAGAAGACATGAACAATAAAAGTAACTGTAACTTTTATATGATATAGATTATTTGTGTATACCAGAATGACCCAAATAGAGTTCTAACATTTTTTTTTCTACAACAGAAAATTAAAAAATAAATCAGATGGAATGCTACTAAATTTAGTAACAGATTTTTAAAAATGACAGATGAAATATATTTTTTTCCTGGTGGTGTATTTGATTTTGTGATTATAATAGCTTTTTAAAACGTGTTTTTTTTTCTGAAGGCAGAAAAATAAAATAGGAGCCTGAGAATGAATTGTTTACCAACACAACTTCCTTTTTCCATCAACCAATGATGGGACATTAGAATCTGGCCTTTCATTATTTCATTGTTTAAAATATTCAGTGTCTTCTCATAACCTTATATTAAACTTACTTTCTGCAGTTATTTCACTTCACTCAGAATTATGCTGGGAACTTTTCCCTGTTTTCTGTGAAAGAAAAGTTTGTATGTGGGCTAAACGTGTGGCAGCAGAACCTTTCCCTTGAGAGAGGCATTTAAATCTTCCTTATATCCCTTATTTAACAGGCAAATCTCTTCAGCTTCCAAAGCACACAACTTTTATAAGCCAGAAGTTACACACTTAGCATATCTTTAGATGATTGTTTTTCAGGAAAAACAGAGGAAAATAAAACAGCATTTAAATTAATTTTATGTTATTCACTTTCAAAAAGAATAATTTTGACAGTGAATTAAATTTTCATTTTATATGGGATCAGGTATACAGTGACCAAAGCCTTTAGGAAATACATAATTCTAATTTTATATATGCAGTCCTGTTAGTCAGCAGAATTGTTTATATGACAAATATTTAAGAATATGGTTAAGAGTTTTGCTCTTAAAGCATGGTAGCCTTTAAATCGGTAAAATCTGCACAGTTCTCCTGAAATCAGTGGACTAACTAGCAAAGCATTGTGCCCTTTTGAATTGTCTTCTATGTTTTTCCTAAACGGCTTGCATAATCAGACCTCAGGGTTTTGAAGTCAAATAAAAACTTTCAAGAGGAAGTGGCTATATTCTGCATAGTTTACTGAATTTAAAGAAGGGGTCTATGGCTCCAGTTGCGGCATCAATCTCTGTCACTGACCTTTCACCAGGCAGATGAGCTCTCAATCTTTTTTGTCTTTTCACTCTTCAGTCTGTTTAGGCTGTAGTGCCTTCTACACAAGCGTCTAGCTTTTATAGAGTGTGCAAGTAGACCCTCCCATGATGGATACCCATCGAGTGGTTGTGATCTCCAGTTGGTATTGTCATACAGGTAACAAACAACAGCCATAACATCCCAGGCTGGAGTTCTTCCACACAGATCACGTGTGTCCTGAGAAGTTCCTTATAGCTTCGCATAAAATCAAAGGAAATTTTGCAAAGGCAGATAACGATTTCTTCACGGAATAGTAGAAATATCTCAATAGATGGCGTGTTAAACAAGAATACTAAGCATATATTTATGAAATGGGACATATCCTCAGATAAAAGTCATTATGATAAATAAGCATTGTTCATCTGAAACTATTTCTCTGCAAAAAATGCATTGATTTTTAAGCACTGAAATCAATGGGAACTGCTGCTTAAAAATTGATGGTGCAATATGGCCCATATTACCAATAGTTTGCATTTATTCACTCTGTTGTCTGAGATTTTCAGTTGACTGTCTTTCGGATTAGCTGTCGAGCTTCTTGAATTGCAGCCCAAACTTGATCTTCTGCGGGATAATGCTTTATAAGTTTCGTTTCAGGCAAATTTCTACTCAAAGTAACAGCTACAGAATCTGACTTAGCACAGTTCTTCTGGTGGAAATTAATTATTCTATGATCACACCCCCTATTACCCACTTGAATACCAGAAATTCTCAACTGGAATTTTTTAATTGAATGTGGTAGCTCTGGAGTTATTTATTTAGCAGTGGATGATACTTTCTGTGCTGTTTCATAAGCACTCTTTTCAAGCAGTCTACTCTAATGCTCTGAGGGGGTTGCTGTCTACCAGAGAACACAAATACTTGCATATGCTCCCCTAAGACAGGAGGATCAGGAGGACTGATATAGAAAGAGCCATTATATATTTCAGCCTTCTTAATGCACAAACAGACAGGAACAAATCAGTAAGGTTCTGGTTCACCATACATCAGCACATAGAAGGTGACAGGTAAAGTTGCATATGCAGAAAACAGCAGAGAAATATTGCAAAGAAAATCAATAGCCTGAAATATCTGAAACACCTGAAATATTGTTTTGAGTTCAAGCTAATCACTTATCAACTGTTCTTTGCATGTTAGCTTAAACCTTTCTGTGAAGCTACTGCAATTGATATGAAAGTGAACTATATGGACCATAGATCTGATTCAGGGTGGCTGTTCTGGTGAAAGTCTGGGAAAGGTTTGGTGGTGGGTTTTTTTTTTTGTTATTTCTAGCAATGGCTAGTGTAACATACCTTTTTCTGAACACTTTTCTGATAAGGAGAAGTTTTCTAGAGTATAAATGGTGAAGATTTCCGGAGCTCTTTGTGTGTGATCATATCTAAGTTACACAGGTTTAAGTTGTTCTGATCATAACTCCTCAACCTAGTAAAAAAATAAACTTGGCCACCATAAAGAAAGCAAGAGTAGTGTATCAAAAGTATAAAATGTGCAATGTAGACTTTAGATTCCCCAAAAGACAATGGTCCAATATACAAGACACATTTGGCTTATATAAAAATATATTCAGGAGTAAACTGATTTAATAAGAAAATAGATTTGCTTTGGAATTATTGCAGGAAGCAATAATTTAGTGTGCTTTAAAGTGTAACTCATTATTATAATAGTAATATAATTACTATATTACTTTCTGTCATCCTGTACCTTTATTTCTATAGACAAATATCTTGATTATTAGAAGCAATAATTACACAATAAGATTTTATTAACTGGTCAATAAGAACAAGAGTATTTTTTAAAGAAATAAAATTAAACAGCAAGTATATTTTCTCTCTTCTCTAAGAATTGCTTGTCCTAGTTTTCAGCTTACTGTAAGTCTCTCATACTCACAAAAAAAAAACCCCTCTTTATTGCTCTGCTAAATCTGATTTGTAAAAGGCGGGGTGAAGAGTTCAGACAGGCATCTAAGCACACCCCAAACAAAACAGCTATGATTCCCGTACTGTACAAGAACAAACATGAGATGCATCCCATCGGGCTTCCGACAGATCTGTCATTGTTTACCATTAGCTCTGTCATAGTCGCATGCCTTGTCGTTCCGTGCAGCGGGGCAGGGGTTGGCCCGCTGCCGAGCCGCGGATTTGCGATTTATATCTCCCACTCTCTGTAGATGCTGCAGGCAGGCATAATTCCTGATGAAAGTGTGCTCCCTAGTGTTACAGCGCTACAAAGGCCAGCGAGCTCTGGTTAGGAAGGTACAGAGGGGAAAAAAAACGTCTCTTGAGTATTGCTTTGGTGGATCCTTCTGTTTCTGGAAGGCTTATTCTTATTCAGGATGTAGGATATCTGTGTTATTACTCTTTAAACACCATATGTGTTTAGTTTTCAAAACGAAAAACAGGTTCAGGTAATTTCCTCTTTTCTTTCAAAAATGATAAGAAATATTTCATTGTTTATGACTCAGCAACAACGTTTCAATCTGGCATAAAAAAGAATGCCTAAAACAAGCTTGTTGACATAGGTAACTGAATACATTAGTGGCCTGATTTTGAGTGCTTTTCAATGCCAATAGTGGTCTCCAATTTCCATTGACATTTGGGTTATCAGCATTCTTAAAACAAGGTTCATAGACCTCAGGTGTGTTGGTGGCTCAGCTGTGCCTATAATCTATTGCACCTGCTGTGTATTACAGGATGCAAAGTTGAAAAACAATGTTTTTAACTCAAAGGTTTCACAGACCCTGCAGGACAGAGTTATCCATGTTCAGCCCTTGTACATTGAGCCTATGGTGATGATGGGTTAACCCATCCAACTTTCGGCATTTAAACTTAATTTTCCCATGACCAAAGTCAAACAAGGTAAAATCCACTGTAAGTGCTATGCCATAATTTTTTCATGTGGTAAAATGTGAATACATGTAAAATTTTATATTTGCTTGTTTTTCACAGATGTACATGGCTGCACAAGGTACCCCACACTGCGGAGTAAAACACAAGGTACTTAATGATGTGAATGCAGGTAGTACCAGTACTATTGACTGCGGTTAAGTCACCCCAGAGGCACAGCACGCAGATCAGTATCCAGGTCACAATGGAAAGCCATAGAACTCATCTCTCATCCCTCCAGCACCTTTAACAGAAACTACTTATCCTGGTAACATCATAATCTTCAGTCCAGTGACAATGTCACAAAGACAAAATGACAATCTGATGTGGTATAGCAGAAGAGTTCATTACAAAAAGGAACTTTACAGATTTTCCCAGAATACTATTTTTGAAGAGGAAAACATATTGAACAAATCCTGTGTCTATTCAATTAAGAGCTTAGAAAGCACAAATGATACATTTGTGAACCTCATCCATGATGTACCAATAAACAGGTGATAAATATTTCAGATATAATTAATATCTGATAGAGGCTTAAGCATGTCTTTTGCAGGCACAATCACTTTCTTAATCATCCAAGGGAAATTGTTTGCCTGTATAAGAATAGTAGCAAGAAGGAAGCCTATATTTTCCAAATGCAGTTATATGTTTAATATTTATATACGTAAGCATGGAGAATAAATTGCTTACTATGCAAATAGCCCAGCTGAGTATAACAGCAATACTCAAAGTGTAAGACAATGATGTTTTTCTGGAATACTTTTCAAACTATGACTCAATACTGGAAAAACTAAAGATGAAATAAGTGATTGAAACTCATATTTTCTGCATTTATCTTATAAAAAAACTACATTACATTTGCTAACATACTCAAGCAAACTTTTTAATAGATTTTCTGCTATTACATGGGCCAGGGAGATCAGTATAGCTTAACATCTATCAAAAATTAAATTGACGTAATTATGTATGTGATGGAGTGTAGAGTAACTGATACCTTAGGCTCCCTTGCTATTGCAAATTTATCTAGTCAGTAAATGTGTGGGATATTTAAAATTATGTCTTTTTTCTTTTTTTCTTTTCTGACATTACAATCAGTTGTTAGGAAATAACTGCCATCAACAAAGACTCACATTTTATTTCATACAGAAAATATGAACTATGCTATAAAGAAAAAATTAACATAGACTTACCTCTTCGTGTAATGATGTAGGAATTAAAGTCTTAAAATTTCATAAATGTAAAATGAAACTTTTCTCCTGCTTTTTCTTAAAAGATTCTGTCAATTTTTCATTCAAATAAGAAGTAGATGCTTAATCTTTACTATTCCTTTTCTCTGCTGCCTAAAGAACAAAACCATAACACTTGATGCAATATGTTCATTTAATAAAGGAGATATTTAGGGGTAGGTAGGTAATATATTCATCCCTCTTAAATTTTCTTCACAAAACACTTTTTGTTTCATTTCTGAGACCAGAGGAGTTTTCTCAAGTTTCCTGTACTTTGGTATCTCAGACATCAGGAGACCAGCAATATTATCATTGCTTAACAGAAAATAAACAATATTCTCATGGTAAAAATGGCTCCTTATCCCACAGTACTTAGCCTCATGGATAAACATTTCAGAATTTCTCTGAAGTCATTGAGGTTTTACAGTATCACAAGGAGACCCATATATAGTATACAGGGCCCAGATTCTTCTGAGTTTTCAATTTAAGTTTGATGTTTCAATCGGTATATGGTATATTGGATGAGGATGGAGAAGGCACCGTACCTACACTTGCTCTTTTTAATCTTAGAACAAGTTAGATGTTGCAATGAAATCAAAGAATGGAGGTCACTAAGAAGACTTAATGCTGGAGACTTAGCAGAGAGGCTAATGACAAGAATGTGTTTCCTTCACATAGCTGGGTGAGGGGAAAGCAAATTGGGAAAGCTGAAGTGATCTTCTCACAGGCTGTATAGGCTTGATGAATCCATGTAATATAGTGCTCCTGATTAGTACCGGGGACTCCCTCTATGACTTAGTTTAGGCTCCAAACTTACATTTGAATGTGGGACCTTTTTGCCTCCTGTTATGTTTTGCTTCCACATGGATCTAAACACTGCAGGAGGTAACAGCAGAATGGTTTGCATCTGACACCATGTTTTCTATTAACTAAAGTATTAAAAAATCCTAGATCACTCTCACATCTCAAAGACTCCACATGGAAGAGGAAGGAAACAGGACATGAAAAAGCATGCTGATGTCTTACTATTTCATCAGTGTTTCTATATTTCTCATGCTAGCTAATGTATAGTAGACTTTGGTATTAAACTTTTGCAAAGACAAATTAGCTGTCCCTTTTGCATTCCTTTATAGGAAGCCCTCATGCAGTAAACATGAAACTACCCAGCAGGAAGTGCTCTTGTAAGCCTGGGACACATTTTTGTATTTGGAACAGGAACATGACTCAATCCATCCTCCTACTACCCAAATGTAATCAGGGTAGTGTTTCAAACATCACTGTATTATTTAGTTTACAAAAAACAGATTATTTGATTTTCATTAGGCTTAGTGCCTTACTCAAATACTTTCTACAATGTTAGATACAATAGTACTCTGCTTATATGGAGCATAATATTTCTTACTGAATAGGAAACTTTGATTATCAGTTTCTGAAAAATCCGAAGTTCTTTTGATGGGTGTGAGTTTGTGCTTTCTCACTTCTGAAGATTTTTCCCCCAGTTTTGAAATACATGTAACATACTTCAAAAAGATATTCCTTGGTCTACAGGCAGCCAACAGTAAAGGTCCCAAACTAGTTTGAAGCTCAACAACGTTCCTTGTTCACAGCTTGAATCTGAGGTAAATTTGTATCACTTTCACTCACACCCAATAGAGAAGAAAGGTAGTTGCTTATAAGGAAAACTGGCTATATCATTCTGTTCCTACAGTCCTGATCTGGTGTATAGGGACTACAAATGTCTGAAGTTTGCAGCTGTTTCTAAGTTCTCAAATTTTGACCAGTTCCCAGAGTGCTTACAACATGTACTAGGGCAGAAAACTTGCACCTAAACTGATGTATCTCCTGCAGATCCAACAGCATCTGCCTTTCCCATACCTTGTTTCTGCGTGTTGGAGGGATAGTGCAAATATGGTCTGTAACCATATATGAATTGCCCAAGTGGTAAACACATTTACTTCTGTGCAATTCCTTCAATTAAGCAAGAGCAGGATTTTGAACGAAAAAAGGTCTGATTTTCTGCAGTGGATGAGAATTCATGACTATTCTCATCATATGGAACATATTGTAATTCCTCCTCCTTAGTCTCTCTTTTGTCTTTTTGCTCCATCTTACTCACAACCTGGCCTTTACCAGTTGAAATGTCACCTAATGGATTAGATGAAATAGTGCCGTCATCAGAATCAGCAACAGCAGTTCTGTTTGACCTCTGGTTTTGTAATGGTTCAATCTCTCTTAGGAATTTAAGGTCAGATAAAATTTTAATATTTCTAACATTTGGAATTGTAAGCATATGTTTAGGACACAGACAATAAGAAGAAAATTACTAGGACTTAGTGAAAGGTTTCCCAAAGAAAACATCTCTCTCTTCTCCATTTGCAACCATTAAAAAAAAAAAACTAACAAACCAGATTAACCAAACAAACCTTTCTCCAGCTAGTAACTATTAAGTGAAAAGGTTTTTATGAAGAAATACTTTGTAGGAAAAATGGGAGAGAAAAAAAAACTAAAAAAAAAAAAAAAAAAGGAGTTTATAAAAGGACTAGAGGAGCTAAAGAGGAATGAAAAGTAGCAAGGAAAAGCAAAAATTAAGCTTAACCAACAGGAAAATCTTCCTGACCATGAAATTTGTGAAGATCATGAAAATGACACAAGTGAAATAATGAAAACGTTTCATTTCTTGGAATATTTGCATTTTTCCTGGGACAAAAAGCTAACTATTACAATAAAAATTCATGTAGGACTTAACAGCCTATAAATCCACCTCTATATCTTAATGCCTAAGGGTCTTTTGCAATTATAAATGCAGATGTCTCCTCAGCACAGAATTTTCTTGTGAACATCAAATGGACATTCACATAATTTTGGCCATCAGTAACCCGTAAGATTTACCCTGTGAATCACGGAAAGGACTATCAAATTAAAGGTACTGTGCACTGGCAGAACATACTATTTAAATGGAATGTTAAGCTGCTGTTTATCAAAATCAGGCCTCTGGGGCAGAAGACTGTGGAAGAACAGTTTTCAAAGAACATTGTTCCCTGTGGAGGGCAGTGAGACCCCTTTAGGTACATCCCTGATCATGAGAGACCCTGGCAGTGGTCCTCCTATACCACTCCAACCTTATCTTCCACGGGGCTACATCTGCAAGCTGCGTTTTAGCTGCCCAGAATAAGAAGAAAAATAAATCTGGGGACCAGAGAGCAGTGTGCTGGACTTCAGACGAAAGCAGACAACTGACATACATCTAACTCTCAAGCCCTTCTGAATACAGGGTAGAACATTTATGAATCCATGGTTCTGAGTACTCCAGCCATCGCAACCACCACGGAGATGACATCTCAAAATGTCACGATTCAGAATCTGCAGCCTTGGGTTTTAAAGTTGTTCTGTACAGAGGAAAAAATGTACTCATTTCTCAAAAACAGAATATATGTGAGAACATACAAGAGTTAATATAGAGAATACAAGAAATTTTGCCAAAAGAATTTAAAAATGTTCAAGTGAAAGCCAGCTGCTTTGATATTTCTATGCAAAAAGTGAGGCTTGGTTTCCACCATTTGAGGTTTTGCAGTAGCAATTCACTCAGCTCAGGTTTCACTGTAACCTCCTGGTTTCACTTATAACCAACTATTAAACATTTTCTTTTTGTAAGGACCTTTTCTTACTTGGTTTCTGCCCAGATATGAATGACTTTGGAAAGTCTGAGCAAAGTCCAGACATATGTTTGAATTAGATTAAAGGGGTAGGGGGAAGGGGGCACTAGCCTTTTTCATTACCGAAGTTATTTTAAAGTGACAGTCTTTAAACCAGAAGATATTTCTGTATTTTTAATGAATGGTGTTTGCCTGTGTAATGAAGGACTTACAGGAATAAAAAAATAAAATAATAATAATAAAAAAAAAGAACAAAACCACAAAACAAACAAACAAGAGAAACCTAACAAAAAACCCAAATAAAAACTAGACTGAACTAATCCTAGTATCACAATACAGTCACAAACACACACACACATAGCAGTTGTATATACCAAGGAACGATTCTACAAATCTTCCAAATGTGCTAGATACCTCTGAAGCCCACAATGGGCTAAGATCATTTCTCTGGACCACAACAAAGACAGGAGAAATTGCCCTCAGTACTTTTTCTCCATGAAATAGAAACTATTTGCTGCCTATCAAAAGGATGTATGCTAAAATTCCAATGTGCTAATACCCAGATATGGTAAAATATACATCTCTGCTGTTCTGGAAAACTTGGAATAATTTCATATGAAAAACAATACAACCCATCTTAAATCCAAGCTACGTGTATTTATTCAGTTCTACCAGGAATCTCCCCCCCCCCCTCAAAAAAAAAAACAACAACAAAAAACCCAAAACCAAAACCAAAAGCCTACAACATCCTAACTAGGAGTGAGGAGAAGTGTAGAGGTAACTAAGAGCTCTTCTTTCTGAACAATATAAATAACTACGCAATGGGCAATGCAACTGAAACCAGCTGTTTGAAAATCTGATATGCAAATTCCAACTTCTGTACTTTTTGTTTCTACACTTGTTGAGGGACTTTGTCAACTTTCAAGAGTTTACATCTATGGAATCTTGTTAATGAAGGATTAAAATTAGTTTAACCCAAGTGCAATTGAATTTGTCTTGACTAGAAAAAAACTAGCTGTTGTTTTGGGGGGTTGGCGAATTAATATAATTTGCATATCACCACCACATATGGTGTTGAATAACTGTGCAGACAGTTTTTCTGATCTTTTAGTCACAAGGTAAATCAAATGTATTTGCACAGTCATTTCAAAGAAGCATCTGCACATTTTTTGTGTACCAGTGGTTATCGAAATGTTAGCTTCCGATAGTTCACATTAACCTGAGCCTGAAACCTGTTGCCTCAATGAAAGCATTAGTGTTCTCAAAGACCAGATGAAAAGGTAGGGAGGATGTCACTTCCACAAATATGTCTTAAGTTTTTGGCATAGGAACTCAGAGGTTTAGAGGCAGAACTGAATGGCTCCAAACCTGAATTATAGCTGAGGAAGCAGAAGCATGTCAGCACACCTTTGCCAAAGCGCGATGGTGCCATATGCTACAGAAGATTGTCCCTCTACTAAGCTGTGCTAAATAATGTTCTACAAGGCAGAACAAGTACAATTAAAATGGAACATTTTATTGAAGAACTTGAGGGATGCATTTTAGGTGGTAGAGAATAGAGCAGGAAGAAGGGCAATTCAATTAGACGATATTACAGAAAAGCTGAATTGTGCATTTTCAGCGTAACAGGCATGTCTCTGATTTCCACTTTCTCCCTTAAACTGAGTTTTGCCAGTTTATGTGTATTGGCCCTTCAAAGTTACACGCAATACATTAAAAGGCACAATGCTGAACAAAACATAGCCTACAGACAATGACTATTAAAAAAAGACATGCCTGTAAGTAAGTAGACAAAACCACTTTTTCAAAGTAGTTCTCTAAAGGGTCTTTAGAGAGATCCAGATATCATGTGGCTGTTAAAATAATCTCAACTAGTTAAACAGAATCTCCCTTTGCATCTGCAACTGATCTAGATTGGTGCATTTATTTAAAGCATTATTCCTTCTTGCAGTTCAGGGGAAGAAACCAACTCTTCTGTTCTTTCAGAGCATAAACATCAGTATAAAAAAAATGCATGCAGGATAAGAAGAGAATAATTACAAAGCGTGAAAGGAAGAAAAGGATTAACATTTTAAAATATCATATATTCTTAAATCAAAGATAGAAATAAATGCAATGCAGAGTTCCATTAACTGTTTAATTGCTTTGCAGAATTAGTTCTTCAGCACACACATACACACACATGCTTGCACACACCCACACGCACAAGTTTCTAGTTAGTGCAAGAGGGCAATTAAAGCGTTTTGTCACGTAGCAGCTCATGGCCATGCTCAGGTAACTTCAACCATTTTGTCCAGCAATTAGTAGCTTTGGTATTTTTAAGCCCTTTCTCTAACATGAAAACCTGCGAAAGTCTAACAGCTCATAGTCTTGTAAAGTAAACGGAACCTTTTTGACTTTTAGAAGGAAAAAGTGGTAGTGAATATGAAGAGCATTAAAGACCTGTCTTATTGCATGCCTGCTGACAGGAACGGGTTTTACTCATCCAGGTTTACCCCCCAAAATAAAAAAATAATCCCAAGGTCAAAAGAGATAAAAAAATAATTCTAGATGGAGAAAAAAATTCTTTTGCTCGCCAAATTAAAATATAATGAATTTATTTCATTAGTATGCAATCTTTCTGATCACTAAATCTATGAAGAGAAGTAGAAAAAGTATTCTCCTCCTATAAATCCATTGCCTCAATATAGTACTATGGAAGCAGAGAGTGGAGTCATTTATTGAGCTTTCATTTCACTAACAGTCTTTCACTATGTGGTTTGAAGTCACTCTTCATTTTAACACCATCATTTGCAATTTAAAACAGTGCAATTTATCAAGGAATTGTCCTAATAAGATTAAATTTTTTCTACTGGCTTTGAGTAAGATTCATTACATTTTGTTCTTCCTCCTACACGTGCAGTAGAAGGAGTTCTACTGTCAGTTTCTCTCCCAAAAATCAACTTGATGTTGGTTTGCTGATTTTTGGGACCAAATTGAAGGTAGACTCTTTAGTGACACATTCTGCATATCATCCCTGAGTAGCAATTAAAAAGGAATAATTTCAGTCTGCAAGTCAGCTGTCTTCTAGGGAAATCAGGAGGCGTGCTTGCAGTGCAGCATGCCTTTCCTCAACTTGAAGTCCAAACCAAAAGTGAGCATGCTGCCAACTTAACTGTTCAGAGACAGCTGGCAATAACCTTGTGAGTAGTGTACGTTGAAAATTAAGACAAATGAAATGTTAAAAAATATGCACTTAAATTTCGACATTTAGGAAAAAGTTTCAATCCTAGACAATGTATATGAGCCTTAAGGAAAGAGTTACGCCTTCCAGTATGCCTTTGCAAATCAACTGTCAGCTAAGATAAGGGGTATGTCTTGTCTAGGGCTTAAAGTTAAAAGCTGGTGAGCCTTATATTGTATTTTCCATCACTGTCTATGCCTTACTGTAAGAACTTGCAAAAGCCAGCTGGCCAATGTTTCTATTCCCAAAAAAGCAAAACAAAGCTAATTTACTTACGTTTATCCAGGACTTCTGTGAGCCTTATATGTATTTAACTCTCTGTGTGATACTAGCAGATACTGTTATAAGTTCTTTTGGGCCAGATGCTGTCATCAGTTCTACTCATCTAAATTCAACATCATCAGTGTGTTTTGTTTTTATATTCAAGTGGGTGCAAATAGGAGTTGAATTCGTAACATATACTTATTTTAAACAGAATTTTTGTACTTTTCATAGTCTTGATTGAAAAAAAGAGAAAAAGAAGAGAAGGAGAGGAGAGGAGAGGAGAGGAGAGGAGAGGAGAGGAGAGGAGAGGAGAGGAGAGGAGGAGAAGAGGGAGGAGAGGAGAGAAGAGAAGGAAAAAGAAAAAGAAAGAAAAAGAAAAAGAAAGAAAAAGAAAGATAAAAAGAAAGAGAAAGAGAAAGAGAAGAGAAGAGAAGAGAAGAGAAGAGAAGAGAAGAGAAGAGAAGAGAAGAGAAGAGAAGAGAAGAGAAGAGAAGAGAAGAGAGAAAAGCAGAAAAGAAATAAAAGAGAAAGAAAAGAAGAAAAGAAAGAAAAGAGAAAAGAAGAAGATTCTTTGCATGAAGAGATATTCCATTGGCAAATGGTATCAAACAAGCATTAAACAATACAAATAAGTAATGGATAATACACCACAGAGGGACTATTTTAGGCAGCAAGTATTAGCTGTGGGGGAAATCATGTTCACAACAAATTCAGTAGAATTGCATTGTGGATCTCTCTGCATTTCCAAACAAAGCTTTATATGAATCATCTGGAACAGGCCCAGCTCCATAACATACACAAAGGAATTTTCTGTGTGCATGTAGCACAACAATTACCACCTGTGAAAGGTTAGTTTATCCTGCCTTCCAGAGGGCAGACCTTGGCCTGTTTAGGAGCCTGGTTGACAGAGTCCCTGGGAGGCAATCCTGAGGGGCAAAGGGGTCCAGGAAGTCTGGACATTCTTCAAGAAAGAAAACTTGAAGATGCAGGAGCAGGCCATCCCCATGTGCTGAAAGAAGAGACGGAGGGGAAGAAGACCAGCCTGGCTGAACAGAGAGCTTTGGCTGGAACTCAGGAAAAAAAAAGAAGAGTTTACAAGCTTTGCAGGAAGGGTTAGGTGACACAGGAGGACCACAAGGATGTCGTGAGGCTATGCAGGGAGAAAACTGGAATAGCCAAAGCCCAGCTAGAACTTATAGAACTTAATCTGGCTACTGCCATAAAAGACAATAAACAATGTTTCTATAAATACATTAACAACAAAAGGAGGACTAAGGAGGATCTCCATGCATTACTGGATACAGCAGGAAACATAGTGACAAAGGATGAGGAAAAGGCTGAGGTGCTTAAAGCCTTCTTTACCTCAGTCTTTACTAGTAAGACGAGTTGTTCTCTGGATACCCAGGCCCCTGAGCTGGAACACAGGAACAGGGAGCAGAATGAAGCCCCCATAATCTAAGGTGAAATAGTTAGTGGCCTGGTATGCCCCTTAGACACACACAAATCTATGGGACTGAATGGGACCCACACAAGTGTACTGAGGCAGCTGGCGGAAGTGCTCACCAAGCCACTTTCCATCATTTATCAGCAGTCCTGGCTAACTGGGGAGGTGCCAGGTGACTGGAAATTAGCAAATGTGACACTCATCTACAAGAAGGGCCAGAAGAAGGATGAGGGAACTACAGGCCTGTCAGTCTGACCTCGTTGCTGGGAAAGATTATGGAGTAGATCGTCTTGAGTGTCATCATGCAGCATGTGCAGGACAACCAGGTGATCAGGCCCTGTCAACATGGGTTTATGAAAGGTAAGTCCTGCTTGACTAACCTGATCTCCTCCTATGACAAGGTGAGTGGCTTAGTGGATGAGGGTAAGGCTGTGGATGTAGTGTACCTAGACTTTAGTAAAGCCTTTGACACAGTTTCCCACAGCATTCTCCTGGAGAAACTGGCTGCTCATGGCTTGGATGGGGTCGTATGCTTTGCTGGGTGAAAAACTGGCTGGATGGCTGGACCCAAAGAGTTTCGGTGAATGGAGTTAAACCCAGTTGGAGGCTGGTCACAAGTGGTGTTCCCCAGGGCTCAGTATTAGGGCCAGTTCTCTTTAATATCTCTATCAATTATCTGGATGAGGGGATCTAGTGCCCCCTCAGTAAGTTTGCGGATGACACCAAGTTGGGCAGGAGTGTTGATCCACTTGAGGGTAGGAAGGTTCTACAGAGGGATCTGGACAGGATGGATTGATGGGCCGAGGCCAACTGTATGAGGTTCAACAAGGCCAAGTGTCGGGTCCTGTACTTGGGGCACAACAGCCCCATGCACCGCTACAGGCTGGGGGAAGAGTGGCTGGAAATTTGCTTGGTGGAAAAGGACCTGGGGATGTTAATCGATGGCCAGCTGAATATGAGCCATCAGTGTGTCCAGGTGGCCAAGAAGGCCAACAGCATCCTGACTTGTATCAGAAATAGTGTGGCCAGCAGGATTAGGGAAGTGATCGTCCCTTTGTACTCAGCACTGGTGAGGCCACACCTTGTATACTGTGTTCAGTGTTGGGCCCCTTACTACAAGAAAGACATTGAGGTGCTGGAGTGAGTCCAAAGAAGGGCATCGAAGCTGGTGAAGGATCTAGAGCACACATCTGATGAAGAGCAGCTGAAGGAACTGGGTTTGTTTAGTCTGGAGAAAAGGAGGCTCAGGAGAGACCTTATCACCCTCTACAACTACCTGAAAGGAGCTTGTAGCAAGGTGGGTGTCAGTCTCTTCTCCCAAGTAGCAAACAATAGGGCGAGAGTAAATGGCCTCAAGTTGTGCCAGGGGAGGTTTAGACTGGATATCAGAAAAATTTCTTCACCGAAAGGGTTATAAACATTGGAACAGGCTGCCCAGTGAAGTGGTGGAGTCACCATCCCTGGAGGTATTTCAAAGATGTGTAGATGTGGTGGTTAGGGACATGGTTTAGTGGTGGACTTGGCAGTGCTAGGTTAATGGTTGGACTTGATAATTTAAAGGTCTTTTCCAACCAAAACAATTGTATGATTCCATGATCCTTCAGAAAGACTATTTTCATTACACTATTGGATAAGAATTTACAATATGGCTGCAAATTTGACCTTTTAGGTGTTCTTTGCTTTTTTTTTTTTTAATCAATAATCCAGGCAACTTGCTCCCTTTTTTTTTTTGATAAACTTAGTTTTTTGAATCTGGATTTTGGTGGACTGAGAAATCAGGGACATTCCGAACAGTCCCTGCACAGACGGTTAGATGCAACATAAGGTGAGAATCAGAAAAGCTGCCACTTAGCTACCTTCTCAAAGTCATGAATAAGCACCTGGTAAGCATGTACAAGATACTAAACAGGCTGTGGAGTTTTGAAAGAAGAGCTACTGGGTTCTTTTAGCCTTTTTTTTGTACCAATAGCATATGGATGCCAGGAGGCCTTCACCTGGGGCAGGGAAAACTGAAAGTAAATTAAAAACAGAAGTGGAATAAACTTCAGAAGAATTAAAAACTGCCAACACAGCCTGATGTCTAAGGTTGATAATGGATTTGTATTTCCTCTAGTCCTCTGAATTCTTTATCACTACATTTCCCTGTAAATTATTAGGGTTGCATTTGGCATGTGGTAACTTCTATATCATGTATCCCAGTGAATTACAAAGGGATCTGCAAGCAGAAAAATATATTGCCTCTTTTTACGATTTAATATGTTGGCTGTCCTCTAAAAATGCAGTCTCCATCAGCACAAATTTTGTACATAATGTCATCTGTTTGACACATAATTGACTTAATTTAATAATGCATGACAATATTTGATTTGGGATTGTGGTTCATCTAAAGACATTGAAAAAGTGAACACACTTACCCAGCAAATAAGAGCTCTTTTTTTTTCTTTAAAAAAAAAACCAAACATATCACTAGTTTGTGTGTTTAAAAAAACTACCCACATTTAAAATAAAGCCTCTCTTTTATTTGTTTTTATTTTTCCTGCTGTAGCCCATGATTACTAGAAGAAAAAGAATTACATAAAAAGAAAAAAAAAACTTTTTTTTTTTCTAATTCTGTCTTGTATGTCTTCCCTATTTTGCTGTATTTTGAGCAGAGATCACCACACATTTTCTCCTGAAAAGTCTTCTTGATTGTTTTGGAAAATCACCAGCACCTAGTGGGTGGAAAATAGTTTTAATAATCAAGAGAGAAAAATGTCCACCTGATGAAAAGGATGTCAAAAAGAATAAAAACTAGTTGTTCTATATGAAATAGTTTTAAATTTGTCTGGACATTGTTTACCTAAATATATGGATAAGACCACACTCCTTTAAAAGAACATTGTTTTATATTAATAACTTTGTTCTTTGAAAATATGTTCCTTGACTGTTCTGAAACATACCTCTGCCACCTCTCAAATCATTCTTCTGACACAGAAAAATATTACTTCCTATTCTGCAAGTGAAGAAATGAGAGAATAAAGGTCCTAGCCTAACTCCACTGGAGTTTATGAGTCTGTCATTCATTTGGGATAGTGTTTTTAAAATGCATAAAAAGCTTCAAAAAAAGACAAACATACATAAAGCAGGACTAAGCAGAGATGTAATCACTGAACTGAAAAAATACCATTTCTAAAATCGCCATTCAACAACCACCTCAGTCTGGAAGCAACAAAGTGCGCCTGGCATGTTTTATGCCTCTTTGGGACCTGGGACCTCCACCTTACACCTAGGAGCTTGGCATTTCCACATTGAGGTGCAATACTCTTAATGAATTGTGTTCTATGGCCTGGGTGGCCAATGCAGATTTCTGAATCCTACTGCACTAGGCAATGCAGCCTCTAGAACCTCTATTTCTAAATGTCTTTCTGCAAAGTCAGATTCTGACATAGAGGAGCAGACTGAATCCACATCCTAATGAACCCATAATTCACCCCTTCAATTCACTCTATGGTTCCCAGTTGTAACTGATAATCATACTGTGCTTATTTTCAAGGGATATGTTTGACACTTATGGTGATTAACCTGGTCACTAAGTAAAGATTTTTCTTTGAATGTTTTATGGCACTGAAAACTGTTCCGAAAAGTAATGCCAAAGATTGGAAATGCACTCAATAGTAGAAAAATAATATAAAATTTAAATCAAAGTATTTTCAGTGTAAAATGTAAAATTTTTTACAAAAATACAATTAACATGTTCTCAAACAAACAAAAAACACAACAAAATTTTCTGAAAGAAAAAAAAACAGAAAGATATTTTGTTAAGTGAAATTTTTCTGACAGGAAGAAAAAATTATTTATGTAATATTTCAGTTGATCAATGCAAATCTTAGTTATTTCCTACATTTGACAACAGGTGTAGAAGGAAGGGATAGAACAGCAAACATGAAGAAAACATAAGAAAACACGGCTTTTTGTCAATAGCTGTAGAATGTTATCACTCACAGATGTATGTTATAGATTGGCAAACTTAACAGTGGCTGCTCTGAATTCTGGCTTGCTTTCCCTATCAACAAAGATCATTTACTGATTTGATTAAGAGTTCTGTGGCTTTCTTTTTGAATTCTTTCTCCTCTGGATGGTTCTTCTCATGTCACACAGTACAATATCTCCTAAGGTAGGATGAAAAGTGACAGACAGAAAAACATGTAGGTAGAAGGGAAATCAAAAGAGTAGGGAAAGCAGAGCAAGATCTCATTTTTGTAAGTCATCCAATATCCATGAATAGGGCATTCTCCCTGGTTTATGCTGGTTTAGATGTTGCAGTGAATGAATTTCATTAACAAGATCCGAAACTCAGGTGAAGGACTGATTGCAACCTGTTGAGTTACCTTTCTACTAATAAGTTATCTTTTTGATACACTAGCTCTGTTGCTACCAAACATTGAGCCAATTTTAAAGTCTCCGGTAGTGGGATAAGCTCAACATATGAAAATTGTGAGTGGCTAGACATTGCTTAGTTTCAATGGAAATGTGAGTAGATGACTCACTATTTTCAGAGAGCGCACTGGAGGAAGAAGGGAGGATAATATCGTGTCATCCTTTTCTTTATTCCATTCATTGAATAGCCTATTGTTGAAATATCAGTTTTGGTCCATTGATTTCTGATTACATCCCCCACTTGTTTACAACTCACCGTTTAATGCCATGAGATTATCTTGGTGTTCTTTTCTTTTTAGACTAATTTAGTCCATTTTTCACCCTTTTTATAGCAACTTTCATTGCTGCTCGTTATTGTTATACCTCATGAGCTGTGAAACACTTTCCAATAACTGGAAAAGGCCTGCAAAAGTCTATTTCCAAAAACTGTAATATGTGGCTCCGGGGTGACCTTCAAACACAGTGTTTTCTTCTCCAGTGGAGACAAAAGAATAGCTTCTGAATTCAGTTTCCATTTGTATTGATTTAGCTAAAAGAGGAATTAGGCCCAGAAAATCCAGCTGCTGAAAAGGAAGCAGAGCTAGAGCTGGAATTCACCTTTGTGAATAACATTCTGCTCTCTTCAAGCTGGCACAGGTTCTGCATTGATAAGCTCCAGAGAACAGGTCCTTTAGAACACGTTATTTCAAGAGTTCAGTGTGTCTCTAAGTCTTTTTATTCATTTGGCTTTCTTTTTTTTTTCTTTTCTTTTTCATCTTACTTCAATTAAGATATTGTTTTGTTGAGGTGCCTTTTCAATTATCTCCCTCAACTTGACAATATATGGTTTTGCAATGCATAACTAGATGCCCACTCTGCCTTCATGGCTGAGAGGAGAGGATGAAAATTCTGTTGATCTTTGAGAATTCATGTCGGTGAGGCAGTGGCCTTCACCTACTGCAGCAATATTTCCTTCTCTAGGATGCAATGAGGTTGAAAAATAAAACATTTTGTGAAACATTTTATACACACAAAGGAAACTCCTTTACCATGAGAAATTTTATGGAGATTACTATTTGCTGAGTCCCTCACAGCATAATTTGATCACAGCAGCATTGCCACAAAACAAGCAGTATCTCAGTGGCATGACTACATACTAGTCTTCGGAATGATGACAGGGAACTCGTATACAGATGAAATCTTCTGGACGGTCTATTTGCCACTACTATTTTCCTTTATTCTTAGAGCTATGGAATCAAGAATTGAACAGACTATCTAAAGTATGGTGTTATCATTCAGCTCCATGATAAGCAGCTCCTGATACAGAAATAGATATCTCACAGAACACAGAATTAAAGAAATGAGACAGACTGTTGATGACTGTTGACAATATTAGATGAGGTCAGCTGTGGTTTTGCCCACGAGGACAGAGATGCCACCACCTCCCTGAGTAACCTTTTCAGGGCTACACTGCACTCCAGGGAATATTTTTTCTTTAATAACTGACTTCAGTCTTCAAAGCTGTAACGTTTGGCTGCTGCTCCTTGCTGTAGTATCTAACAGTACTGAAAAGAGTTTACATCTGCTTTCTTTGTCAGTGCTCTTCAAGCACCTGTTGACCATTACTAGACCTCTCTGTACTCTCCTCCTTACTGAACTATGCTAGGCCAGATCGTCCAGTCTGTCTTCATAATCCATGAGGCCTCTGATCATCTTGATAGCTCTCTCTGGTCCCTCTCCAGTTTTCTGCATCCTTCTTGAACTGTGGGGCCCAAACTGGACACAGTAATCTTTCTAAATGCAGCTGCAGCTTGCTGTGATCCAGTGAGGTAAAACTTTCTCCTTTCATATTTCTCCACTATCAGTTCAGCAGTAGCAGTGATCTTTAACAGAGTCTCTTGACTCACTGCAACAATCTAGAATTTCACCGTTACTCCTAGAGTAGTGCCTATTGTACATGGACTTTTTAGGATCCTCAATCAAAGAAAAGCTACATGCAGTATTTCTGGACTATTATGGAAAAATTAGAACAGGTAAAGCTCACTGTGTACGATTTGAGGTGAAAAGTAAACTCGTGAAGGTAAATTTATGATTTTTTTCTTTATTATTTTGTCCCCACTGCATCACTTTAAGTGCATCAGCAATGACAAGCAGTTCAGTATGAGACCACAATTCAGTGATGACCGCTGAAGTTGCCTTTTTTTTATGCAGTGACTCTGCTAGCTCTTAATCTTGAGTCAGATGTTAAATTTCCTTGTAGTTTTAACGTTCAACAAATGACAGTAAAACAGCAAGTGACAAGGGTTTGCTTAACACCAATTCAAATCTTACCGGATAACTCACTAAAATGCCTGGATGTTAACTTTTTAATCATTGGTTTCTGGGGGAAAAACAGGCACATGAGAACTATCATTAGCTTTCTGATTCTGCTCAATGCACCTGCAGACTAGAAAGAGAATAAAAATTTCATAGTGAAGCTTATGCAGCATTCTTCTATATCATTCATGGAAAAAAATAAATCAGAACCTATTACACTGCATTTTGAATAATACAATCATTCAATGGTCAAATTCTTTTTAACTGCCTATTTAGTTTAATTTATTACAACTCTTCACTTATGGAGCTTTGTAATGGAAGGTGAGAAAAACGCTATTAATGGAAAAAATAAATACATGAGAGGTGAGACTGAAAAGTAAATTAAACATTTTAGGAACATAAAAATACAAGTTCATTAAATGAATCAAGTATGTGCTGAGCCTGACCTAGTTAGACAGTCTTGAGGAACAAAACAAAGTATCACCAAAAACTCAATGAAATATCTAGAGTCAGGCTTAAACCTCAGAAAACTGAAAACCTGTCGTTTTGTAACATGCTACAATGCTTCAGAAAAAAAAAGCAAACCTAGTGTTAATAGTTAATAAATTATGTATCTGTCTGTACCTATGCTATTTGGATCTGTATCTATATAAAACATATTGAAGTATTTAAATATACTCTTCAACTGAAGCATGTAAGCAACTTCTCCAAAGAGAGATCTTTCATCTGAGAATTTTGTGGCTTTCTAAGTGATTTGTCCAAAGTAAAACAGCAGCAGAAAATGTGACTCTCCCACATATTCCTTCATATTATTGAAGTCTAACACTAGGAAAAATTTTTCCAGACACATAATGTCTTTACTGAGAAATGTCATTTTTGGTTATGCTTGCAGAAAAAAAGAAATAAAGTTTGCTTTTTTGTCTTTAAAAGAAATATTTATGTGCGTGTGTGTCCGTTTTATAATGTTTCAAACTCAAATTTAGTATAAAAGCGTATGATAGGTGTCCTACCTTAGGCCAAAAACCTGTTTAGCCCGGTGCTTTGTCTCTGACACTGATCAGCGGTAGATTTGAAGGAAAAGATTATTGGAAACAGAAGAAATATACTTTCTATGTGTACCTTCCTGATTTCTGGGAGTCAAAAAATCCTCAATATCCTGAACATAAAGCTGCAATTATAAGCCCACAATAACACAATAAGACCACAACCACACCGATACCTGTTGGAGAGACAACACAGCTGGGCACAATCAATCCAGGAGGTTCCTTGAATGCGTGGATGACAACTTCCTTCTCAAAGTGATAGAGGAGCCGACGAGGAGAGGAGCCATGCTGGACTTTGTTCTCACCAATAAGTAGAGGCTGGTGGGGGACGTGAAGCTCAAGGGCAGCCTTGGCTGCAGTGACCATGAAATGGTGGAGTTCAAGATCCATAGGGCAGCAAGGAGGGCGCACAGCAAGCTCACCACCCTGGACTTCAGGAGAGCAGACTTTGGCCTCTTCAGGGACCTGCTTGGTAGACTACCGTGGTATAAAGCCCTGGAGGGAGGAGGGGCCTAACAAAGCTTCAATGATCACCTCTTCCAAACTCAGGAGTAATGCATCCCCACAAAGAGGAAGTCAGGCAAAAATGCCAGGAGGCCTGCATGGATGAACAAGGAGTGCCTGGACAAACTCAAACACAAAAAGGAAGCCAGCAGAGGGTGGAAGCAAGGGCAGGTAGCCTGGGAGGAATACAGGGAAATTGTCTGAGCAGACAGAGATCTGGTTAGGAAAGCTGAAGCCCTGATAGAATTAAATCTGGCCATGGACATCAAGAGCAGCAAGAAGTTTCTATAGATACATCAGTGGTAAAAGGAAGACTAGGGAAAAAGTAGGCCCTCTCCGGAAGGAGACAGGAGACCTGGTTACCCAGGATATGGAGAAGGCTGAGGTACTCAATAATATTTTTGCCTCCGTCTTCACTGACAAGCACTCAAGCCACACTGCTCAAGTCACAGAAGGAAAAGGCAGGGACTGGGAGAATGGAGAACCGCCCACTGAAGAAGAAGATAAGGTTCGAGACCATTTAAGGAACCTGAAGGTGCACAAGTCCATGGGACCTGATGAGATGCATCAGCAGGTCCTGAGGGAACTGGCAGATCAAGTTGCTAAGCTACTATCCATCATTTTTGAGAACTGTGGCAGTTCGGTGAAGTTCCCACTGACAGGACAAGGGGAAACATAACTTCCATTTTTAGAAATGGGAAAAAGGAAGACCTGGGGAACTACAGGCCAGTCAGTCTCAACTCTGTGCCTGGCAAGATCATGGAGCAGATCCTCCTGGAAACTATACTAAGGCACGCGAAAATCAAGGAGGTGATTGGTGACAGCCAACTTGGCTTCACTAAGGGCAAATTGTGCCTGATTGATAGATTTGGTGACCTTCTACGATGGGGTTACACCCTTGGTGGATAAGGGAAGAGCGACTGACACCATCTACCTGGACTTGTGCAAAGCACTTGACACTGTCCCGCACGACATCGTAGTCTTTAAATTGGAGAGACATGGACTTGATGGATGGACCACTCAGTGCATAAGGAATTGGCTGGATGGTTGCACTCAAAGAGTTGTAGTCAACAGCTCAATATCCAAGTGGACACCAGTGATGAGTGGCATTCCACAGGGGTCAGTATTGTGACCAGTGGTGTTTAACATCTTTGTCAGCGATGTGGACAGTGGGATTGAGTGCGCCCTCAGCAAGTTTGCCGACGACACCAAGCTGTGCGGTGTGGACGACACACTGGAGGGAAGGGATGCCATCCAGAGGGACTTTGAAAGGCTTGAGATGTGGGCCTGTGCAAACCACATGAAGTTCATCAAGACCAAGTGCAAGGTCCTCCTGCATGTGGGTCAGGGCAACCCCAAGCACAAATACAGGCTGGCTGGAGAACAGATTGAGAGCAGCCCTGAGGAGAAGGACTTTGGGGTGATGGTTGATGAGAAGCTCAAAGTGAGCTGGCAATGTGCGCTTGCAGCCCAGAAGGCCAATTGTATCCTGGGCTGCATCAAAAGCAGCATGCCCAGCAGGTCAAGGGAGGTGATTTTGCCCCTCTACTCCACTCTTGTGAGACCCCACCTGGAGTACTGCGTTCAGCTCTGGGGCCTCCAACATAGGAATGACATGGAGCTGTTGGAGCGAGTCCAGAGGAGGGTCACGAAGATGATCAGAGGGCTGAAGCACCTCTCCTGTGAAGACAGGCTGAGAGAGTTGGGGTTGTTCAGCCTGGAGAAGAGAAGGCTCCAGGGAGACCTTCTAGCAGACTTCCAATACCTGAGGGGAGCCTACAAGAAAGATGGAGTAGGACTTTTTACAAGGGCATGTAGTGATAGGACGAGGGGAAATGGTTTTAAACTGAGAGAGGGTAGATTTTGATTAGATATTAGGAAGAAATTCTTGACTGTGAGGGTGGTGAGACTCTGGACCAGGTTGCCCAGAGAAGTTGTGGATGCCCCCTCCCTGGCAGTGTTTAAGGCCAGATTGGACGAGGCTTTGAGCAACCTGGTCTAGTGGAAGATGTCCCTGCCCATGGCAGGGTGGTTGGAACTATATGATCTCTAAGGTCCCTTCCAACCCAAACCATTCCATGATTCTGTGATTCTACGGCTTTCTTCCAGGACTCATCTTACTGCCCCATGCTGGGTTTATGTCTTCTTCATAATGCTGTGAAAAAATGAATATCATCTTCTTCATTCTACTGGTGATTTTGTAGATCTTAGTCATATACTATTTATTTAGCTTCTCCTTGGTAGCTGTCCTGCTATTGTGATTGTCGTCACAGCCCTTTTTGTGTCCCACTCTACCCTTGCACTAGTTGACAAGCATGCAACATTAGCACTGGAACCATTCCAGAGACTTATACAATGACAGAGTCAGAGTCATGTCTTTCATCTTGTACTTTGTTGTCTTTCTGATCATTTCAACATTCTATTTGTTCTTTAAATTGTTATTCAGCAATAAGCTGACATTTAGAAAACTATCCACAATGAGTTCAAAATTTCCTTGTGGAATACTGATAGCTAATTTAGAGCCAATAACTCTGTGTGTATAATTAGGAAGCATTTGGTATTTTTCCCCCTTGAAAATTATTTTGCATTTCTCAACAATGAATTTCATTTATCATTTTATTGTCGTGAGAGTCTTCTGTAGTATTTTACAGTCAATTTTAGTTTTAACTATGTGGATAATTTTTTATTACTAACAAAGCTTGACATCTCACTATTCATCCTGTTTCCCAATAATTTATGAATATGTTTAACAGCAGAAAACAGCATAATAAAATACTAATTTTATTCTCCATCATAGTTTGCATTAAGGAGTAGTAATAGTCAACTCAGACCCATTTTTTCTATGTAAAATTAGGATTTTTTTTTTCCACAGTGTGCACTGTATTACATTTATCAGCACTTAATTTCTCTTGCTTTTATTGTCCGGTCACACAGTATTGCAATGTCCTTTGCAATTCTTCAGTCAGCTTTCATCTTTGCTGCTGTTAGTAACTCAGTATTCTTTAGCAAGCTGTGCGCTGTTCACTCTCTCTCCAGGTCACTTATCAGTATGTCAAACAGCACAGGTTGCAGCATGGATCACTGCAACACTCTAGGGTCCTACATCAGTGAAAACAGGTTTTACCCCCGCCCTGTGTTTCCAACATTAATCCAGTTATCTATCCATGTGAAGACCTTCCCTCTTGTCTCATGACAGATTATTTTCTGTCATATCCCTCTGCTGAAGGATATTGTTGAAAGCCTTTGGAAAATATATAAAGTAGATCTCCCTGTTCCACACAGTTGTTGCCTCCAGGACTCTGAACTTTTAGTTACTGCTTTTAATAACCATTCCAGCTTTGATGCAGTTTTCTTTTTCAAAATTAAATATTGCTGTGGAAGATTCTGAAGAGATCTCTTAATCCTTCAAGAATATTAAAATTTATTTAATTTACTATTACAAACAGGCTCTTCTGAGTCTGGTTGCATGTACAGATCAAGCCTAAATTACGTTAAAGAAATTTCTTTGCCCTAGGTTTCCCGCAGCAGAGTGTCAGATACCAATTTCCAGGATAATAAATAATTTAATTCAATAGTGCTGCTGTAACGACAGCTCGAGCTGGGTGCCTCTGGGGAGGGACCCAGAACAAAGAAATCCCTGGGCATTTATACCCTTGCAACCTATGCGCCCACTCTTCACATGCTGTTCATGCGCCCTGCACGCGCTTCTTGGTCCAATGTTAATTAACAGTCTGGGGTCCTTTTGTTTCTTATTGGATTCTTGGTCTTCCAAGCAAGCAGTGAAACATCTTATCCACAAGAGTTACAGCTTCTGCTGAGTTACAGCTTCTTCTGGCAGCTATAGCCTCCTTATCTTCCAGTTCTCACTGGTCTCAGCACCTTCCTTCATGTGTCCAAGTAACAGTTCGAGATAGGTTCAAAAGTTCGCAACAGTTACAGCCCAGGGCTTCAGCAACTTTAACTACAAATGCAAAGCAAGATTATTCAGACAACAGAATACAGTTAAAATAATTCAATTAACTAAAATTATTCTACAAGTAAGAGCTGTTTCTTTTCTTGTGAACTTTTTAATTAGAAACGCCAATAAGGAGTCATACATGGTGTTTAATCACTTATTTCCTATGTCATTCCTTACCAGGATATTACCCAGTTACATGAATGTAACTGGAGTCTCTCTTTATCGTTGTACTTTTTCTTTTAGCTGTTACATTTTACATTATCATTTCATGTATATTGCAACCTTCTTGACTGACTAGTTGATAGCATAGTACTATTAACACTCTGCCTACTCAAGCCTTCATTTTAATTATGGGAATGCTCTCTTGCTTGAACTTACAGTTAAAGTATTTACCTTATTTCACCTCTTTAACATGCAATGTCACACCTCCATGTAATACCTTGTCTCTCATTTCTGTATCATTTGTGTCCTGCTATTACAGTATTTCACTGATTCCTCTCCTATTTCTGAGATATCTGTTATGTCATGTCTCTTATATAATCATAAATCCTTCTACTTCATTAGTTTTTATCTGACTTTGCATATAAGTAGGCAAACAGTTGAGCTCCAAATCTATGCTTCCCTTGCAATTCTCGGCTGAAATGGGACTTTAGGTGTTGTGACTGTCTTTTAATATTTTCTACATGAATTTAACAAGGTCTCTTCCGTCTTCCTTTTCTTAAAGAAATTTTCAGACTTTACTGGAAAAGAGAACTAGTTCAACCTGAGCTTTTGTAAGCTCTGCAGATCCTGATGGTGTTTTCCCATCTGAAGCTGCTAAAACCCTCAGTGTTACGCGACAGCAACCCTCCCTCAGGTATGGTGTCTACCTGTTGTAAACTTTTTAAAATAAATCCATATTTGATGTAAGGAAAAAAGTACACATGAAGGACAAATAAATAAAAAGAAACACATTTCATCCTATCTTGATGGGAAATTGCCTTCTATTTCCTCTTTCCCCTCCTCCCACATAATACAAAGAAGGCAGAGAATTCTCCCTTCTCAAAAATAAATTTAGAAGATTCATAAAAACTCAAACTCTAAGGTAAGAATATTATTTTTGTCCACTTTTCAGAAACAAATAAAGATGCTTTAAAAATAATTTCAGTGCTTTTCAAATTTATGTTAACTCTTTTCACTTCATATTTAAAGTCACCTTAAAGTAAATGCTATATTTACTGGGGGACCCTATACTATACCACAGCATAGTTTTAGTGGACTTTGCAACGCTTGATAAAATGTCTTGAGTGTGAGATATGAACATTTGTAAATCAGCTGTACTCTTAAAACATGAAGAGATGTATTACTGTTGGTGTACCAACACAACTCCAATTTGAGAAATTAATTAAATATTTTCTTTCAAAAACTGTTTAAATCAAGTGACTGTAGGAATTTTTCAGTTACATACTATATGCCATTCCTGGCTCACAAATTTAGGTAACAGTATATGCTAAAAATAGGAGAATATTTTATATATATGATTTATAAAGATTAGTGTAATTTAATTTTTCATGTAATTTTTGATTTTAACTCAATTTTTTAGTATTATTGTAAAAGGAAAAGAAAACACAAATGTATCTCCCAGCATCAGGGAGCAGAGAAAAAAAAATACTTAATTTCAATTTATTCTAATTTACTATTGTCATTATCTGTTTCATTTTCTGCCATTTTACTGTCTGCCCATCAGTATAAAAGCACCTCCAGGTCTACAGCTGAAACCAAGATATAGGTGAGGCCTCTGACATTGCTGTCAACCATTTGTCATCTGATCTGAGGTTGCTGGCCAACACAAGACACCTTAGCCTAGGGCATACTCTTAGTGGGGCAGCTGTTGCTGCTAGTAGTTTCAGTGTGTTTTGTAGGCTTTCATTCAACTGAGTTGCAATTAACTGATGCCTTCTGCACAAATTTTCTAAGGCTTTTTTTTTGTTTTTTAAAAGCCTTTTTACTCCGTGTAATTTTGTGTGGCAAATACAATTTTTTTCCTTGAAGAGCTATTTAAGGGAAAGAAGCCAAATGGACTATCTTTGTCTGGTAAATGTTTGGGGTTTTTTTTGTGTTTATTTTTTCTATACCTGAATTCCACAGGCATACCTGTTATCTCACATGAGATTTTGTACACCTTTCTCAGAACTTAGTCTTTTAAAGTGTGCTGTAGTTAGCAGCCTTGGGATCTATGGAAAGCATGAGAAATTTTTTTCCTTAGGAACCTGATGAAAGATGTACTCAGGTACTAACACAAGTCTTACAGTCTGTGAAGTGCAATCAACATGTTACTTAATTTCAGAATAACACAGAAGGAAAAGGCTTAAGAAGCTGGTGTTATCACTTATAAACAAATAAAAACTATATCTCATGAGAAACAGAGTGGTTTATATATAGGATATCACAGAATCACAGAATCACAGAATCAACCAGGTTGGAAGAGACCTCTGGGATCATCGAGTCCAACCATTGCCCTGACACCACCCTGTCAACTAGACCATGGCACTAAGTGTCATGTCCAGTCTTGTCTTAAACACATCCAGAGATGGTGACTCCACCACCTCCCTGGGCAGCCCATTCCAATGTCTGATAACCCTTTCTGTAAAGAAATTCTTCCCGATGTCCAACCTGAACCTCCCCTGGCGAATCTTGAGGCTGTGCCCTCTTATCCTATCGCTAGTTGCCTGGGAGAAGAGGCCGACTCCCACTTCACTACAACCTCCCTTCAGGTAGTTGTAGACTGCAATAAGGTCACCTCGGAGCCTTCTCTTCTCCAGGCTAAACAACCCCAGCTCCCTCAGCCATTCCTCATAGGTCAGACCCTCCAGACCCTTCACCAGCTTGGTCGCCCTCCTCTGGACTCGCTCCAACACCTCAACATCTTTCTTGAAGTTCGGGGCCCAGAACTGAACACAGTACTCAAGATGCGGCCTCACCAGTGCCGAGTACAGAGGGACTATATGTAGCAATATAAAAGTAAATATGTTTGAACACGCTACAAAATATTAGTAGTAATTCTAGCAGTTAAGAAAAAGATGATGTATTTTCAGTAACCCAGCACTTAGAGCTACTCACTCAGGATCTGGAGATACAGGATCAGTTTGTCTCTCTGTCTCACATGAAAGCAATACATCCCATCTTCTAGGAGAGGGATTCAGTCAGCCTGCTACAGGATGTTTTGTGATTGTGTTCTTTCAGTCTTTAATGTAAGTATTACTGTGCATTAAGTAACTTGAACAGTGATTCTATGGTCAGCTACTTTGGACCTATAGCTAACTTCTTAACTCTGAAGCAGGCAGAGAGCATTAGCGCTTGCCCATCCCAAGTGGGAGCTTTATCCAAAGGAGTATCATAAAGTTAGCATCATAAAGATAGCACCTCATGCAAACAGTATTTTGCTTCATATAAATTTTAAATACTTATTAGATCAGTGAAAGAATTACTCTACACCTTGACGTCTATGGCATTCACACGCAGGGTGATTCCAGTGCCTGCTCTAATATTTAAATAATTTGTACAGAAAGAATTCTAAGCTAGAAATTCTACGAAATAACCCCTTTTTGCTTGTTTGTGCTTACAGATAGTTGTTAGTGCATATTGCTGCAGAGCAGGTGTTCCAGGTAGAAAGATTTCAGATATATGGGTTCAGGTTTTCTACATAATTGGGAAGTTTTAGTGACTGGGCTGCTAGATAGAGAGTCACTATGGTCAGTTGTGTAAGTCTGGGCTTTATTTCTTCAGCCTCTCTTCTAAGTGTCTGAAAAGCAAATGGTTCAACAAAGTGATTCAGGTAGTTGGAACATATTTTTTTTCATTTCAGGTGTATCCTCTTGGTGAAACTGACACAAACCAGAAAAATTTCTGTCTTCCTCAACATTGAATATTCAATGATAAAATATTCATCCAGTTTCAGTAAGGGAGCAGTGAGTATGCATAATTGCTTTGCCTTGCTGACCTCCTTTTCCATGGGCCCTGAAGCACATGATTTAAGCACATGATCAGGGATTCCCTGGGTTAGTTTGGATTGGACTGGGTTAGCCTGTCTTATAATAGCCTTTAAAGTCCTCAGAGTCACAGAGTAGGGCCTTGTCACTTCCTTATCAGTTTGATGGTCCTGGTGGAAGGATGACCTACATTTCCTTTTCTCTGCCTTTAGGCACCCTATCTCTGACTTGACTTGTGGTACACACCTCCATATTTAGCAGGAAAAGGCAAATATGTCATGGAGGCAACTATCTATCTCCTCCAGAGAAGACATAAAATTCACCATTCTTTTCAGACATCAGTCTCCAAGGTGTGTGATTGTCCATATCCTATAATTTATGAAGTAACTCCCTTTTATTAGCATGAATTACTGGCACATATATCAGTAGACCAGTCAGTAAAAATCTGAAGTGAATCACCTAATCAATACTGCTTGCAAAAGAAATGTACTTAAAATTTCAGCTCAAGCTTTGGCTTTTATTAAAATTAATCTTTGAAAATTCCCTCAGTAAAATAAGAGTCTGCAAAAGTCTTTCTGCATGCAGAGATGACAAACAGATAAAACTGAAAATAAAGGTACAGCAAGATAAAAATTATCATTTCCTAAGATACCCATGGAAAAGAGAAAACTAGGACTTTTTCTTAAGTGAGGCCACTTTTTTTCTATACAGCCTTCTATAAGAATCATTATATTAGTAGTAATTCTAGCTGATAGTAGCACTGTCAGTTTTGTGGACTATGAAGAGATGCTGCCAAGAAGGTCTGGATGGAGAAACTTTGTATGCTGGCAGAAAAGTACTTGTGAGATTTATGGATTACAAAGAGAGCATGTAAATGCATAATCATACTTACTGTTTCTCTTTTAAATCCAGCCAAAGCCACTAAGAATGTAATCTCACTAGGTTTAAATTGACTACACATTGCTTTGGCGATATTCATAAAACTCTGTGGTTTGGTGACTAAGGGAATGGAAGAAGTGGGTTAATAAACTCTCTAGTTTCAATTGAATATAATTTTAATTATAAGACAATAGTAATACATTTAGAAAAAGAAATATTTGAATATACACACAAGGTAACACAGCACTGAGAATTTTACATTGATTTCACGTCTAATACAACCGTACTCAAGTGATTCTGTAATTTATTTCTCTCATTTAGTGAAATAGGTACTACATGACCCTTGTAACAGCCAGGAAGAAACTGATGATGAACACCGTAGTAGGGGTTAAATGGGATAACAGAAAGAAAAACAAAGCTTAAACAAAATAAAAATAAATGCTTTGTATCTTTTCTTAGTATTTGGAAGTAATGACAGAACCACAGAAAAATTCCTTAGCAGATGGCAAGTCATTTTAATCAAGCAAATTAATGGATCATGCATTAAAAAAAATAAAGTGGTGGGTTATTTGACACACACTGTAATTACATTGGACATATTGCTTTCAATAAACGTTAAAGGACAAATTAACATTACAGTTGTGCCAACTATGTTCCTAAATATGCTTTTCAAGCTTATAATTAAAATCCTAAATTATTACTGCAGCAAATTAACACTTTTAATGGGATTCAAACATTGTGATCATCAGCATTTGCTCCTCCCACCCCCCCCCCAAAAAAAAAACTTTAAAAAATCCAAATCTAAACAATACAGCACCTCTGTAAATACTAAAAGACTAGATGGCATAGAATTGAATCCTGAATACACATATTCCAAAACTGCGGCCTTTGAAAAGCAGTATTGCGCTGTGGTGGAGTTGTTCTTTATATTAAAGTATAAAGCTGTGGGTAGTAAAAATGTAAACTATTTTTGAGTCGTTACACTTGAAAAGACTTCCTAGCGCAAACAAGTAGTATCTTAAGTTGCTCCCATGTGTTTATATTTGTCAGGATCAGGTCTGAAAAACTGAACACAAAGAGAATCTCTCTGTTAAATTCCAAGAGACATGAATTAGATTATGTTTGTTATTTCCAAACAACTATGTCTTTCTCCTTCAACCTGAACACTTTTGCATCCCTTCCTGTGATTATTTCTGTCTTATCCTGGTCTTCACATATATCTCTGAAACTTCAGTCTTTTTTTTTCTCTAGATGAAAATGAAGAGCCAAAGGAAATTGAAATTGTAGCAGTATTTAAAACACTCACTGAAAGAATCAAAGATTTTCCAGAAGATACAATTTCCAACATTGTGATGTTTGACAGTTTTCTCATCCAGTTCATCATCTTTACCTGTTCAAACCAGGATTTAAGCATATTATGACCATGATAATGAAACTAAAACAAGTTCTGTTTTTATCTAGTCAAACTCCTTGTACTTAGTTTCACCATTAACTTTCTCCTCTGTTCCTGTTTTTCCTCAAAAAAGGTAAACTGAAAGTATGGTATGAATAGTTAACTGTCTGTTTGTACTTGTTTTATCTACCCCACTAATTCCAAGTCCCAGTCTATTTCCTGTGAAGAATTCAAACCTGAAATCATACTATAATGAGTTTCATTTTCCAGCAACTTATCCATTAACATCCCTACAGACACCTAACCTTTCCTAAAATAAGCTGATACGTCGTATGAAAGCTTCGGTGGCTTGAAAGAAGTCTCATGGAAAAGAGTAGTGTACTTTCCTGTTACATGGCACTTCTGCTGACTAAAATGGTCTTGGTGATACATTACAGATATTTTTGTAAGGACAAACATAACTAGTGCAAATCTCACTTAAAATAATAAGGAATCTGATTATTCTTTTTAATCCAGCAACCATTTCTGAAGGGTTAATTCTCCTCCCTCTCTGTCCCTATAAACTACATTAAAAAAAAAATCATAGAATCATAGAATGGCTTGGGTTGGAAGGAACCTTAAAGACCGTCTAGTTCCAACCCTCCTGCCATGGGCAGGGACACCTTTCCACTAGACCACATTGCTCAAAGCCCCATCCAGCCTGGCCTTGAACACTGCCAGGGAGGGGGCATATGTCTAAATCATATCATTTAAGTCATGTGAGCCAGGCAATGATATAGGAGGGTCACGTCCAATTTCTGTTCTTACAGGAATGCTCGAATCCTGTGCTTTAACCAGACAGTGAGATTTTTGTAATATTCAAATGCTTTTGAGTAATGCTTAATTTCAAAAGCCTTCTAAAAACAATTTTCAATGCTTTGAAAAATCTCTCAAATTATTGTGCATGTGTTATATAACTTGGATATAACACTTGTATGCAAGTATATATATTTTTATATAACATATACTTACATGTGTATACATATACACTCTTACCTCCAGAAGTAAATAGATATCAATTTATAGATGTATTTTAATCATTGCAGAATTAGGACCTTATTCTCTCTTAATAAACATGTACTCTAATAGAATAATCCAAAATACACCATTTTACCAATGTAATCAAAGTTATCAACTATTTTTCATTGTGAGGACCACTGTCCTGTCTCATTCACAGTGAGCTGGGAGAAATTTTTAGTCTCTCCCTAGCTTTTTAGAAATAATTTTATTATCATCTTCACTTGAATCATTTGTTCTGTCTTCAGCCTTAAAGGCGATACTTCCGTTTCCATAGTTCAAAATGTTGTAGCATCATATTCAGAGTCTTACACTTCTGCTATGCTTAAATAGTTATTAATTTCTATTGCAATAATTATATCCCATATAAAGCAGATACTACACAGCTTTAACTATGTATAACCCATCTCATTTTATCATACTTTATAGGGATTTTTACGTCATTCTTAATGATATATTGTAACAGATCATCATACTTAATTTACAATAATAAATTCTTCATTAATTTTAATGTGACCCCTTTAAATATTCTATAGTAGATCTTTGTTTTTAATACATTCATTCAACAATTCCAGTCTTAGGAGCTATGACACCACTTTTTCTGGTTTTTGTTGTCTAAAGCTTGAAATACTCCACACTGGGTTAAGCAGGACTGGTGATGTCTATGTAATTCTGTCTGAAAGTATCTCACAGAAACCAAGGATTTTAAATAAATTGTTTAAATCTTTTATAATTAAGACCAAAATAACAGATTTCTGGGGTGAAATCCTTGCCCCACAGAAATCAATATTTTTCTACAAATTTGATCAGCAAAAAGATCTTATTCAAATACATATTCATTCTTGTTCAATAAATTGGTGGATCATTGATTCCTTCTTTCTGTATCTCTCTTTGCTTCCATTCATTACAGTAAAACAATTAATAAACATATATAGAGCAATTAATGGAAAATATAGCATTAGTAATTAAGTATTTTATACACATATATACACACACATATATACACACACACATATATATGCCAGTCATGCAAAATATAGATATATGTGGAATGTTTCTGTATCTGGAATGTCTTCCATTTTCATATGCTTTGAATAACAGGGACATTCACACCACTGTAGGTGCACCATTTTTCATCTCTTGCTATTTTTTATATTGTCAGTGCAGGAGAATGATGAGGCATACTACCATTGTCAAATCATAAAGAATCTGTTTATAAAGCAGTGTCATAAACACACATTTTCTTTAACAAAATGTTTATATAAAGAATTTAATTGAATAATTCTGTTTTATTTTTAATAAACCCATTATGTCTAAATAAAATTATTAATGCTTTCATCATGTTCCCCATGCAAAGAAAGATGTGAGTCCACTTAAAGTAACACTGACTTTCAAGTTTACTTAGAATTTAAAGACAGTATTCATATACATGTTAACTGCAATGACTAGTTTCTAATAGATAGTTTGGTACAAACAATGCAGAAAAGTTTTATCAGAAGACTGAATATTATCTAGAGGAGTTTGTTTACGTTTCAGTATGAAAGTAAATAGTTTATTAAGAATATTCCTAATAAAAAAAAATAACCAATGGCCTGTAATATTTACGGAAACCTTCAATTCTGCCTAAATTAATCTATTTTCTAAACCAATTTATTTGGAAAATGAGTTTTCTGTTACATTTCTTATACACCAAACTCTCTTCTTGGCCCCACTGGACCAGAAAATACAACAGATCTAAGAGAATGGAAAAGTCACAGGCTCAGACTGAAGATTTACCTTCACCAAGTGCTCTAATTTGATGCTCTGTCTGTTACCAAGCCCCGAATTTTCATGAATCTTTAGGATTTAATTGTCTTTGACAAGTTTATTCTTTTCTTGTATTTCACCCTTTTGTCACACTGCACTGGAGATGGGTTCAGTTTTCAGGGGAGAAATGACAGGTAGGTAAGCAGGAAAACTTTACCTTTGCATAACTTCATATTCTTAGAAAACCAAACTAAAGTGCTTTTTGTTGCCTTGAAAAGGAACATTGTGTTCAGTAAGACTCACTGAGTCTAGGCACCCAGACAATCAAACCACAGATAAATGAAAGGAAATCTGCTGCAAAGACTGAAATTCAGTGTCCTTTTTAGACCTCACTTTAAACTCCTAATTCTTAATATTTGTCATGACCAAATAACTTTCTTAATTATGATTGTCTCATTTCTTCTCAAATATTACAGCTGCTTATTAACTCAGAAACAACAAAAAAAAAGACTTATATGTCCTCATCTACTGGACTGTGGAGGTTAATTATTTCTCCTAAATCTGATTCTACCCTTCTTGACCTTCTCTTTCTTCAGCCTTCCTTGACCTTCTCTTTAACTAGGCAAAGAAATGGTTTTATTCTTTAGACGTATCTTCATGGAAATCAATTGCACTGTGTTTTTTCTACTAAGTTCACAAAATGACAAAATACTGAGCAGATCATTTTAAGCTGAAACTTCATTTGTAACCACTGTTTTGTTTTTGGGTCCTCCCTCCCATTTTTTCATAGTTAGTATTTGACATCTGGAATCAGAAAATAAGGCCTTTAGTTATACAGATATACAGATCTTGTCTGAACTGGTCTGTGGACGAGTGTTACAGCCCATCCCAGGCTGTTGGTTCCCTGATTATTCAGATTAAGGACCTGGTTGAAGCATGTCATGGACAAGATCCAAGAATTATTTTTCCATGAAACCAGGCTAAGGGATACATATAAAGTGGGCTTCAGTCTTGTAGCATGGAGTTGGGACAGGTTCAAGGCAACCACCTGGATTTATCAGAAGTGGAAATACCTTTAGGTCTCCTGTTGAGATGTAGCCATAAAATGTTCTAAAATGTCTTTCCAAAATCAGATCCTGAGTATTACATAGAGTACTCAAATATATGCCCAAATTTTAACATATGACAATTTGATAAGGCTCACTCTGTTCTATTAAATGAAAAAAAGAATTGTTACTTATTTATATTTTTTAGATATTATTAATTTATTCACTTATAAATCAGGCACTTTATATGGGCTATTTTGTTGTAGACTTCAAGAAACAAAGAGTTTAAAAAAAAGACTTGTTTACTTTCGTATTTGTCATTCAAGGTTATCTGTATGAAAGAGGATGAATATCTGAATGTCTAATCTAAGGTTTTATTTTATATTTCTTTTCTGTCTCCATGCTCAGTCACCCTGTTCAGAATAAACAACGCAACTGAAAAATCACATCCAGTAAGCAAAAAGGAAGATGACCAGGAATATAATTTTTATACCATGGTTCAGACTCCTGGTCATCATCTGATGAATCAAATATATTTATAATACTGATGCAAGGAAGAACATGCCTAATGATCTTTACCTGTAAAAGACCTTTGAATAGAATTGTGACTAATAAATAAAAAATTAGATGCTTTGAGAAACTTTTTACTATTTATTTTTAATATATTGCATATTTTCTTGCTTTTGTGTTTTTAATTTTTTTTAACTTTTTCCTTCCTTCAGAGTTCCAACAGGAGATTTTGAAAAGAAGTAAAGTTTTCTGTTGCCTTTCTAAACAACAAAAAAGATGAGATATTTCATTATTACTATGTATGTATCTATCATTTTTTTCCACAATCCAACATTGTTGAAGTCTTCTAGAAATAAAGGAACCAGTCCCATATCTGTAGTAGATACAGAGTACAATATAACAACACAGTACAGTGTTTCACACTGCCATGCTGTATCCAAGCATAATCAGTGTAATCACAATAAACCATTAATAGCCATTAACTACATTAACTCATTAAAGTTGCATGAAATCTCAATATATATCATAGTCTGGTATTCTGTCTTTGGGTTTATTTTCCTAAAATAGCTTACTTTCACAGGAAGAAAGTAAAATTATGGATGTCAAAAGGCAAATAAGTGCTTAGAACTGTTTAGCCAGAGTGTTTCCAAACACCTCCAGCTTGGGCTTCCGAAATCATTCACAGAACTTCTTATTTGGGTTTTTATTTTTCAATAATTTTTGCACAAAAATACTTAATTAGGTTTTTTTTCTTAAAGAAGGCAAAAATATTTTTTCATTACAACTAGGCAAGAATATCAAAATAATAAGTTTTCTCTAAATGTTTTCACTAAGCTTTCAAAGAAATGTTAATCTTGATTTCTTTATACATATTTTTGAGGATTTTCCCTATTCCTGAAACGACTAGGAGACATGAAAACACTTAAGGTTTCATTCCACCATTGAGA
This sequence comes from Nyctibius grandis, assembly GCF_013368605.1. Taxonomy (NCBI): domain Eukaryota; kingdom Metazoa; phylum Chordata; class Aves; order Nyctibiiformes; family Nyctibiidae; genus Nyctibius; species Nyctibius grandis. The sequence continues at coordinate 62,763,276 of NC_090659.1, forward strand.
ACTATGCATTGTCTTCTATTTCGTACTAATGTGTGGATGTGTAGTGTAAAATACAAACAAAGATGCAGAGAAATCGAATTTCCTGCTAACTGCACTTTGGTAGATTCAGAAATAAGTTGAATTTCTTCAAGCTTGCAAAGAATCATCCTGCTAGAGTTAAGTATAACAGAATTATGTAATGCTTCAGTGCTCCTGAGGTTAAAAACTTTCTCTTATCTGAAAACCTAACCTTAAAACAAATGTGCTCAATAATTTTCTATATAGAAATCATTAAAGGACCAAAGACATCCTGTGCTGACAAGCATTAGCAGCAAATATCAAACCTAAAAAGGGAAAGTGATTTCAGAAATGCAGCTCTCCAGGACACTCTTTGGTTCAATTTTATTGAGCAGGCTTTATATCAACCTCGGATGACTTTATTTTCTGTATATATCAGCAGATTGACAAAGGTAGACATGTGTCAAAGTTAGAATAAGTTTTCTCCAGAAAAAGGCCCATGAACAAAACTTTGTAATGTTTCATGTACTGATTTTCTTGTTTTTGTGTTCTTATTTTAGGATCTTTCAATTTCAGAAAGGTGTGCTGCAAGGCTTAAAATTAACTAATTGACATATTTTTTGAAAGCTAAATCATAGTAAAGGTATAATGTAATATTTATGATGACTTAGTGAAATTTTTCCTCACTCAGATCCACTGTGGTTTAGATAGGAAGCAAAAAAACCCCATAGATATAATGCAGTAATATGAACGCAATCTTCCATCTATCTAAGTAAGCGTCAAATACTTCAAGTCTCTTGTTTAAAATCTGTCATGTCTTACACATTTAAAACATCATGTCTATTTATCCCACTATCTGCCTTCCAGGCTTGGGACAGTCAAGTCTCTTTATAATCTTATTCATATAAAACAAAATATTTATTTCCACTTTCAAATATATTTCCAGAATGGCTGCAACTCTTTTCCCCTGTGGTACTCTTGAAAATTCATGACCTTTTACATAAAATGAAATAAGCTATTTCTACATCATGGCACAGTTAGAAAGGTTTTCAAATAGGGGCCCCAAATTAATAAACTTTGAGCTGTGCATTTTTGTTGCCTACAAATATTTTAATAAGCAAAGATAAAGTTCAAGTCTTTGCCCACAAAGTGTTAGCGGCATCTTATAGAAATCTGGCATTATGAGGTTATTCAGAGTTCAACATGAGGTCACTCTATTGTCATAAAAAAAACCAAAACAAACAGTTTCTTTTTTTCCAAATAAAAATTATGCATACAGATGTCTGATGTGTGTCACATATATGAATATTACAGTTGAGATTTCAGATAATGTGAGAAGTATAGTATATTCAGGTAAATTGATTCAGAGGCAGTTTTTGTCTGTTATACTTCACAAGAAAAAACATACCTTTCTTCATGCTAGACTGCTTTATGGTTTTTAAAACATCACTTAGCTCTGTGCCTGCTCTAGAAATGGAACTGTCTCTAGTGAGTCACATGTAATACAACACAAGTCTAGGCAGTAATACTACATTTTTAACTACAAGTCTACAGTCAAAAATTAAGGTAAATGAATAAATAATATATTTGTATTTGCATACAAATTTGGCCTTGTTCTTAAAAAAAAAAAAAAAAGATAAATTTTTCACTAAAAGCAGCAATAGATGGAAAGGGCAAGTAATCATATGAGGCACTGAAAAAGCCGTGATGAAACTGATGAACTACATGAAACTTTAGTCCCAAGACACTCGTGTATTCAACTATTTCCAGAAGAAGCCAGGACTATCTAAGCTATACTGGGCAGAGTCCTGAATTACTCATTTTTAGGTTCTGTTCTGCAGAGGAGGACCTGTACCACCTCTGAATTTTAAGCTCTGTGCAGACTCCAGGCCGATTTCAGTAACACAGATAGCAAGTCAAATGTTTTAATTAAAAATCATAACTGTAACTGCTTATAAGTGGCCCAAAAGAAAAACCAATGTCATTAAGCAGTGACTCATACACTGCAATTATTTTACATTAAAATGGAACATTTAAGGTATAGCTATAGCTCTAAGTAAGTAATTTCTAAAAATCAGCAATTAAAATGTCTATATTAGGTTTCTTTAAATTATACCTGGCAAATATTTGTCCTTTTGCACTTCAAAATTACAATAGCATTTACCCTGATTACTTCAACTTTTTAATCTTCCCTCTGTACACACAAAAAGTTCACTAACAGCACAGCTGTTTTCTGATTGTATCCTCAGTACAGTTTTCTCCCACAACTTTTTTTACACTGTCCTGCTCAATATGCATAGACTTTCCTATTTTGATGTTTTAAGAAACATAAGGTTCATGGATTCAGGGACTGCACGTGACTGAATTCATATGGTAATCACGCACCTTCATGAAGTCTTTTATCTAAGGCACATTCATCTTGACTAATACAGGTAGCTAATTATAGCAGCTAATGGAAGCAACTCCTCTTACTTTTCAGAGAAGAGACACAGACCATTACAGAGAACAGAGCAGACCTTATGCAGGCTGAATCATCTGGTTAAATACCTCCCTTTAGTTCTCTCTGTCCCACAGGGAGCAAAACATACCCAGATTGGGTAGGATGCTGCTGGGCATCAGTGCTCCACAAACTGGGTTTCAGAGGTTCGTTAGTTTTCTCTGAAGTAGTATTTCGCCATCCTTTCAGAGTGACAGCTTGCTGTCAGTTCTCAGAAGTTCTCAAGGTCATACCTCAGTGCAACTAATGTACTTTTTATATGTTTCTGAAAACCATTATCCTAAAGGATGGAAAGAACTATTTTGAGAACTCCCTCAGTGCTTCTCATGTTCATCCAGCATCAGTAACTTTTGAGAAGTGAAGGATAGTAAGGATACCCGCTTTATAATATTCACATCCATAGGCATTCTGGAGAAGACTGAAGTGCATTTCATAGAATCATAGAATCATGGAACAGTTTTGGTTGGAAAGGGACCTTTAAAGGTCATCAAGTTTAAACCCCCTGCAGTGAGCATGGACATCTTCAACTAGATCATGTTGCTCAGAGCCCCATCCAGCCTGACCTTGAATGTTTCCAGGTATGGGGCATCTACGATCTCCCTGGGCAACCTGTTCCAGTGTTTCATTGTAAAAAAATTCTTCCTTATATCTAGTCTGATTCTAGCCTCTTTTAGTTTAAAAGCATTACCCCTAGTCCTATCACAACAGGCCCTATTTAAAAGTCTGTCCCCATCTTACAAGAAACCTTTAAGTATTGAAAAGGCTGCAATAAGGTCTCCCCAGAGCCTTCTCTTCTCCAGGCTGAACAACTCCAACTCTCTCAGACTGTCTTCATAGGAGAGGTGCTTCATTCCTCCGATCATCTTTGTGGCCCTCCTCTGGACCTGCTCCAACAGGTCCGTGTCCTTCTTATGTTGGGGGTCCCAGAGCTGGACGCAGTACTCCAGGTGGGATCTCACCAGAGTGGAGTAGAGGGGTAGAATCACTCCCTTTGAACCGCTGGCCACTCTTCTTTTGATGAAGCCCAGGATACGGTTGGCTTTCTGGGCTGTGAGCACACATTGCCGGCTCATGTCCAGCTTTTCATCCACCAGTATCCCCCAAGTCCTTCTCCACAGGGCTGCTCTCAATCCCTTCATCCCTCAATCTGTAATGATACTGGGGGTTGTCCCAATCCAGGTGCAGGGCCTTGCACTTGGTCTTGTTGAACCTCATGAGGTTCAAATGGGACAACTTCTCGAGCTTGTCCAGGTCCCTCTGCGTGGCATCCTCAGGCATGTCAACCGCACCACTCAGCTTGGTGTCACCTGCAAAATTGCTGAGGGTGCACTTGATCCCACTGTCTGTGTCATTGATGAAGATATTAAACAGTACTTGTCCCATTATAGACTCCTGAGGGACACCACTTGTCACTGATCTCCATCTGGATATTGAGCTGTTGACCACTACCCTCTGGATGTGGCCATCCAACCAATTCCTCATCCACCAAACAGTCCACTCATCAAATCCATATCTCTGGAATTTAGAGAGAAGATTGTTGTGGGGGACTGTGTCGATGTCATTACAGAAATCCAGATAGACGACATCTGTAGCTCTTCCCTTGTTCACTGATGTAGGCACTCCGTCATAGAAGGCCACTAGGTTGATCAGGCAGGACTTACCCTTGGTGAAGCCATGCTGGTTGTCTCAAATCACCTCCCTGACCTCTAGGAGGATCTGTTCCATGATCCTCCTAGGCAGAGAGATGAGACTGACAGGTCGATAGTTCCCAGGGCCCTCCTTTCTACCCTTTTTAAAAATGGGTGCAATGTTTCCCTTTTTCTAGTCACCAGGGACTTCACCTGACTGCCATGACTTTTCAAATATCAGGGAGAGTCGTTTGGCAACTATATCTGCCAGTTCCCTCAGGACTCTGGGATGTGTCTCATCAGGTCCCATACACCTGTGTACGTTCAGGTTTTTCAGGTGGTCTCGAACCTGATCTTCTCTTACAGTGGGAGGAACTTTGTTCCCCCAGTCCCTGTCTTGCAGTCCATCCACTCAAGGGATGTGGGAAGAGAGGTTGTGTGGGAAGAGAGGTTGCCAGTGAAGACTGAGGCAAAAAGTTGTTGAGTACCTCAACCTTCTCATCCGTTGTTACCAGTTTGCCAGTCTTGCTCATCAGGGGCGGTATGCTTTCTTTGACCTTCCTCTTCTGGCTGACATACCTGTAGAAGCCCTTCTCATTATTCTTTACACCCCTTGTCAAGTTCAGCTCCATTAACGCGTTGTCCTTCCTGACACCATCCCTACACAACTGGGCAGCATCCTTATACAATTCCCAGTATATCTGTCCCTGCTTCCACTGACTATGCATTTCCTTCTTGCTCTATAGTTTGACTATCAGGTCTCAACTCAGCCATGCTGGTCTCTTGCCTTCCTTGCCTGATTTCTTACACCTGGGGATCAAGAGCTCTTGTGCTCTGTAGAAAGCCTCTTTAAAGATCTGCCAGTTCTGTTCTGTTCCCTTGTCCCTGAGGGCAGTTTCCCAGGGGGTCCTATTGACTAACTCCCTGAACAGCTGGAAGTTTGCTTTCCTATGATTCAGAGTCACGACTTTACTCTTCTCCTGCCCCATTATCCCTCAGGACTATGAACTCCACCATGGCATGATCACTGCAGCCCAGGTTGCCTCTAAGCCTGACATCACTGATTAGCTCACTTGTGTTGGTGACTATCAGGTCCAATATCACATCCCCTTTGGTAAGGCTGTCTATTACCTGGCTTAAGAAGTTTTCCTCAATGCACTTCAGTGTCTCCTGGATGGCCTACAGCTCACCATGCTATTTTTCCAGTAAATGTTGGAGTGGTTGAAATCCCCCAGCAGGAGGAGAGCCTACGAGCATGATGCCTCCTGTAGCTGGGGTGAGGCTTTGTCAATAGGCTCCCATTGATCAGGCAGTCTGTAGTAGACACCAGTCACAAGGTTCCCTTTGTTGCCTCACTCTCAATTGTTACCCATAAGCTTTCAACCTACTCATGGCTATGCTTCAGAGACAGGTATTCACAGTCTATCCATTTCTTGACATAAAGGGCAACCCCTCCGCCTGTCCTTCCTCACCCATCCTTTCTCAACATCCTTTAGCCACCAACAGCCAAACTCCAGTCATGGGATTCTGAATTGCTGAGGCCTGAGCAACAGGTCCCGAACTAAAGTTGACCTCTAGATGAACCTCCAACCACACATGATATAATATTAGTATCTGATTATTAGTGAAATATGCACGATTATTAATGAAAGATGTAACTTAGGTAAAATATAATCCTTAGTGAATGTGAAAAGCCATGAGAATCTATCCATGTTATGAGAACGTATCTATTTTTCCTTGTTTAGAGGTAGGCTGTCAAGGCTGGGAAACCAGGTGTTCGGCCTTGTCTGGGAACACGTAGTCGGAGCCAAATAGATAAAGACACTCTCTTAGTTCCTTCTTAAGTCCTGGCCAGGCTTTGGGTGGCATCTAACAGAGTGAAACCAGACTTTTCGTATTTGAAGTTATATAAGCTTGTTTATTCAATATTATAAAAGCTGGACCCTCTTACAGCAACTTTGGAGACCTCACCTATGAGTGGACGCACTGCATAGGGCCTCCCAATTGCCAGGAAAGGCGGTCCAAATCCTTGCTGTAACAGGGGCTCCCCAGATGATGTACAGATCTGGATGATGATAAAGTATTAAGGCAATTGGTGACGAATCTTTCTTAATCACTATGCTTAATTCTAGGTAGTAATGATTAGGTGCATCACCTTGCTCTGGTTCCTGCTGTATTATTTTTCCGTTCTATTCTATTGCTGCTTTAAACTAAAGTAAAAGTAAGCTCATCTTTTGAACCTGGTGTCTGTGGCCTTTGTGCTGACCCCATTCTATTGGCAAAACAGATTCGTCCCACCAAGTTTCAGTAATGGCAACTAGGTCATAGCTTTCCAGCAGCACAGTGGCTTCTGGCTCCTCCTGTTTGCTGCCCATGCTGCATGCATTGGTGCAGAGGCACTTTAGCTGGGCAGTCAGCCGTGTTACCTTCTTAGAGCAATACACCTTAATTGTTTGGAGGTATTTCACCCATGTTTCCCTGTTGGGTCCTATCACCTCAGGAGCCCCTGGCTCATCTCCATAAGACTTCAAGTATGCTGCAGTGTACACAGCATGTCTCAGAGCAACAGGCTGAGAGCCCTCACTAACACCCTGTCCCACTAACCTTGGTATGTTGTCCCACAGATTCTCATGGGCCAGCCTTATATTATGCCCCTCCCCCTTCAAGTTTAGTTTGAAGCTCTGTCAATGACCTCGTCAGCAGAGACCCTCTTCCCCCTTTGAGAAAGGTGAATCCTAATTTATGTGTATTCTCTATGTATATTCTCTATGCAACTTAACAGAAAATAAGCTTTTTAATTTTCTGGAATATATTTCAGAATTATGTTATAATTTTTACTTAAATGAGTAACAATAAAAAAAACCTTCTGGAAATTTTATTGATTTTTTTTATTGGTAATATTTTCTATCAAGTTCTATTGGTTTAGTGTCCATTAATTCTGTTTGAGCTTTTTTCTTTTGGGGGAGGGGAGGTTGTGTGGTGTTTTTTTTCCTGTTGGTATGCTGTCCATGACACAAGGGAAAAATATAGTGGGAAAACTTATGATGGAAGAAGACTCTATGTATAGTTTTCCTTCATTCTTTATATAAGCATTTTTTACTTTCCACCCTTTAAGGTATTTGTACAGTTCAGATAAACGTTAAGCACGATCAGTGAAATCATAAAAACAGCTGCTACAAGCCATCCAGTACTAGTGATTAGTAAATGAAAAGCCCTACGATAAACAAAACCATACCTCATGGTTTTGAGTACCTTGGGTCTTCAAGAAAAAGCTCAACAGGAATAAAGCAGATGTACAGAACCACAGAATCATAGAATCATTTTGGTTGGAAAGGACCATTAAGATCATCGAGTCCAACCATTAACCTAGCACTGCCAAGTCCACCACTAAACCATGTTCCTTAAGCACGACATCTGACTGTTTTAAAATACCTCCAGGGATGGTGACTCCACCACTTCCATGGGAAGCCTGTTCCAATGTTTTATAACCCTTTCGGTGAAGAAATTTTTCCTGATATCCAATATAAACCTCCCCTGGCACAACTTGAGGCCATTTACTCTAGTCTTATCATTTGTTACTTGGAGAAGACAGCAACACCCAACTCGCTACAAGCTCCTTTCAGGTAGTTGTAGACAACGATAAAGTCTCCCCTGAGCCTTCTTTTCTCCAGGCTAAACAAACCCAGTTCCCTCAGCCGATCCTCATAAGACTTGTGTTCTAGACCCTTCCCCAGCTTCAATGCCCTTCTTTGGACTTGTTCCAGCACCTCAATGTCTTTCTTGTAGTGAGGGGCCTAAAACTGAACACAGTGTACAAGGTGTGGCCTCACCAGTGCTGAGTACAAAGGGACGATCACTTTCCTAGTCCTGCTGGCCACACTATTTCTGATACAAGTCAGGATGCTGTTGGCCTTCTTGGCCACCTGGGTACACTGATGGCTCATATTCAGCTGGCCATCGATTAACATCCCCAGGTCCTTTTCCATCACGCAGCTTTCCAGCCACTCTTCCCCAAGTCTGCAGCGTTGCATGGGGTTGTTGTGCCCCAAGTACAGGACCCAGCACTTGATCTTGTTGAACCTCATACAGTTGGCCTCGGCCCATCAATCCATCCTGTCCAGATCCCTGATCCAGATCGCCCAGATCATTGATAGAGATATTAAAGAGAACTGGCCCTAATACTGAGCCCTGGGGAGCACCACTTGTGACGGGCTGCCAACTGGATTTAACTCTGTTCACCACAACTTTTTGGGCCATCCAGACAGAAGTATCTTGAAGAACCTGCATGTTTTCTCCATAGCTAGAGATTGTACTTATATAACAAAGATTAGTTCACTAAGTGGTAAAATAAAGAGTGTTTTGCATGTTGGGATGCCAGAGAAATGCAAGCAATTCAACTCATTATGAACACTAGCCAAGAGAAATATTTTTTGGACTTTTTAATGCTCCGTACTCTGCAACTGTATCTGTTTCTGTAGTACATAGGTTACCTCTGATGAGGAGTTTGACTTTGAAATTTTGAAAAGGGGAAGGGAAAAAGCCATCTGCATGTGCCTCCAGGGATGTGTTGCAAAAAAACAAGGAATAGCAATAGGCTATACCTTTATTTCAAAATCTGGGATAGGAAGAAATCATGTGCCAATTGTATTTTTGTGAAGCCCTACGTGTGAGGCTCAGAACTTGGCTGAAGACATTGTCTTTCTGCCTCTTTCTATGTTTTAACTTAATGAACTGGTGGTGTGGTTAGGAAGAGTGTTCCACATCCAGTTTGAAAAGCAGGCAGCAGCCAATAATCATTTAAACACACTAATGATATATTTAAAAGTGACTGGAGCTAGACATGAATTTCAACGATTTTGAAATAGTTTCCAAAACAAAAGTCAAGTGTAGGATATGATAAAAACACCAAAAAGCAGCTAAAAATCTACACGAAAAGTTTTCACAGGATGAGCAGTGTAGTTCCAAGGTGAGAAATTGAGACTTTAATTTCCAATGTCTTGTTCTCAAACCAGCGGTTTGAGAAAACAAGTGATAATGTACCTGAGAGCCCAGATCCTCAAAGGTGGATGGTTGCTTTGCTCCCTGGAAATCAAAGGAATTGAATGGTTGAATATCTTTGAGGAGTTGCACCACATAAATTTAAAACCATGATATTGCCTTGTTATAATTATTTATCTCTAATTACTTGGGGAGAGCTACCATTGAGTGAGAATAAATCAAGCACATCTGTCAGGATCCTAGCATCTGTTAAACAGAAGAGAGGTAATTTTCTTAAGCATCTTCCACAACAGTTACCTAATGGCAATACAAGGTTCTCCAGAGAGATTAAGAATTAGACCAGGGAAGGAACAAAGCACTTTCCTCTAACATATCTTCCTCTTCCACAGAACATAGCCTGAAACCACTTAGCTCAAAAATCAGCATTAAAATGGCTCTCAGGGAAGTTGTCTGGATCTATGCCTCTCCGCCCCATTAAGATTTCTAGCCTCTATATTGATTTAAATTCACACATGCCTGATTTTAATATTCCATAATTCAGAAAATATACACAGGAAGCATAGAGTATTGATATGATAAGGAGCTCCTCATGTCCATGCACCTTAACCTGCTGAACTAAATCTGACAGCCTGTCGGTTGCAAACATTCAGCTGCACTTCACTGTAAAATACAGAAGCTTGAGTATTAGGTCCATTGACAGACCATACTAACTTGGCTGTCATTTGGGCCATTTCCTACTGCAGACTCTAGACATTATTCACCCTGAAGGCTTTCAGGATCTGTCTGATGCTTTTCTTTGTATCGCAGTACAGAGGGGGTTTCAGAAAGGATTATTTTAATTTGATAATCTGAGTAGTGATCTAATAGGGGACAGCTGTGGCATCTGTGCCCCAGGGCTATTTATTGTCAATTAGTACGCATCTTAAACATATTCCCTTCATTCTTTACTTGACCTGTCCTTAAATATAGGACAACACTCTGCAGGGGAGGAAAATGAGTCTATGGCAAGGACCAGTGAAATGAACCTAAACAGAAAGACTATGAGAAAACTTCAAGATAAATTAGCAAAATACTAAGGATAATGAATCTTTGTGATGTGAAGACAATTGATAATAAAAACAACGTTTGATCATTTAAGGTGCTCTAGGGGAGATTACAGCAGAAATGCAAACCTTCACACCTAAACCATCCATTACAGTTATAACCATAACTGTATTTCTCTACAAGACACTCTGGGTTTTGGTTTGTTTTTTTTTTAAACAAACCTTATGCCTTCAGAAAGTAGAGTCTTAAAAATCATCTGTGGGAAGGTCAGCTATGAGATGAGGAACTCAATATCCCATAGTGTGGGTCTAGAGTCTGCATGCACCACTTGGGAGCTAAGGATGTGAGAAGACTAGGCAGCACCACTGCAGTAGTAGTGCTTGTGCCTGGACACCACAGAACAGTATCTGAGACCATATTTTGGTTTCCATGATCAGAATACAAAATACAGTCTGTGACTATATGGGAACAGAGAAGAAAAAATGCATCTTTGATATGCTAATGTAATGTCCAAATATCTTATTGCTATGGTTTTGACAACGGCAACAACAGAATAAACTGAGAAGTCTTATTATGCCTAAAGAGTATTTGAAGTGACATGATATTGAAGTGTCATATGAAGTCCATTAAATATTGCATGCCAGCAAATACATATATTCAGCCTGGAGTGTCTGATTCAAGGATCTGAAGTATACCATACTTAAAAAAGAGGCAATGACATCATATCACTGATTCCACACATGAATCATCAATATATTGACAATGGAAACAGAGGTGACTCAACTTGTTGTATGCTGTTAGAAAAGTCTAAAACATAGACAAAAAAAAAAAAAAGAGGTTGAGGTCAACTGTATAACAGAGAATCAGAAAAGGTTTAGGCATTAGTTTAAGATACTTATACTGTATTTATGATAAGACCAGTATATTCAGATGTAATTTCTGTGTAATAAAATGCTCCAAAAGATTAGTCCTTAAGCATACAAATTTACTCAACACTACACAGACACTTTCTGGGGACAATTACCTGTTGTAGACAAAGTTTACAAAAGGTCGTGGGAGAAATATTAAATTACAATTAATACTGTTTATATTTGTATACTTTTAAAATTATTAGTAAATAAGTGAAAACTTCATTCATTTTTTGGATTTGAATGTTCTCACATGCAATGTTAATATAATTTAGTAAGAGAAACTTTGGTGGAGCCTCCCAAGAAATGTTTTACATAGAAATTTTTTAGAATTCAATACTATTGGGAATGATATATAGAGATCTTAATTTGATGAATAAACAAGTGCAGAAGTCCTGTACAGAGTGTTTAGTTATAGTGTTGCAGCACAAAGGAAAACAAAAATCAAAACCAGAGAATGGAGCCAGTATGAAGCTGAATAAGGAAAATTGAACTTCCACATTGGCAAGACGATAAAGCAGAAAGAAGAGTATCATCTGGGATAAAGTGAATGATCCACTCACTTAAAAGAATGCTGATATATCTACTCCTGACACAGATGCATATACAATTTCCTGGAAATTAAATTGCACATAATATAAAAATGTTAAGACCCTGAACACTAAAACATAAAGCTTAGCAATAAAGATTAAAAAAAAAAAATGTAATCAAAGGTTTAATATTGAACACATTCTTTTTTTAAAAAAAGGTCCCTTTTTACACACATTTTGGAAAAAATCTTTATTGCTTGATCATATTCTATTTTTCACTCTCTTGTGGAAATAAATTAGAGACACATCCTAGAGATTTCTGGCATTTTTAAAACCCTGGATATTTATTTAGAAAACTAGATGGTTTCCAATTAGTAAACCAATGAATTCATAGAAGAAAGAGGAAGCAGGGAATTGAAGTTTTCTGAGAACTGGGGTTTGTCCTTCTTTCTCTGGTGGACGTCTGTGCACACACCATGGTCAGAGTCCTTGAATCACCCATTCTGGAAGGTACGTCAGGAGGTGCTAGTCCAGCCAACAGGGTTGGCTTGGACAGGTTTCTCAGGGCTTTATCCATTCAGGTCTTGAATATCTCCAAGGATGGAGACTGTCTGGGCAAGCCATTACAATGATTGTCTTCCTGAGGAAAAAGTTCTTCTTTTATCCAGCCTGAAACCTCTTTTTTTCAACTTAGGCCCTTTGTCTGTTGCCCTTTCACCATGCACCACTATGAAAAGCCTGGTTACATTTTCTTGATGACCTCCCTGTAGGACCTGGGGTGACTGTGAGATGTCCCCAAAGCCATCTCTGTCTCAGCCTGAACAAGACTGGGTCTTCCAGCCTCTCCATTCCAGACTCAAGCCACTCTGGTGGCTGCTGCTGAACTCACTGAGATTCGTCAATGATGTCCTTCCTGTGTTGGGGATCCTTAGCTAGGTACAGATGTTATCTAATGACTGCTGAGTGAAAGGAGATAATAATTTTCCTCAATTTCCCAGCTCCTGCTGGTGTAGCCCTGGGTGCTGTTGGCTCTCTCTGTGTCCAGGGCTCACTACTGTCTCAAGTTCAGCTTGCTTTTCACCAGAACACCCAGCTCCTTTTTCCAGAGTTGCTCCTCAGCCAGGCAGTGCCCAGTGTGTATCACTGCAGAGGATTATTCCTTTCAAGGTGCAAGACTTTGCATTTGTCCTTGTTGAATTTGATAAGGTTCCTGTTTGTCCACTTCTCCCCTTTTGTGTAGGTCCCCTTGTGAGGCAGCCCTGCTCTCAAGCATATTGACTGGTGCCTCTGCTGTGTTGTCATCTGCAAACTTGATGAGGGTCTCCTCTGTTGCCATTGGTAATGATGTTAAGTAGGACAGGTCACAGGATAGACCTGTGTGGTACTGTGCTTGCCACTGGCCTCCAGCCAGAGTACTACCCATTAATCATGGCCCTCTGTGCCCAATTATCCAAACAATTGTTTTCCAGATTCATTATCCACTCATCCACACTGAAATATCTCAGCTTAGGTTCAAGAATATTATGGGAGACGATGTCAAAAGCCTTGTTAAAGTTGGGATAAATGACACCTACTGCTCTCCCCTTGTCCACAAATCCAGTCATTGTATTATAAAAGGCAAAAACGTTGTTCAGGCATGATTTATCCCTGGAAAATCCTTATTGACTACTCCAGATAACCTTTATCTCCTTCAGATGTGCAGAAGCATGTTCCAAGATTTTCAGGGTTTCAGGAAGGTTACTTCACATTTTTCCAGGGATAGAAGTGAGGCTGACCAACATGCACTTGCCTAGATCATCTTTTTGGTCTTTCTCACTTTTTCATTTTGCAGTGGCTTGCAGTAGGGTGATTTGTCTTATGCCATTTATTCTGAGTATTTTTGTTTTTCTCTGCAGTTTCCTTTTGAACTAAACCAATGTATTCACAAATTAGAAAATCCAGTAAAAGATCCATGCACTATTTAAATGTTATTGCAGAATGATTCCTTGTTTGTTACTGCTTCGATCCAGAAGAAAGTGTCCTCTAAGTGACAAAACTGTAAATATGATTTTTCTTTTCATTGACAGAACTCCTTCCTCTGAATTAGATGGCTATTTGCAATTGGTGAATGTAAAGATCTGTTCATGCTTTTCCAAATTGCCTTTGGGCAAACAAATGCCTGATGGAAACCTTTACGATTCTTTAAAGTACATACAATCTGATTATTCAAAAGTTCTAATGTAATATGTCATGAACAGTTACTAAAAAAACAGAAACAAAAAAGCTTGTCTTTAAGGCTTGTATTTTTGTTCAATGAAAAGAATGATCTCATCAAAAACAACCTCCCTTAATTTCTTATAAAGCTAGAAAAATATTCACATAAATTGCCACTTTACTGAAGGTTCTGAAAACTTTTTATTGTTGGACCACCAAGAAAGGGTCTAAGGAGTATACTTTTGAAATGATGTAAAATGTAACGAGTCAACTCCTTAAAGTAACATAAAGCTATTCTTTTTTTTTTTTTTCCAAGTGCACACAGCTATGGGAAATCTGCCAAAGAACTAAATGCAGGGATTGGGATAAACAAAATTGAATTTACTAATCCTAAAATCTGTTCCTTTTTCCTTTAGTTTTTCCTTTTCCTAGACATATATATCTCTTTTCTTGAGTTTAAATTTATATTTGCTATTGTTTTTTTCATCCCAGCGATGTGTTTTTTCCTCCTCTCGTGCTTATATTTAATTCTTCTCTTTCTTCCTTCTGTCTTAGTCTCTCATTTCTCAAACATGTTTCCATTACTGTTTTCCTTGTCTTGTCCCCATTCTCTTGCCTTTCATTTTCTTCTATGCTCCTCATAGTTCATTTTGCCAATGCTATCCCAATCTCAATCCTCTTCTGTGGCGATGTTTCCTTTTCTCCTTTTATATTCATGTATCCAAGCCAAATATTCAGGCACTGCCATACATAGCTATGACATGCACATTAAGGAGGGAATGCCTGGGAAATATGAGTGAAGTTGCTTCCTTATCCACAAAAGTTTGCATAAACAGAAGATTGCTTTGAAAGAGGAAATACTAAAGAGATTCTATTTAAGCCTAATAGTTTAATGGAAAACATGTTAAAATAAGTTGGCTAATTTGAACCTTTGTAAAGCTTTGAAGCTTTACAAACAATCCTGCCTAATTTTTATGAAGTGCAATGGCTAAAACTGGAACATCTCCTCATTCCCAAAGAGGTGCTTTACACAGAGCACATAATATATATGTGAATGCATCTTCCAGTTTTTTCATATATCAATTTGTAGCTAGAGCATTTCCATTATTTTCCCCCTTCTTAACATAAAAAATTAAAAGCTTTCAATAACTTCTTTCCTACTTTTTCCATAGAATGAAAATTCTTTAAAAACCTCCCAACTAATTTCTTAAACTGGTAAATGCCTTGGAAATATTTATCATGATCATTACTTGTATTAGAGAATATAGAAAATAATACATATATATTATATACATTATATATATAATATACATATAAGCACGTTATTGTTGTATATATCTAAATATAGCGAATAAAAAGGTAACTGGTAGAAGTGGTTCAATGAGTTGAGTAACTCAGATAAAGTCATCTGACACTAAGCTGGAATTTCAAAAAGATTTACACCTGTAGCTGTTAGGCTACAGTGAAGTTTAGTTTTAGGTTTAGCTAAAATTAAATAAATCTTATTCTTTTAAAAACTATACTTCATTATTTCAGTGATTAGAATATTTTTAATTTATATAGTATAAATTTTTCATTTATATAGTATAAAGACCAAGACTCAATTATACCAAGAGTTATGCCAGTTATAAGAAAAATCATCAGCTTAACTTGGATAAGTGGTAACATTAAAATCTGTTTTCAGTCATACTCCAAAGAGACTTAAATGTCTCATCTTGTATCCCTTCACTCAGTAGGAGAGATGTAAATGGTGCAGGTGCACACAATTACACTACTTGTCCTTCTGCCAAATCACCATCGAAAACATGACTGAAGATTATACATATCATTACAAAAATAGCTGTATTTTTTTTTCTTGGTTAATACTCATTTTTCCAATGTAAGCACTTCAGCTATCACAAAGAATTTCAGAAAATGGAGGGGGAGAGTGTTGCAAGTTCGGAGATTTATCAGAGGTAAATCATAAGGAGTGTATCTATCTGCCCTAAATGATGAAGAAAAATGTTTGAAAAGGATTTGATGGAGGCTCAATATCCAGATGGAGATTGGTGACAAGTGGTGTCCCTCAGGGGTCCGTACTGGCACAAGTACTGTTTAATATCTTCATTAATGACATACATAGACAGTGAGATCGAGTGCACCTTCAGTAAATTTGCAAACACCAAGCTGAGCAGTACAGTTGACGTGCCTGAGGGATGGGATGCCATGCAGAGGGACCTGGACAACCTTGAGAAGTGGGCCCATGTGAACCTCATGAGGTTCAACAAGACCAAGTGCAAGGTCCTGCACCTGGGTTGGGATAACCCCCAGTATCAACACAGGCTGTGGTATAAAGGGATTGAGAGCAGCCCTGCAGAGAAGGATGTGGGGATACTGGTGGATGAAAAGTTGGACGTGAGCCGGCAATGTGCGCTCACAGCCCAGAAAGCCAGTTGTACCCTGGGCTGCATCAAAAGAAGTGTGACCAGCAGGTCAAGGGAGGTGATTCTGCCTCTCTACTCTGCTCTTGTGAGAACCCACCTGGAGTACTGTGACCAGCTCTGGGACCCCCAACATAAGAAGGACATGGACCTGTTGCAGCGAGTCCAGAGGAGGGCCACGAAGATGATCAGAGGGCTGGAGAACCTCTCCTATGAAGACAGGTTGAGAGAGTTGTTCAGCCTGGAGAAGAGAAGGCTCCAGGGAGCAGCCTTTCAGTATTTAAAGGCCTATAAGAAAGATGGAGCAACCCTTTTAGCAGGGCTTCTTGCAATAGGACTAGTGACAACGTTTTTTTAGATTCAGATATTTTTTCAGATTTAGATATAAAGTAGAAATTTTTTACAATGGGTGTGATGAAACGCTGGAACAGGTTGCCCAGAGAAGTGGTAGATGCCCCATACCTGGAAACATTCAAGGTCAGGTTGGACAGGGCTCTGAGCAACCTGATCTAGTTGACGATGTCCCTGCTCATTGCAGAGGGGTTGAACCAGATGACCTTTAAAGGTCCCTTCCAACCCAAACTGTTCTATGCTTCCATAGTTGTTAATACTCCTTTTTCAGCAGATGTCTCATGACTAAGAAACAAATTGACACTTCAGATAGCCTAGTTAATAGCAACAGTAGAATAGCAATATCCTGACTGCTGAAGTAATTTTGGGCTTAACTTTGTTTTCAGGAAGATCTCTGCACTGAGATTGTTTCACAGCCATATCAGACTGAAGTTTTCAGACCAGAACAGTTTGATGTCTCAAAACTAGATCAAGGTGCTCAGAGCCTCATCCAACCTCACCTTGAACAATTCCAATGATGGAACATCCACAGCTTCTCTGGGCAACTTGTTCCAGTGTCTCACCACCCTCATCGTAAAAAATTTCCTCCTTACGTCCAATCTAAATCTACCCTCTTTCACTTTAAAACCACTGCCCCTTGTCCTGTCACTACAGGCCTTGGTAAAAAAGTCTCTCTCCTTCTTTCTTGTAAGACCCTCTTGTATACTGAAAGGCCTCAATAAGGTCTTCCCAAAGCCTTCTCTTCTCTAGGCTGAACAACACCAGCTCTCTCAGCCTTTCTTCACAGGAGAGGTGTTCCAGCCTTCTGACTATTTTTGTGGCCCTCCTCTGGACCTGCTCTAACAGGTCCATGTCCTTCTTGTACTAATGACCCCAGAGCTGAATGCAGTACTCCAGATGGGGTCTCATGAGAGTGGAGTAGAGGGGGAGAATCACCTCCCTTGACCTGCTGCTGACCACACTTCTTTTGATGCAGCCCAGGATATGACCACATTTCTGGACTGCAAGCACACATTTCTGACTTATATTCTATTTTTCATCCACTGGTATTCTGAAATCCTTCTCTACAGAGCTGCTCTCAATCCATTCATCCCCCAGTTTATATTAATATTAGGGGTTTACCTGACCCAAGACCTTTCAATTGGCCTTTTTGAACTTCGTGAGGTTCACATGGCCCCAGTCATCAAGCCTGTCAAGGTCCCTCTGGATGGCATCCCTTCCCACTAGTGTATCGATTGCTCCACTCAGTGTCATCTACAAACTTTCAGAGATTGCACTCAATCCTGCTATGTACATCATTAATGATTATGTTAAATAGTATTGGTCCCAGTACAGACCCTCGAGGGACACCATGTATGTCTGGTTTCCATTATGACATTGAGCCATTAACTGCAACTTTTTGGATGTGACCATCCAGCCAATTACTTATTCGTCTAACTGTTGATCCATCAATCTCATATCTCTCCAATTTAGTAGCAATAATGTTGTGGGGGATCATATCAAAGGCTTTAGAGAAGTCCATGTAGATGAGATCCATAAGAGTGAACTTAATGGAATTGTTCCCCTTCTGACCAAATAAGAATAATGCATTATATAATAACTCACCGATACGTCTTGGCTAACTTCTTGCAAGTAACCCTGTCTAAACTCCGACTCCTTTGCTAGTCATACAGGAAAGTGCTAAAGCTTCACTATTCACTACTTCCTCTGTGAATAAAATCCCGACACTTAAACTCTGCAACTCATAACTGCTGCAGAATCCCACTGAGAACCCACACAGAGATCTTCAATAATAAAAAGCAATCAGACCTATTAATTTTTGCTATGTTTTTATAATCCTAGCTATCATAAACCCTGAATGTTTTTTCCCAGCATTAATTTTCCAGGCATTATTTTTCTCCTCAGCTAATACATCGGTATTTTAAATCAATGCTAAGTTTATTCCACTGATAAACTAATAATTCACAATCTACCTACTCACAGTCTACCCAAACAGAAATTGTTATTTTCAGAATTGTACTATTAGGATTTGTTTGCTACTACTTACAGAAGTGAAAAGTGGTAGTTGTTACATACTTTGTGTATGTACTTTCAAAAATAACTACAGGTTCATTTGAAATGTCACTTTAAATGAACCTGCTTTTAAAGGTATAAAGAACATTTATCACTTGAAGATCAACTCCCCTTAAAGATATGTTGGATTAAATCCTGATAACAGGGTCCATTTTTTTTCCTTAGTAGGTAGTAACTCCCAGAAGCTTAGTGGAAAGGTTTTATGAGGGTTAGGAAGAAAATGGAACTGTCAAAATGGAATATAGACAAATTTATAAAGAACTAGGGCAAAGATTTACAATAACAAAAAATGAAAATTCAAAATTCATAGGCTTCACTTAACTGAAACTCAGCAGAGCTATTCAAATGTTCTTGTTTTCTGCTCTTGGTTTGTGAGTCGTGCTGCCATAATATTAAGAAACTTTGGAAATATCATTTGCTCTGATCCAATACAAAACTATCTATCTGGTTGATTTCTTGCAATTATTTGAACAAGTATTTAATCTGAAATTCAGGAATTAACATGACATTCAGGTGAACTTTTTGCTATGTTACAATCAAAGCATCTTTAATATTTGCTTTTTACTAGTACACAAGTTTTCCTGTTGTATCTACCTGCAAAGTGATAAGAATTACATTTGGCTTGTCATTTTAACAGCTGAACAATATTCAAGTGCCTCCAAACACATGCTTGCAGAGGAGCAGTAAGCTTCTTTTCTATTGGCCTATACTTACTACTTCAGCAACAAGTAAACTATGATTGAGAGCAAAAAGGTTTTGGCCTGCTAATTCCTTTGCTCTTTCTGAAGACATTTGGGTGGAAAGGTTAGGAAAATTGTTACTTTTTTTCTGACCCTCAGCCAAAAGATTTTTACATACAAGTTGCCTTAGGTCAAAACACAATCTAGTTTCAGTTTGCTGTGAGACAGAAGTAACACCCAAGGGAAAAAGGGCAGGATAGAACCATGTGTACACATTGGTAATTTGGCACTTTAGAAAGCTGAATAACAAACACTTTCTACTTTTCTTTCTCTAACCCTTCCACCTATGGTACATCACAACTGAGTAAATTATATCACAAGTTTCAATCTACACCAAATACGAAATTTCTTGGCATGCTTATTTTTCAGAAGGTACCAAACCACATCAGTGGGGATAGTCAAAAGTCTAAAAAGCTGAATTCAAGATTTTAAAGGTAGTAATCGTATCAAAAGTATTGTCTGCTGTTGATAAAATCACTTAGACTAGACATAATCTAAAACTCTGGTCTGTCACATGTCAAAATCCTAGGCTGTCTTTCTATTAGTTATGTAGAGCTTCAACATGTCCATAAAATAAACAGTTAGATAAGGCTATTGTGTGAATCAAATGGTGGAATAACTGGTACTTTCTCAGGCATTAATGAGATTCACAAATGCAACAGGGAAAAAATATATATAATTTCTTTACCTTGAACAGTAGCGCACAAACTCTACTGAACTGTTTAACATGACACATCTAATAAAGTATTCTCAGTATATATAGTGTTTGGCACCGGTTCTTTGAAACCTTCCAGATTTGCAGGGTTATACTGGACATCAGTAAGCTAAATCAACACAATTAATTAGATAAATCTTCAAGACTGAAAGTTAGCAATAGTTCCCTTGGAGAACTATACATAAAATCATAAAATATAGAATCATAGAATGGTTTGGTTGGAAGGGACCTTAAAGATCATCTAGTTCCAATCACCCTGTTACAGGCAGGGACGTCTTTCCTCTAGACCAGGTTGCTCAAAGCCTCATCCAACCTGGCCTTGAACACTGCCAGGGAGGGGGCAGCCAGAGCTTCTCTGGGCAACCTGGTCCAGTGTCTCACCACCCTCACAGTAAAGAATTTCTTCCTAACACCTAATCTAAATCTACCCTCTCTCAGTTTAAAACCATTCCCCCTTGTCCTGTCACTACTTGTACTTGTAAAAAGTCCCTCTCCCGCTTTCCTGTAGGCCCCCTTCAGATACTGGAAGACTGCTATGAGGTCTCACCAGAGCCTTCTCTTCTCCAGGCTGAAAAACCCCAACTCTCTCAGCCTGTCTTCACAGGAGAGGTGCTCCAGCCCTCTCATCATCTTCATGGCCCTCCTCTGGACTCGCTCCAACAACTCCATGTTCTTCCTATGTTGGAGGCCCCAGAGCTGAACGCAGTACTCCAGGTGGGATCTCACGAGAGCGGAACAGAGGGGCAGAATCACCTCCCTCAACCTGCTGGGCACGCTGCTTTTGATGCAGCCCAGGATACAGTTGGCTTTCTGGGCTGCAAGCACGCACTGCCAGCTCATGTTGAGCTTCTCATCAACCATCACCCCAAAGTCCTTCTCCTCAGGGCTGCTCTCAATCCATTCTCTGTGCAGCCTGCATTTATGCTTGGGATTGCCCTGACCCACATGCAGGACCTTGCACTTGGCCTTGTTGAACTTCATGTGGTTTGCACAGGCCCACATCTCAAGCCTGTCAAGGTCCCTCTGGATGGCATCCCTTCCCTCCAGCGTGTCGACCACACCGCAAAGCTTGGTGTCGTCGGCAAACTTGCTGAGGGCGCACGCAATCCCACTGTCTGTGTTGCCAACAAAGATGTTAAACAACACCAGTCCCAATACCGACCCCTGAGGAACACCACTCATCACAGGTCTCCACTTGGATATTGAGCTGTTGAGCGTAACTCTTTGAGTGCAACCATCCAGTCAATTCTTTATCCACCGAGTGGTCCATCTGTCAAGTCCATGTCTCTCCAATTTAAAGACAAGGATTTCGTGCGGGACAGTGTCAAATGCTTTGCAGAAGTCCAGGTAGATGGTGTCAATCACTCTTCCCTTTTCCACCAAAGCTGTAACCCCATCGTAGAAGGCCCCTAAATATGTCAGGCACAATTTGCCCTTGGTGAAGCCATGTTGGCTGTCACTAATCACCTCCTTGATTTCCGTGTGCCTCAGTATAGTTTCCAGGAGGATCTGCTCCATGATCTTGCCAGGCACAGAGGTGAGACTGACTGGCCTGTAGTTCCCTGGCTCTTCCTTTTTCTCCTTCTTGAAGATGGGGGTTATGTTTCCCCTTTTCCAGTTGGCAGGAACTTCACCAGACTGCTACGACTTCTCAAAAATGATGGATAGCAGCTTTGCAACTTCATCCGCCAGTTCCCTCAGGACCCGTGGATGCACCTTATCAGGTCCCCTGGACTTGTGCACCTTCAGATTCCTTAGATGGTCTCGAACCTGATCTTCTTCTGCAGTGGGTGTTTCATCATCCTTCCAGTCTCTGCCTCTGTGTTCTGCAACTTGGGTGGTGAGGCTAGAGCTCTTGTAGGTGAAGACTGAGGAAAAAAAGTGGTTGAGTACCTCAGCCTTCTCCACATCTTGGGTAACCAGGTCTCCCATTTCCTTCCAGAGAGGGCCCATATTTTCCCTAGTCTTCCTTTTATCACTGACATACCTGTAGAAGCATTCCTTATTGTCCATGACATCCCTGGCCAGATTTAATTCTACCAGGGCTTTAGCTTTCCTAACCTGGTCCCTGGCCGCTCGGACAATTTCCCTGTATTCCTCCCAGGCTACCTGCCCTTGCTTCTACCCTCTGTAGGCTTCCTTCTTGTGCCTGAATTTATCCAGAAGCTCCTTGTTCATCCATGCAGGCCTCCTGGCGTTTTTGCCCGCCTTCTCCTTTGTCGGGATGCATCACTCCTGAACCTGGAGGAGGTGATCCTTGAATACTAACCTGCTTTCTTGGGCCCCTCTTCCCTCCAGGGCTTTATCCCAAGGGACTTTCCCAAGCAGGTCCCTGAAGAGGCCAAAGTCTGCTCTCCTGAAATCCAGGGTGGTGAGCTGGCTGCGTGCCCTCCTTGCTGCCCTATGGATCTTGAACTCCACCATTTCATGGTTACTGCAGCCAAGGCTACCCTTGAGCTTCACGTCCTCCACCAGCCCCTCCTTGTTGGTGAGAACAAGGTCCAGTATGGCACCTCACCTCACTGGCTCCTCTATCACTTGGAGAAGGAAGCCGTCATCCACGCATTCCAGGAACCTCCTGAATTGCTTGTGCCCAGCTGTGTTGTCCTTCCAACAGATGTCAGGGTGGTTGAAGTCCCCCATGAGGACCAGGGCCTCTGAATGTGAGGCTACATCTATCTGTCTGTGGAGGGCCTCATCCGCTTGGCCATCCTGGTCAGGTGGCCTGTAGCAGACGCCCACTATAATGTCTCCCATCCCTGCCCACCCTTTAATCCTGACCCATAAGCTTTCTGTCAGCTCCTCCTCCATCCCGAGACAGAGCTCCATGCACTCAAACTGATCATCGACATAGAGCGCAACACCCCCTCCTCGTCTCCCCTGCCTGTCCTTCCTAAAAAGCCTGTATCCCTCTATTCCAACTCTCCAGTCATCAGTCATCCCACCATGTCTCTGTGATGCCAATAAGGTCGTAGCCTTGCAGGTATGCACATGTCTCTAGTTCCTCTTGTTTGTTCCCCATGCTCCGTGCATTTGCATAGAGGCATTTCAGCTGGGCCCCCGACGAAGCTGCCTTGCGGCCTGAAATTCCTTTCCGCTGCTCTTCTGGTGCTCTCCTGCCGACCTGCCATCCTCGTCCAGTCTCTGGGCACCTATTACTGGCCCTGGCATCGGACTGGCTGAATTGGGATGGACTGAGGATCCCCTTCCCCGGCAAATCTAGTTTAAAGCACTCTTTACTAGATTGGCTAGCCTATGACCCAAGATGGTCTTCCCCTTCTCTGATAGATGGACCCTGTTGGCTGCCAGAAGACCAGGTTTCTCAAAACGAGGCCCGTGGTCTAAGTAGCCAAACCCCTGGCTGTGGCACCAGTCCTGTAGCCATGCGTTGATTTCCCTAATATGACTGTCCCTTTTAGTCCCCTTCCCTCTGACTGGAAGGATCGATGAGAAAACTACCTGGGCCCCAGAGTGCTTTACCACTGCTCCCAGGGCTCTGTAGTCCTCCTTGATACGTCTCAGACTGCTCTTAGCTGTATCACTGGTGCCCACGTGAAACAGCAGCAGTGGGTAATAGTCTGAGGGCTGTACTAGGCTCAGTAGTCTCTGCATGATGTCCCTGATGCGAGCCCCCAGTAGGCAACACACCTCTCTAGACAGTGCATCAGGCACCTCTGTGCCCCTCAGTAGAGAGTCACCTACCACTATCACCCGTCGCTTTTTCTTGGTAGGACTGGTCTTTATACCGGGGACACACTGGGCTGCCTTACTGGGCTCCCGCATCTCTCCCGATGCGGCGGGTCCTTCCTGCTCAGATTGCAGAGGACTGAAGAGGTTCTGCAAGGGCACCTCAGGCTTCGGGGGAAGTCTCTTCCTCCTGCTAGTCCGTGCTTTTGCATCCTTCCAATCCTCTGCAGTTATATCCCCCTTTCCTTCTTTGTGTGCCACTGGGGGGTTCTGCAGGGGCGCCTCAGGTCTCGGAGGAAGTCGCTTCCTCCTGCTGTTTTTTGTCTTTACGACCCTCCATTCTCCTGCAGTTTTATCCCCCCTTCCTTCTGAGTGTGCCGCTGTGGGGGGGTTGTCTGTTTGGCCATGGACTGCAGGGCCACTGCAGACTGCACTTGGACCCCATTATCCAACTCCTTCTCAGCTTCCTTGATGTTACACAGCCTCCTGCAGCTCAACCACCTGCTGCAGGAGGTCCTCCACCTGGGCACACCTGATGCAGGCAGGTCTGCTGCTGCCCATCCCCACCCCAGGCAAAAGATCAAGACACTTACCACAGCCCGAGGTCTGCATTCCAGCCTCTCCCTTCAGAAGCTCTGTCTGGGTGGAAGCATCGGTTACGGCTGGGGTCGATGGTGCAGATCCCCGAGCCGGAGCTGCAGCCCTTGCTCTCAGGCGAACGTTCACCATCCTGCCTTAAGGGTCAGGTAGGGAGTCTGCACCCTCCCTGCACGCCCTGCCTGCGCAAACTGCAGGGCGTTTGAAAAGCTTGAACCAGTCATTGAGCACATGCAGTTGAAAGTAAATGCAGGCCACACAGATATGCAGATATTTTGCATTTGTGATGCCACTAAAATAACACTTTTGCACTTCCTCTATGTCATACCCATAGCTATCATTTATAGAAAAAGAGAAAATCACTTCAGGAGTCAGTTTACAGAGGATTACTGCAGATCTCAGTATTCTAGAGGTTAAGGATAGTATATCACAGCAACTAAGAAAAAAATGAGCTTCTTGAGCTCATAGTTTCTTCTTGGTAAAAACAGGATTGTATAGGTGACAGATGAGATCTTCTTGATCTTGAAAATTGCTTCAATTCTTGATGTCCTAACATGTAGGTCTGGTAATTCATGGGATGTTCTTTATTGCCTTTCTCCTCTGCTCTCCTTTCTACTTGCAACATGACTGAATGGTGAGATGAATGGAGATAATTTTTACACAATTCAGGGAAGTATAGAAAGTGTTTGGCTCATATCCTGGTCTTATTCTGCAGTGACTTC
Source organism: Nyctibius grandis (assembly GCF_013368605.1). Lineage (NCBI taxonomy): Eukaryota > Metazoa > Chordata > Aves > Nyctibiiformes > Nyctibiidae > Nyctibius > Nyctibius grandis. Next base: position 62,788,376 of record NC_090659.1, read on the forward strand.
TTCAGGAGTGACATAGGAATAATATTTCATAGAGGAATAAAGTTTTGTATGCATTCTGAATGTATATGGTTAGGGACAACCAAGCTACTTAAATTTGTACAGCATGGGCCTTCAAATGCACAGATTTTCCTTAGACACGGTGATAAACCTTTTGCAAAATACATCAAGTAGGATTTCTCCAAAATTACTTTCTTGTGACAATTCTAATCGTTTTATCTTATTAAATCTAAATCCACTTTTTGACAGTCTTACCATATGTATAAATTCACCCATATTGCATGTGGCCTATTACCTCCAGGCCCCTGGGTTTTTTTCTGTCTCTTGTCACTCCATCATTATTTTCTACAGTGGTGGTTCAATCTGCACAGACATAGCAAGAATGCAGTTGGTTTTGAAATCGAAGAGAAAAAGTTCAGCTACAAATGTAGAAGGAAAGAAGGAATTTTAAAATGCTGTCCTACCACACTATCTAAGCCCGGCTGCATTAATTATATCCGGGGGGTGGGGGGGAAATATAATTTTAAAATTATATGGTGTACATGATGTCACAGCAAAACATACTATATTGCTTGTTGTATGCATCTATTGGATTTTTCTAACTCACTGAAAATATATATAAATGATCTTGCTTTCACAACATTAATGAAGATTTTATATCTTTGGCAATATGGGAGCTAGCTTCTTTTCTTTCTCCTTTGTCTCATAAATCTTGCTGAGGAAGATGTAGTTACTTCAATACATTGTTGATTTTTATACTGTCTTTTGGGCTCAGGATAATGAGTTACAAAAATGATATTGATCTCATACCAGCTAGGTAAATCTTCCATGACCTTGTATTTTCTTTGCTTCCCTCCCACCCTCCACCCCTTTTTGTTTGCTTTATTACTTTTTCTAATACATCCTAGAGTAAGCTGGTTTTTGTATAACAAATGATTCAGGCAAACTGGAGATAATAAAACATGTTACTTATATGCTTATTGCAATACCTTTCTCTGTACAGGTCCTCCAAGTTGAAGTAAGCTCAATTACTCAGTTGTTCAACTATATTCTTATCCTTGTATTGATGTTCCTTCACCCCCATTCTTTCTTTTTTGCTTGAATGAACTCTAGGAAATAATAGAATAAAAGAAGAAACATTTTAATGCCAGTATGCCTAATAATCTCGCTTTGATCTTCCACAGTGATTCTGCTACCTTAAATTCCCTCCAAGGTGGATGGAAATAATGCTGTTCCTCTTGATGAAGATATTACTGCAGAACAGAACATGTATTATTGCCCACAGTCATAAAGCAAACTCTTGCCTTGCTGCCATATTTTCATTGGCAGAACTTTTGCTTTTTGTGTGGTATCCCAATAAGGTTTAAGGACTTCACAGTGATGGAAATGATGAATTTAAGAATACAAAAACAGAAGCAAAGCTCAAGTATCTGATACAAGTAGCAAACAAACAAACAAACAAACAAATTACATTTCCAGATATTACCTTGAAAACTGGAATTTCTTCTATGTTCGTGTAACTTTTTTCTCCTTCCATCAGCAATCATTCATAAAATCAGTATTTTCTGTAATCTTCAATTATTAGTAGGCAATGACATTCACCTATGTCTTATCCCTCTGAGCTTTCTATATATTCTGAATGAAATAGAGACATTCTTTGGTGTAGGGAGTTGAGACAATCGCAGATTTATAATCGTGTGGTCATGGACAATGAAGACTATTTTTCCAAATTTCCCTTACTGAATTTAATCAAATTCATCATCAGCTTTATTTCTCCCTCCAAAGGCTATGACACATATGCAAGTATTGAAAAAAATCTGAAATATATTAAAATGCAATCCGTTTTCATGCTATCACTCATCTGTTTCTCCTCCTAAAGGTACCATATCAAGATACTTGGTCAAGAACACGATCAAGTTCTTTCGATAGTATTTGCCAACTGACTTTTACAGATAAGAGGTAGGAAAATGAAAAGTAAATGACCAGGCGTTTTTGTTGACATTTTTGTTTCCTTCTTTTTTGTAAGTCTTACTTTTTATCCTTCCTGACAAGACCTGAAAATAATGGACATTTTCTAGAATTTCCTGTTTTGTTTTTTTTTCTCTCTGACAAGATATGTTTAAGCCTTGGGCAATGACACGGGAGTAAAAGATTCTTCTAAGGTGCACATAAGACAAACTCATCAAGAGAAAACAATGCCTTTACAGCAATCATTATTTGCAGAAGCAAAGCCACAAGCACTTTTAAGCAGCTTTATTGGAAAAAAATTTACATCATTTTAATATACCAATCATTAGAAATAATCAGTATTATTGCCACTAAAAGGAATCTCTGCATTCTCAAATGACAAATCATACTCACTAAAAAGGCATTGTTAAAACTAAAGAACAGCCAGGCAGTTTTAAAATTAATGAATGTGAGCAAAGAGACTTTCAAGCTAACATTATGGAACATAGACAAGAGGTAGACCTTGTTGCAAAATTGTCATATGTATTAAATAAAAATAGAAACATAGTCATCAGCCACTGGGTAAATCAAATTACTTAAAACAGCCTTATAAATTTCTTCCACCTAGTGGCCAGTTTTCCCACACACACACACAGTGCTCCCATGGCTCTTTTTGACAGGTAGATTCATTTATTGACCAGAACTAATATAACTAAAAAGTGCTCCTGTATTATAGATTGCATTTTGCTCAGGTCACAAAGGTGACAAGTTTAGCAACTGGAGTGAGACAGAGAGACAAATTTTAAAATTAAATGCATTTTCATGAAGGCCATTTACATGATGTTACTACATACATGCTAACCGGTGTCTGGCTAGATCCCTGTAAATTTCAATGATTTTTAACGGCGTTCACATAAACAAAGGACTCTACTAGCACAACACAATTTCAGGACCAGAGCCCAAACCTTTTGCCTGCCCCTGTTAAACCAAGTTTTGCTGTGCTCTCCTCTGTTCTTAATACTTTACATATAGACTTTACTTTAGCCATGTTTTGCTTCTATTTATGCTGTTGTATCTTGATTGATATGCATGTTCCTTACAGAAATTAACATGGAGATACAAAAGCATACATATTAAATTCTTGATTGAGGAGGGGGGTGTTAATAGTTAGCTTCAGCATTTGTACAACTTCTTGGATTGTAATGATCAGTCTTGTCGACTTTTGTGAGCCACAAATCTTAAATGAAGTTGATATTGATTTCTATAGGGGAAGAGTAGTCCAGATGTATGGTGTCAGTTTCAGGACCGGTACCTTTTTTTATCTATATTTTGATTACGTGAGCCAGTAATCAATGTTTGCTTTCTCTTTTTCTTAAGTAATAATTATACCAATCTTAGCGTTTAGCAGAATAAAACCAATAAAATATATCAACTTTCTACAGTAACTTTTCTATGCTATAAAGAGGTGTCTTTTTTCCAGTCCATTCCTTTAGAAAAACAGCATCTCTCAAGGGAAGAATATTTTGATTACTATATAAAAAAAAAACAATATTTGGTTTACATACTCCCCATATCCCGAGGTAAATATAAATCTAGCAAAATGGTTGAGACATGAGAAAAACTTTATCAATCTTCTGACATTGATACAATGTAAAAATATTGAACATTACTTCTAGGTTTAAAATTTGCATTGACCCCCTTTTATCTCACAGAGATATTTAAACTGTTGTATGTTGTCACTTTGCATACAAATCAGTCCTGTAACAGACGTATAACAAAACCGTACAAGATGCTTATGAGTTGTAAACATATAGATATATCAAATATTATAATTTGAATTTTCTTTCAGAATTTAAACTGTAGACCCCAAACTTTTCTGGTTTCTAGATCTGCCACTAGAAAAGTGAAGATTTCCCATTCCATGTGTTTGGAGCTGTGATAGTACTCTGTGGTCATGACACAAGAATAGCAGGCTACCATGCTGATTCTCTACATTATACCACTAATTAGGAAAGTGAGATGGAACAGCCTTAGGTGTTACTTCACAGCAGAATTATTATTCAAAATATTCAAATAAAAGGTGCTTTCTTGACTTGTTCTTTCATTGGACCATATCCTGAGGTTACTCCTTGAGACTTTATTCTGTAAGATGATGTATTCATTTAGATGGCTAGTCACACTGAACAAAGACACTAGGATTGTGGAAACTTAATAGTCTGTATCCCAATGTGATATTGTTAAGGCTCAAATGATGATTTTAATGGTGTGTTTATGAAAGGCACAACTTTAAATACAAGTTCTAGTTAAATGAATGTCAAAAGGTATCTTGCTTGAATTAGCAGTCAGTAAAGATACAGAAAGTACTTTAGGTAGAAGTACAATTAAAAGCTAAAAACATGTTGCATTGCATATCAAAAATTTAGTCATTGAACAAATACCCTTTATAAATAATTTCCATAGTGTTGAATGTATATCATATCTCACTTTACCCAACAGAAAGGAAGCAATCTCTGGTAATGTAAGTAATATTATGCAAGCTGTTGATTTAAAAGGTCTGCAAGGTATACTGAGCTAGCTCTCCCTTTGCTGCAATACCAATTTTGAAACTAAGAAAAACAACGTTCCTTTTAAAACTTGCTATTGCTATGATATTGTTGTATGTTGGGGGCGGGGGAGGGAGGCATTTAAACTGGAAAGAGTGAGTTTGTGAACACTCACAAATCCTCAGTCCTGAGCTAGGCTTCAACTAATAGATCCAAATTAAAAACAAACAAACAAACCCACACAAGACAACAAACACACCAACGCCCTCAGTAAATATTTAAGTACTTCAGTCAAAATTATGTGGTCTTTAGGTACTTCATTATCAGATTGCAGTCCTTGATCAGTGGTTACTTAGTCCGGATTTCTGACGATTCAAGCTGATTCAACTGGATGAATTTTTAGACTCAGTTGACCCCAACCAGACAAAAAGCTCTGGAGGAGAAAAATAATCAACACCATTACCCTGCCTGCTACTGGAAAAAGTTATTTTTCAGAACCGCTACCTTGAACTCAGTGCATACCCTCCTTACCAGGTGGAATAGTTTTAATTATAGCCACAGATCCTGTCATTTCTCTGATGTTATTGTAAACAAGGCTCATTCAGTACTGTGAAACTCAACCCCATACCATAACCTAACCATGCTATGCATTGTACCATGAAAGAAAAAAGGAAGAGCCAGGGAACTACAGGCCAGTCAGTCTCACCTCTGTGCCTGGCAAGATCATGGAGCAGATCCTCCTGGAAAATATACTGAGGCACACGGAAATCAAGGAGGTGATTTGTGACAGCCAACATGGCTTCACCAAGGGCAAATTGTGCCTGACATATTTAGGGGCCTTCTACGATGGGGTTACAGCTTTGGTGGATAAGGGAAGAGTGATTGACACCATCTACCTGGACTTGTGCAAAGCATTTGACACTGTTCCGCACGACTGCCTTGTCTCTAAATTGGAGAGACATGGACTTGACAGATGGACCACTCACTGGATAAGGAATTGCCCGGATGGTTGCACTGAAAGGGTTGTGGTCAACGGCTCGATGTCCAAGTGGAGACCAGTGACGAGTGGCATTCCTCAGGGGCTGGTGTTGGGACTGGTGTTGTTTAACACCTTTGTCGGTGACATTGACAGTGAGATTGAGTGCGCCCTCAGCAAGTTTGCCGACGACACCAAGCTTTGCGGTGTGGTCGACACGCTGGAGGGAAGGGATGCCATCCAGAGGGACCTTGACAGGCTTGAGATGTGGGCCTGTGCAAACCACATGAAGTTCAACAAGGCCAAGTGCAAGGTCCTGCATGTGGGTCAGGGCAATCCCAAGCATAAATGCAGGCTGCACAGAGAATGGATTGAGAGCAGCCCTGAGGAGAAGGACTTTGGGGTGATGGTTGATGAGAAGCTCAACATGAGCTGGCAGTGCGTGCTTGCAGCCCAGAAAGCCAACTGTATCCTGGGCTGCATCAAAAGCAGCGTGCTCAGCAGGTTGAGGGAGGTGATTCTGCCCCTCTGTTCCGCTCTCGTGAGACCCCACCTGGAGTACTGCATCCAGCTCTGGGGCCTCCAACATAAGAAGGACATGGAGCTGTTGGAAAGAGTCCAGAGGAGGGCCATGAAGATGGTGAGAGGGCTGGAGCACCTCTCCTGTGAAGACAGGCTGAGAGAGTTGGGGTTTTTCAGCCTGGAGAACAGAAGGCTCTGGTGAGACCTCATAGCAGTCTTCCAGTATCTGAAGGGGGCCTACAAGAAAGCGGGAGAGGGACTTTTTACAAGGGCATGTAGTGATAGGATGAAGGGTAATGATTTTAAACTGAAAGAGGGTAGATTTAGATTAGATCTTAGGAAGAAATTTTTGACTGTGAGGGTGGTGAGACACTGGACCAGGTTGCCCAGAGAAGTTGTGGCTGCCCCCTCCCTGGCAGTGTTCATGGCTCAGAACAACCTGGTCTAGTGGAAAGATGTCCCTGCCTGTGGCAGGGCGGGTTGGAACTAGATGATCTTTAAGGTCCCTTCCAACCCAAACCATTCTATGATTCTATGATGATAGTATAACCTATCTCCCACCCAAAACTTCATATGCACGTGTATTTAATTGGAATTACTTCTGCACAATCATTTGAAACACTGTGGTCAAATTTTCTGGAATTCCAGCTGTTTTGAGCGTAGTGGGTTTCACTTAATGATTCCCACCTCCCCGATTCACCTATTCACTTAGCCCGACGTTCATAAAATCATAGAATGGTTTGAGTTGAAAGGGACCTTTAAAGACCATCTACTCCAAGCACCTTGCCATGGACAGGGGCATAGTTCAGTCTATCAAGGTGCTCAGAGCCCCATCCAACCTCATCTTGAACACTTCCAATGATGGAACATCCACAGCTTCTCTGGGCAACTTGTTCCAATGTCTCACCTCCCTCATCGTAAAAAATTTCCTCCTTACATTCAGTCTAAATCTACACTCTTTCACTTTAAAACCACTGCCCCTTGTCCTGTCACTACAAGCCTTGATAAATAAGTCTCTCTCCATCTTTCTTGTAAGACCCTCTTGTATACTGAAAGGCCTCAATAAGCTCTTCCCAAAGGTCTTCTGTTGCTTGTTAACAGAGAGGGTTTTGTGAGTGAAGTGGCGATTGGTGGCTGCCTTGGCCACAGCGAGGCTATCAAGTTTAAAATTTATGGAAACAGGAGGAAGACTGCCAGCATCTACTGCCAGCATCTACTGCCACCCTCTACTCTGGATATGAGGAGAGCAGACTTCAGGCTGCTCAGGGAACTACTTAATAAGGTTCCCTGGGAAAAAGCTTTTGAAGGGGCCGGGGTCCATCAGTGCTGGTCACTTTTTAAGTACCACCTCCTAAGAGCACAGGAACAAGCAATTCCAAAATATCAAAAGTCAAGCAGACGAGGCAGAAGGCTGGCCTGGCTAAGCAGGGATCTTCTGCTTGAACTAAGGCAAAAAAAAGGAAGTGTACATCTGCTGGAAGCAGGGTCAGGTGACATGGGAGGATTACAGAGATGCTGTTCACCACTGTAGGGAAGAAATTTGTGCGGCCAAAGCTCAATTAGAGCTGAAGCTGGCCAGTACTGTGAAGGACAATAAGAAAGGCTTTTTTAAATATATTGGTAGCAAAAGGCAGGCTATAAATAACATTGGCCTGTTACTCGACGAGCATAGTCACCTCACATACAGGGACATAGATAAAGCGGAGACATTTAATGCTTTCTTTGCCTCATTTTTCAATACCAATGATGGGCGCTGGGACCCCCCCCAGAGCCCTGTGCCTGAGATCCATGACTGTGAGAATGATACACTCCCAATCAACCCCGAACTTTGTGTGGTATTTGCTCCAGCTGGATCCCTACAAGTCAATGGGGCTCGACAGGATTCATCCACGGGTACTTAAAGAACTGGCTGATGTCATAGAGAGACCTCTATCAATGATTTTTCAATGCTCTTGGGAATCTGGAGAGGTCCCAGTTGACTGGAAGTTGGCAAACATTGTCCCAATATTCAAGAAGGGCAACAGGGATGACCCTGGTAACCACAGATCTGTTAGTCTCACCTTGGTGCCTGTCAAAATTATGGAGAAAATTATTCTGGGAGTTATTGAAACACATCTCAAAGACAATGCAGTCATTGGTCACAGCCAGCATGGGTTCATGAGGGGAAAGTCCTGTTTGTCAAATTTGATTTCTTTCTATGACAATGTTACCCACCTAGTTGACCAAGGGAAGCCAGTCGATGTAATCTTTTGGGATTTCAGTAAAGCTTTTGATACTGTCTCTCACAGTATCCTCTTGGGCAAAATGTCCAGCATACAGCTGGATAAACACATAAAGCAATGGGTGAACAATTGGCTGATGGGTAGGGCTCAAAGAGTTATAGTAAATGGAGCTACATCAGGCTAGCGATCCATCTCACTAGTGGGGTTCTCAGGGATCCATCTTGGGGCCAGTGCTCTTCAATATCTTCATTAATGATTTAGACACAGGACTTGAAGGACTACTATCCAAGTTCACTGATGACACAAAATTGGGAGGAGCTGTTGACACTCCCGAGGGCAGAGAGGCCCTGCAGAGAGACCTAGATAAATTAGGAAGGTGGGCGATCACCAACTGCATGAAATTTAACAAGGGAAAGTGCCAGATTTTGCACCTGGGACATGTCAACCTTAGATGTACATACAGACTGGGGAACGAGAGGCTGGAGAGCAGCCCCGCGGAAAGGGATCTCGGGGTTCTGGTCGACGGCAAGTTGAACATGAGCCAACAGTGTGCCCTGGCAGCCAAGAGGGACAACCGTGTCCTGGGGTGCATCAAGCATAGTATTGCTAGATGGTCGAGGGAGGTGATTGTCCCACTCTACTCTGCACTGGTGCGGCCTCACCTTGAGTACGGTGTGCAGTTTTGGGTGCCACAGTATAAAAAGGATATGAAGATACTAGGGAGTATCCAGAAGAGAGCCACAAAGATGGTGAAGGGTTTAGAGGGGAAGCCGCACGGGGAGCGGCTGAAGTCACTAGGTCTGTTCAGCTTGGAGAAGACTGAGGGGAGACCTCATTGCGGTCTACTTCTTCACAAGAGGAAGTGGAAGAGTAGGCGCTGACCTCTTCACCTTGGCGACCAGTGACAGAGGTCGAGGGAATGGCAGGAATATATGCCAGGGGAGATTTAAGTTGGGTATTAGGGAAAGGTTCTTCACCCAGAGGATGGTGGAGCACTGGAACTGGCTGCCCAGGGAAGCAGTCATGGCGCCAAGCCTGACAGCATTCAAGAAGGATTTGGACAATGCCCTCAGACACATGGTATGAATTTTGGGGCTGTCCTATGCTGGGATAGGAGTTGGACTCGATGATCCTTGTGGTTCCCTTCCAACTCAGGACATTCTATGACTCTATGATCCAAAGCCTTCTCTTCTCCAGGCTGAACAACACCAGCTCTCTCAGCCTTTCTTCACAGGAGAGGTGTTCCAGCCTTCTGACTATTTTTGTGACCCTCCTCTAGACCTGCTCTAACAGGTCCATGTCCTTCTTGTACTAATGACCCCAGAGTTGAATGCAGTACTCCAGGTGGGGTCTCATGAGAGTGGAGTAGAGGGGGAGAATCACCTCCCTTGACCTGCTGCTGACCACACTTCTTTTGATGTAGCCCAGGATACAATTTGCTTTCTGGGCTGCAAGCACACTTGCCAGCTCATATCAAGAATCTTCCACTTTGCCTTGTTGTACTTCATGAGGTTCATATTGGCCCACTTTTCCAGACTGTCATGGATCCTCTGATTGGCATCCCTTTCCTCAAGATTATAAAGTATCTTCCTTTCTGTGTTTCTTTAACAGCTTGTATAAATGTGCCCAAGAAGACAGTTAGTTCCCATTTTAGGCAGACAGGCACTTGTTCCTCTGGTTCCTGGTGTGAAAGAGAAGTGCAAAGGAAGAGGGTATTCCTGATGCTTCCATGAGCACACACATCCTTTTAATTTGGAGGATAGCCCCTGCTTAATTGAAGGTGTGAGAAACACCAGCTATTCAAGACAATGTTGTTTCTTCCTTCAACAAGAAAACACATTTCTGTTAATTCAGAAGAACATCAAATCTTGCACAGAGATAGAATTTCCTGGTACTTAACATAACATCTGCATGAGTGGACCATGGGCACTGAATCAGTCTGCTTTTTAGCACAGTCTGAGATTAAAAGAGCATTTGGATTTAAATTTATTATTTATCAGTACCATATTACTTCTTCAGAGTAAGTTGTTAATTCAGATCCTAGTATAAAGTTCAGCATTGCTAAGAAAGATAGAACTTTCATGAAATAACACGGTAAAGAAAAAAACATGGTTTACATCCCTTATGTATTAAGTCATCCGCAGTTTTGAGCAACTCTGAAGTAAAAGACTTCTCTCATAGAAACTTTAAGCTGTTTCTGCACTTCTCTTAATAGAAACTGTCGGTTGAGAGTATATCTCAGGTTCTTGTTTACTTATTTAATCGATCCTGGGATTTGTGTAAGGAACAAAATGAAGAACTAGAATAAGATACAAAGTAAGGCTTTCCTTCCTAAACACATGTGCTGGCAAATAGCTTCTTTCAGTAGCGCCAGTGACCAGCTGGATGTGCAATGCTCTTGATGTACTTTACAGTTCTGAGATTGCTGAGATAGCTAAATCCAGAGAACAATCACAGAAGCATTGATATAATCCAAAGAAAATTAACTGGCAATGCTAAGTCTGAAATTAAAAAAGAAAAAGGAAAATAAAAAGAGACAGGAGGGGAAGTTAAGCAGGGGGAACAACATAAGAAGTAGAAGAATTGCCATTTGACCTCCTTTTTTCCTGGTAAAACGATTATTACATCACTATGGTCTAGGGATTTAATGGGTGTTTGTAAAAAGTATTCTTATGAAGGACACTGCTTTAGGGGCAAAGTAGCATTTAATAAGCACATATCATATTTACTTCTGTCTCGACCTTTTGCAAGAGAATATGAGGAAAAGATTAAAAAAGTATCTAATCCAAGAAGAGTTGTGTATGATGAGAGTAACATGCCTCTCGTATTCTGAAATTCCAAAGAAACAAACAATTTCCTGGCGTGTAGGAATACTTCATGAGGATTGCATTTATTAAAATCGCATGGTCCTATACTCCAAGAGTCAAGACAAAACAATTGTATTTTAATCTAGTTCACAGAAACCAGAACTCAGTCTTCTAAAGGTACAGTACTACAAAATTAAAAAGTGACATACTAATTTAAAGGTTGGGAGAACCACAGCATAAAAATATACACATGGCAAGTGTTCTAAATATTCTTCTTGGTGGGTGCTGGTGTTTATTTTATTTCTCTCTGTGGTTTAATTATTGGGGTTTGTTTTGGTTCGGTTTCAAGGTTCATTGCTGGCTGGAGAGGACCAGGAACATATCTACTTGATATCTAAAGGACATATAAGGAAACTTTATAGGAATTAACTAATAGAATGATATGGCTGGAGGATGGATGGGATATGAAACAGTTATTAACTTTCAATTAATATTGGAACAGCTGATTTCACAGCCCTTCACACAGCACACGACTCACGTGACCTGAACCACAATTTTGGGCATTCTCAGATTTCCTCTGAGACCTCATGCAGTTCTTTCGCTCACCCACCTACCTGAACTGGATCTTTAGGTGCACAGATTTTAAAAGCTTTCTGAGCTGTTCTGATTCAGGACCAACTGGTCTTACTGAACATATTATGATATATGGAATGAAATTCTTTGCCACAAAATGCATTCAGAGAGAAAAGAGATTGTATCAGATATTAGCTAACCCACAATTTAATAATTTTCTCCACTTTTCCTCCTCGGTACACAAATGCAAAGTCAGGTATATTTCTAAAGACACTATCACCTACAGCACTGTTTGAAGCAGTGACAAGTTAGTGAAATGCAAAAGAACACTTTTAAACAGCATTTTTCAGTATTGTTTTTGGTGTATTGATATTAGTAGATTCTGAAAGCACATTTACAAACTTTTAATCAGCTTTTAGTTATCCTAATAACTGTTAAAAACAAATGTCGAACATCACTCTTTGTTCTGTATATAATAATACGTGTGAAATATACATCACTCTACTTGAAGAACACAATTTCCCGGGATCTTAAAGCCCTGCACAGAGCAATTCATTAAATCTCATGTGATGTAGTAAGTAAGCATGATGATTCTTGCAGAAGTTACTGGGTATCTTCTTTGTCTTTCATGTGTAAACAAAATTCTCATGCCAATAGATTAAATGCACTAATGAATCTTTGATCTGAAGAGCATGAACATCCTTCATCCTCATGATTACAAGATTTTTCAGCAGTACAGTTCTTTGTCTGGTAAAATGAAGGAGAAAACTCTGAATATCCAGCCCAGAAAACAAAGAATAATGAGGCACATTATCTTACCAGACAAGTAATCAGACAAATGACTATGAAATAACAAATCAAACTAAGAGGTGACAAGAAAAAGATGAAGAATACAAAAGAACATGTCTGTAAGGGAACAAGCATCAGACAGGTAAATAGAGCCTTAGAAAAAATGCCAAGAACTGAAAAGGTCAATAAGGGCAGGTACAATAAGGGGCTTATGAAGTTGAAATCTAGAAAAAAAAGGTGGGCTGGAACAAATTTTGCCTTTAATTTCAGACAGTCAACTGCTGAGCAATAAAGCCAGTCATAACAAAAGTTATGTTTGGTATGCAGTTTCTGAAAGTAAATTATGGACGTCTCTTTATCAGACTTCTGGATGAAGTCATCTACGTCTTGCCTTACAGTCCTGTTACTCTTATTCAGACTGTCAATGGCAGTTTCAACATTCATTTTCATCCCGAAATTGAATTTTGCAATTACTTTCCTTTGTGTCCATTTTTATTGCATTTTTCAATGCTTGGCATCTTTCCTGAGACTGTATTCGTCCACCTGTTACCTGTTCCACTGCTGAAATGTTTTACTTGTATATTTTTCTTGATCTCCTCAGTGTCACCTCCTGATTTAGATTTGTTATTTCACGCTGAATTATTTATTTCTTGTCTGCTAAGATTTGTTTCATGCCAGTAGGGCTGTGACTGGTATAAGTGAATTTTTAACTTCCCCTGGAATTAACTGTCCTTCAATTCATAGATTATAGTTTAGAACTTCAAAATAACAGGGAATATTTATAAAGCATCTGCTACTTGCAAAGTGTAGCACTTGTGTTGAAAATAAAGACTGTTTTAACCTTTATGTGTGATCATATCCCATAAGTTTCTCCTTCAGCTGTCGTTTGAGATCTTGCGCCTGTTTTCCAAGGCTGTGTTGTATAAAAGATGAAAAGATGAGCTAGTCTATATTTCGAATAGAAAATGAACAGTCTAGATTGTTACACACAGTTGCTGAAATCATATGTGCTCATACGGGAGAAACATAAGGAAAATAAATCAATAGAACCTCAAAACTCAATAACTCATTAAAAAAGTCAATAAATAAAAGAATTTATTGAAAAATATAAAGAAAAAAGGCCTGTTATTTTTCTTATGTCCCCTTCTCTAACTTTTGTATAATGTGTAAATATAATATGAACCTTAGACCTATGGAAGCTGTACTCTCTATTCTGTTTGTGGGGTCATTTCAATTTTAAACAGGCAAGTATTTCTCAAAGATATTTCCAAGTTGGTAAAAGAGTAAAAATTGCTCACCAGAATAAATCGTTTGCTGGACTAGGCCCTTCTTTTTAAGAAGCCATTTGGATTGTGCTGTGTTCATGTGTTTGTTTACTTGCTTTTAAGGAGGAAATTAAGGGCAATCATTGCAGGGTATTTCAATGCCCTCAGTGTTTAGCTGTCTTAAGTGACATACACCTGTAACATCAAGCGAAGATAGTGATTTGGGTTTCCTCCTGCACTCTGAGCCAACTCTGCTATGCAAAGAGAGTTGCCTGACTTCCATGCAACAATCCCCGAAATGTATTGTAACTTACTGTGTTGGGCAGAGTGAGCGGCGACTGTCAATATTGAGCGGTGTAGACGTGTTCCAAAATGTCCAGGAGCTAAGTGGGATTTTTCTTTCCCATGTATTTCCTATTGTATACAAAGACTGTGTTTTCATTCTGTTTATGCAGGCAGCTGTTACCTTCTAGGAAGAAGTATAAAAGCAAGAAGGAAAGAAGACCTCAGTATCTTGCCAGTAATGAAGTTACAGGACCTGGATGAGAAAGCAAAGGGTCAAGTGCAAACAAAAGGACTTCCAAGTATCAGGATCAAATGGCTGGAAACGCTTGGGAGTTCAGCAAGGGTAATGATATCTACCAGGAAAAGAACTCCGATGGTCCTTCTGCCCAGCTCGTCTTCTTTTATTGAGACTCTAAGATTATCCAGAGAAGTAGGCTAGTAAAAAAGTGTTCTTACAATCACTATCATGATTTTTGATTGCAAGATGTCACTCAGCATGTATTGTCTCCAGCATAATTAAAGTTGACTTCTCAAGAGTCTGAGTGGCCCTACCCACAAGGAAGGGACTGCTGCATAAAAAGCATAAAAGTATTGATTTCTGATTATTTAAATATCATATGGATATAAATATTCCCCCTTGCTTCAAATTGTATGTGAGTAATACAGTCATGTCAGCTTCAGTGAGCTGGTGAGTGTGGAACTTTAATACGTAGTTCAGGTGTAAAAAAAGCCTCAGCAATCTCCATGCACACCTTGGCCAATGATTTATATTAACATATTCAAATTTGCCCAGGTTTCTCAGATGTTTCTTCCAACTGAAAAAAAAATTACTTAGAATTGAAAAGTCTCCATGTTATTAAAAAAGTTGTTTAAATCCATTCTTGACTGCTCACTTAGGGATAGGATTATGAAAGCAACAGATTTTCTATTAAAATATTTATAGAATGAAATACTAGCTTTCTTAGAGGAAGTTCTGTATTTATTCTGTTTGGGAATGGTAATAAGTGGGCTTGAAGGAACACTTAACCTTTAAAATAAGGAAATTAAAATTCTTTACCACCTGCTGCTAAATGCTAAACCTCAAGTTCCCTGTGTTAATTCACATAATAATAATGTCATGCAGAATATTTGTCATAAACTTCAAAGTTATTTTTCTACAATACACATTCACCCAGCCTGAAGAAACACCTTCAATGACGTCTGCTCATTCTACTAATGAAAAAGAAACAAATAGTTTCTAGTACAAAATATGGCAAAAGGATGAACTGCATTTCAAACATGATTCCCTTTGCAAAAGGAGAAACATTTAGGTAATTTGTTGTGCATTTTTGCATGCTTGTTTGTCTCATTGGAATACACGTGAACAGATTCCTTAATGAGCCACATTTGTTTTATTTAGATAATTTTTGTGCAGCACTTTGAACATGTGAAGTGCTACGTAAGTGCTCAGTATTATTCAGCCCAATTCTCAGTCATTAATCAAATAGAACTCCTGATAGACTGTTATTTGGTTCCTGATGTAGCCTATTCTTATACAAGATAAGAAGAAATAATTTCAAAATTATATCTCATACAATACTGTGTTTTAAGTCTATTAAATTGTAGCCATACTAGAGGGAAGCAGAATATCAGACTAAACTCCTCTTTGTAAAATAAAAATGGGAAAATGAGGGGGAGAAGGACTTGTTCTGAAGGTCTTTACAGTTACGATTAAGAATCCAGAGTACACATATAGGTCACAAGTTCAAATTCAGTCCAGGTCACTAATGGCTGAAAATCATTACCAGCTGAAAGTTATTTATTTGTCCATACAAAAATACATTAGCGTTCTGAGCTTATGGAGAAGGCAGATCTGTGTATTTAACACCTCCATCATATTAGGTAGTACTTACCTTTTGAAAATGGCCTCTAGACTCTGATCTTTAGTGCAAAGCATTCCTGTTCCAAACCAACCAAATTTAGTTCTGAATTAGATCCTCCTAGCTAAAGTTAGTGCAGAGTCTTGGAGGTTAAAGACCAGACAATGAGAAATTAATTATTAAATGTCAGGCGAAATTAAATTAAAAATACTACACATTTATTCCTAAAAATAACAGAATTTACTCCTATAAGCAAGGGAAGTAGCTACAGTACCATTTCTGACATCTGTATTGCCCTTATTTAAACCAGTGGTAAACATGCCACAAGCAGAAGTGGAGGAATGGCAAAAAAAAAATGCTCTTGAAGAGAAGATCAAAATAGTAGATGACATTCTTTTGCAGTATCTAACAAAATGTGCGGTGCCTCATTTTCTGACATCTCACAAAATTTGCCTTCCACAGATCAGTCATTCTGCATCTTTAGCATCAATTCATTATGATGAACATTCTTATGTTATTACAGAGAGAGACTTAGGAAGTTCTCATGCTGGATCTTTGTGAAGAAACAAGTTTGAGAAATTGTTTCCAAGCATAAAGCAGGGATTAAAACAAACTGAAAGAATGAGTAGCAATAAATCAGCTGTATTATGTGCTAGTCAAGATTTTAAAGTTTGCTTATAAAATCATGGAAGGTTCAATTACGTGTGTAATTTACTAGTTAAGTTCTATGTAACTAACTGCTTAAGTACTACTAAAGTTTGCCTCATGCTCAGAGAAAGGAAATGTTGTTCAGAGGTCTGTGTGGGGACTTGTACTGCATTTGCACCTGATGTAGTGAACAGAGAGAACAGTGAAATAACAAGGTTTGTTGATATTACAGAGCTACACAAAATTAGCATTAGTAGTTCACAAAACTCAGAGACTAGCTGACTGAATGAAATTCAGTGTGAAATAATACATGGAGTAAAACATACATAACTGTATGCAGACAAAAGTAAAGTCTGAATTAAATATAACTCAAGACATTTATGGTGAATAGGTCCTTCAAAATTTCAGTGTTCATCACTGATAGAAAAAACATTCAGAATTTTTAGAAGAGGAGATGAAAAAAAGAAGCAGAAAACATCACTTGACTACTGCATACATATTTTGAACTTGAGCATTTTTGATCTTCTGATGATGATAATTGGCAGACTATAATGGGGAAAGATATAAAGAAAAATAACAAAGGTAAGCAAAGGTTTTAAATTTCTGTACAAGGACAAAGTCAATCAACTACGAGCTTAAAAATGAGAGAACTATGTGGAAGATGATGCAACATAGCTTCATATCTTAATTAATGAGATATAGGAAAAAATAGAAACACTTCACTGTTTTCCACAGTTTGTTTTCCACAACATATGAATTAAGGTACTAATTTAAAGCAGACAGAAGAAAATGTATTTTCATGTAACATACAATTAAATTGTAGCACTTACTGCTCAGAATATTGTGCATGTTAACAGTTGAGATGGGTTAAAAAAGTAATTAAACAAAGTCATGTGTAAGAAGTGTATCAAGAGCTATTAAACACAAAGATACAATTTCTAATCAGGAAGTCTGTACCACAGACTGATGAAAGCTAGAACTTACCTAAGAATTTGTCTTAGTATAGAAAGTTATCCTCCTATAAGGAATTCATAGGGTTGATTCAAGGTGGAAAAGCAGCTCAGGTAAGAATGTGGTTTCTGTATAATGGTGTAGTAGATTAAAATGAAACAGAATGGAAGGGAAAGGAGCTTGTTTTACTCTAGATTAAGGAATAAGGGTTTGGGGTTTCAGGGTTTTTTTAACTTACCTGAAATAAACATCTTTTTGACAGTAATATATGTAAAAACCTCATGGCTTTACTTTAAAATAAATTTCATATCAGTCTTGGGACTACTTGACGAAAGATAAGCTTAAAAGGCCTGATACTTTGCTACAAGGTGCCAAAATCCAAATGCAAATCAAATATAGCTGGAGTGAGATCAAGGTGCAGGTAGGAATCTTAGCTCAGTAATTCCACAGCACATGGAGAAGAAAGATTGTAAGACCCCATTTTCAGAAGTGCGCACTATCAACCACCACTTGACTTCTGTTGACATCTGTATTTACTTCATGACTCAAGTATATCAACAGATATCACAGTGGAAAAAAATGAATTTAAAATAGTCCCATTTTTATTATTGAAAGGTGATACTCAAGCTCCTTTCTTCCCAATTTACATCATACAATAACTTAAACTTGCTTTTCTTTTTCCCTCGAGCTATTTGTAAATGCCAGCCCTCAAACTGCACTCGTGGCTGTGCTTTAGTGGTTTTAAAAACTTATTTTCATCTGTTGCCATCTCATGTGGTCAGTCCTCAATGGGAGATTATTTTATACTCCATTACCTTCAAGTTGAACTTTGACTGAAGTATAGCTATTATGAAACCCGACTCAAAGTCACAAATTTTCCTCTCATTTAAAATAACTAAATGCATTTTTACCTCCTCGGTTCTTTCCCTGGCCCTGCTGGTTTACGTGACCTTAGACTCTCACAATCTGCAACGACATTGTAGTTAAAATGAATACGTGTGGTTTTTTTAAATTGGATTCAATTGAACTACTTCTGCAGCTACTTCAGATAACAGTATGATCTAACAATTTCAGCTTGATTTTAAGAGTTATTTTAAAGTAAGTTTATCTGATTAAAATTGTTTAAAGCCACCAGGTTTTGAGCTCCTAGCCTGGCAATTTAACAAGTCATAAAATGTCCTGTTCTTTGGTGACATGCTGCAGAATGATGCCACATTTTTCACAGAGATGGTCTATTGAATTTGAACTAAAAAACATAGGCAGTAGGGAGAAAAAGGTGTGTTTTAAAAGGCTTACTTACAGACAAGTTTTTTAAAAGTCATTTATACTTTGAAGCCTGAAAAGTCTTAGTAAACGAGAATCCTAATAGTCTTGAAGATCAGAGCTAGGATATTTAAATGCTATTTCACCATAACACTAGGTTTTTGAGCTAACATATTAAAAATAGACAGAAAAGCAGCCAGAGAAGCTTCATATTTCTTTCCATTTCCAGACCGGACTTTTGCACTGGTATCACACATCTCTTGTCCTTTCCGAAGTACCAAAACCACAGAAGTCTCAGCTTATTTTAGCTAAAAGGGAAGAAACAGTGGAGACATTCTCAGTGTAAAAAGAAGTAAAGTATCCCTCTAAACTAATTTTTCGTATCATCCGCCATCACCAAAATTGCAAAGTTGCAGACTTCAGATAAATGCTGCAGCCATAGAACATAAGTAGCTGATCCATTTTTTTTCTGTGGGATTCCTAACTGCATATTTCCTTTCTTTACTGATGTTATCTTGGATGGTTGATGTTCTGAAGTGTTTTTCCGTATTCTGTAGAGGTCAAGGTGCAGATCTATAGACATGCCTTTGGATAATATAAAAAAACAATCCTTATACAGGATACAGATGGACATCAAACCCAACAACCCTTAGGCTCTCTCTCTCTGTGCTCGTTTTACTCAGTTTTCAAGTGTAGTATTCTCAGTCAAGCTCTCTGAGCTGTGTGAGAGATCTTCAGGTGAAAGATAAATTTATCAAACACATTCTTTCAGTCATCTTAGAAAATGGCGGGTAGATTCAACAGGTGGATCTTCCTGGGGACCAGAGGGGAGGGAAGTCATAAAATTGCCTAATTTAGGGCATGTGTTTACACCAGTGTTAAGAATGACTTAGTAATTTAAAGGAACTGTTAGAGAAGAGTTGGGACAGCATCAAATGGAAAATATGAGAAAGTCCAGCCCCAGAACATAGTTTCTGAGTGATTTCATATTATCACCTTCTTCTGTGATATAAAAAAGAAGCAAAAAGGACTTGAATCTAGACCACTCACAGTCTGGACTGGTAATCTGAACTATCTGGTGCAGGACAAAAGAAATATCACTCCTAGTTTTCTGAATATAGTCCTTCTAGCTTGCAGAGCAAATGCTGAAATGCGTATGTTTCTACAAAACCCAAATACTTTCTTTTTACTGTTGAGAAAAAAATATAGAGATGACAGAACTTTTGATCTAAAACCAATATTTGTGTGATTTTATTCTGATTGTTGCAGGACTAGAACCAAAACTAGATTTAAACAAATAATTCAGGCTTACTTATCACCCACTATTCCCTGGAGCTGTATGAGTGACTGGCACCCTGCTTTCATCCCCAGGACCACCACATCAATCACATAAGAAAACATGCTGGTCAGCAGTGCATATGATCATCACATATTCAATGCCACTTTCTTTTTTTCAATTAAAAATACCTCCAAATCAACATAAGAATCACATTTCTTTTTCATTAATCCTCACCACGTTTTCTTGTATATCATATTCATAGAGAACAGTTAACAGTTTCTATTAAATAGATGCAGTTTGATCTGAATCAAATTACATCAGCATTGTATGATGCATTGAGTAAATTAAGTGTCAAGAATAAGTGTGGCTGTGTTTAGTCTGTACTTAGATAGGACACTGTGATCCCAGCTTTGCCTGCATGCCATCCAAGCAGGACCTTCAGGAGAGCTGACAATCTTTCTATACGTGCCTGCAGGTATCCAAACAGTGTGTTGCAGTACTAATGGCATACTATGCCTCTGGGTAGGCTTGGGGGTTCTGCATTCTCCAGAAAATTCATATTCATTCTCTGGGATCACAGGAAGGATAACAGGACAACCAAAAATTACAGTACTAATGTACTCAATAGGCTGAAGATAATCTTGGAAGTAGAACATGCACAGTACAGAAATTCCTGTTCTTTTACTAACATCAAATAAGGTCTTGGTTAACAATAATAAATTCAGATCACTGTGCATTTTATGAAATAAAAAACTTCATCCAAATCTTGTACATTAAATCAGTGAAAATTTGGTATTTCAGAAATTATGATTGTAGAGACTCAAACAGCTGCGAGAGGTTAATAAAACTAATGCAGCATTTCCAGAGAAGATGAATGTGAGGCTTGTTGAAGTGGAAGATTAAGTTACTTTTTCTTTTGATGTTATTGTTTTACAAAAAATGTGCTTTGTTGCCTGCTGCATTAAAGCTTTTAGATACGTGACACTGAAACACTTAGGAGTTAATGCATTAACAGCATTCTACTTGCAAATCACAGCACACACAGAGGACTTGACTTACATATCAACCTGACAGCTGTCTTTCCATTTGTTATTTAATGAACCCAGCAGCTTCATTTATAATTTTTCGTCCTAATTTTATTATATGAGCTTGCAGAGGCCACACAGAACACTGCCTGCGAGAAGAGGTAGATGGGGCATTTAAGAGCCACACACAGTTATTTTCAGAAGATCAACTCTTAGACAGTATTCAGAATTTTTATGTATATGAATCAAGTCATTCCAAAGGAGCCTGAGAAAGAAATAAATATTTTCTTCTAGCAAAGATTTAATTCAACACTATTCACTGCCCTTGTTAATTGGGAAAACTTACAGCATAAGACTATGCTGTTACCTGTTAGGAAAAAGATTTTTGAAGTACTCCTTTAAAATTTTATATTACTCATTTCTGTATTAATACATTTTTGCATAGCTTTGAATATGGTCAGTACTACCATTTATTTGCTCAGGATTCAGTGTAGAACTGGTTTTACACCTGAAACCTATTAGGATGCACAAATGAAACAGCTTCATGCAAGAGAAATTACAATGGCAGCTACCACAGAACTTGGTGGTATGAGAAGTCACAAAATGAGAAGCTGAACTTAGTCTGCCACTTAGTCATGCATCTTTTGAAAAAAAAAGGAATTCCTAATACTCTGCTTTTGTAATACTAACCTAAGATGATATTTTATGTAAGGATCCTTGACTGTAACGGAAGGTCCATCACCATCATGCCTTCATTTTTGCCACAATTAATGTTTTAAGTACAACTTTTTTTTCCTGCCAAATCCCAAAGAATGACTAGGTAGGTTCCTATTCAGCCTGGGTCTTTCCAATTCCCTTCTCAAATGCCTCCCAACTGTATCTAACACTGTCATGGACAAAACAGACTCGACTTGGGGAATTTTCCTTCATTTTATATATTGTCAATCAACACCAACTTTTCATCATTGATTTGGGTATTGGGGAAAAAAAAAACAACAAAGAATATAGTTGACTTTCTCCCCCCTTCCTATTCTCAATTTCTTATGTTTGGTATGGGCTTCACATAATCTATCCTAATTCATTTGGTGAAACAACAGGGACCACAGGAGGTTGAGTTCATATGTGCATTGGTTTCTATCTATCTGCTATTCCATGCTCCTCACTGGTTCTCTCCCACTGCTTTGGGCTTCTTCATTTTCCTCTGCTCTGGCTTGTGTTGCCCACAGGCCACAGCCCCTCAGGGGTGTCCCTCCCCTAGTGTGGGTCACCTGCTGCAGTCCTTCAGAGTTGTGTCTGTCACAGTATGGGTCACCTATAGCGACAGTACCTCAGTAGTCTTTCTGCCTTAACTTGGGTTCTCCACAGGCTGAAGTCCCTTAGGAGTGTTCCTGCCCTGACATGGGTCACCCACAGCCAGAGTTCCTCAGAAGTGTCCCTAACCCTGTAGAGGTTTGGTTAAGTGAGAAGGGGCACGATCTTGTGCCACTGAGCAGTCTGAGCAACCCAGGCTTTGAGCAAGGGTTAAGCCCAGAGCTAGCGACCTTGGACTCCCCTTGCACGGTGCAGAACAAAGAACCCCGTGGTGCCTGCTTCGCAGGAAGCAAAACTACATCCGGGAGGGGGGGGCGGTCACGGCTCTGAATATGTAAACCTATGGACCAATCACAAGTGCGATCGGGGCGCGTGATTAATATATGCATAGTCTATATAACCACTGCTTTCTTTGTTAATAAACGAGAAGCTTCCATACTCACATTGAGAGTGTAGCTTACTCCGGACCGTTCCCCAGCACCCGCGAGCGCGCCTCCCCCGATTTTCCCCTTACTTCATAACCCGGCATGTGTCACCTCCTTCCAAGACTGTATCTCCAACCATGTCCTCAGCTATCTCCTCATCAGCATCTTTTCTGACGTGTCTTTCCAAGAGCGTCTCCCTCTGCATGCCTCCAACAGCATCCAGAGCGTCCCCAGTCCCTCAGGGCTACTGCTCTTCCTTAAAAATTTCTGAGCTAAGGCACTATGGTTCCCCTGTCAGCCTGCAGCTTGACAGGTGATGGGTTGCTCACACCAGTGTCAGACTGGGCTGGTGGCCTCCTCCCACATCTGCATCCCCCTGCTTCCAAAACCATGCCGTTTATGCTCAATAGGGTCATGGTGTCTCTGGATATGACTCTGAATACTAGCCACATTAAAGTTACATACCATAGCACACATCAAGACACTGCAAAAGTCCCTTCATCTTTCTAAGTCTACTGGCTTATTTTCTATCCTATAAAGTGGAGTTACTGGTATTTTCAAATCTTCCAGATGTCTTTTAGAGCTCACTATTCACCTAGCTGTCATATACTTAGATGACAACCATATATGAAACTAGGACAGAGTTCTGACTTTTCCTTCTGCAGGTAGCTTTAACTGTCAATCAATCAAAGCTAATCACATTAATGAAATTCAGAAATCAAGCTAAAGCAGAAGAAAAATAAACACCTTCTAGCAAAACCGATAAATAATATTTCAAAAGCTATTCTAAAAACACAAGCTGAGAAAAGCAAAGGGAAATTTAGCTTGGAAAAGTCAGGCTAATGCATCAAAGAAAAGCAAATCTGAAATGCTGGCACTTAACATGACATACCTTTGAGAAGCGATAACATTTGGAGGAGGCCATGGACTGATGATGGAACTGAGCATAAGGATAGAGCATCCTGAATCAGAGACATAACAGTCACTTTTTTACACTCTGATGCAAGATGGGCACTATGCTGCAAAAAGACACAGCTGAATTTGAACCCTGCAAGCCACTCTGAATACTACTGAATAGAAGTCATTGTCAGAGTGCTACAAGGGCTGATAAAGAAAGGAAGGAATATAAAGCTCAAAAATCATCTGTGAAGAGGGATTAGGGTAAAATGGAACACGTGTGCTTATTTATTTATTTTAAAGATAATTTTAACTATGGAAGAAGTTCTGCAAGAAAAGTAATAGAAACCTTTTTCCTGGATTATTCCTTTAAAAAAATAGTGTGGAGAAACATTACAAACCCTTTCTGACTAGTAATCAACAGATTAACAGTTGGTTGCTCAAATGCCAAGATAAGTACTTGTATCTAAATTTCGTTGGCTTTATTTTCATATTTCTCTTCCCTGCCAACATCTCAGCTTCACAAAAAGGAACTTTAAGAAAAAGAATCCAAGAAATCTCTTCATATGTTTTCATCACCTTATAATATGAATACACTGTACCAGACTGCTTATGCAAAAACAGAGAAAAGCAATCAATACTAAGGACTACTTAAGTGTAAGGGTTTGCTTAGTAAAAAAATCCAAGCAAAATTTTAGGCAGGTACAGGAGTTATTATACTCTGTGGGCCAAATCCCAAGAACCCTGTGGCATTATTTCAGCTAATCTTTGTGTGGTTGGCCTCAGCCTCCCCGATGTGGAATTGCCTTAGAACAGCACAAAGACTAGTGCTGACAGCAAGGGAACATTGAAACAGAAGTAGCATGAAAAGTATCGGTCTTTCCTAGTTCAGCAAATATTAGCAGTAAATCTTTAACTGAAATGGACTTCTGCCAATATGTCTCAGATGAAACCAGTACTCAGAAATGTAATTTTAATACTGCATTACACTCAGGAATCTGAAACAGTTTAGTGCAGGTGTACTGGTTGTTCCTTTTAGTGGTAACATTTCTCAAAAGCTGCCACACCGTGGCATCTGCAACAGCACAGTGCTTTCCTGTTCCGAAGAGGAAACTATTCTGGTGTCTTCTGTATCAGTGTGGTAACTGTAGCCTTTTATTAAGCAGAAATTACTGCACATCAGCTACAGGTGGAAATGGTCATCAGCTCAAATCTAAACAGACAATGGAGTATTTTACAAAGCCATTTCATGACTTCAGTCAAAGAATATCTAATAAGGTGAATGGTACCTGGATATTACTGCATTTCTTGCTTTTTCTGTGTGAGAATACCACTATCCTTTGTAGTCTTGAATGGATTGTAGCACTTATTGCTGTTAAAAATCTGCTGATGAAAAAATGGATAGAGCTGTTTTCACTTGGGCAGTACTTGCTAATTTACAAGTGCTGTTATAAAGTTCTGAACTCCACAGAAAGTGCAAGTCTTGACACTTTGAATTTCTGAGTAAGTCACTAGTTTTGTAGTCTCTGTTTTCACCTTACTTGCCAAACACAACTTTGATGAAAATTAGTCACTACTTCTTCCTTGTTTCTTTGACACTGTGATAGATAAACATATATAAAGTGTTTGGAACCAGCTATTTTGCTAGTAAGTAGAAGGCTGCAGCATCAAGCATTAGTATTCACCTGATAACAATTCACAGTTTAAACCTTTTGTATGTTCTTTAAAAGAGTACAAAAAAAAGTCATTAAAGATTATAAATTTTGTGAAAAAAATGTGGAAGAGAATAAAGTTCAAAACAGTGGATACATTTGGAAATGCAATCATTGGGCCATGTTCCGTCCATGCCACATGGGCCTAAAGGGCCCTGATGACAAATATAAATCAATGGATTAAGTGTTCTGCACTTTGTTCATCAGAAGACAGTGTGGGTGTAGGGTGAGCCTTGCACATCATGAGGGTTTGGTATCCTGGTAAGACTTTCACGCAGTCCGAAAATATTCTCTATTCTGTGAATGCGACAGAGTAGTACTTACTCCTGTGCAAGCAGGACTGGTTAACCTTTAACCCATACAGATTTGAAAGACAGGATAAAATAAGGAAAAGGGAGAAAATAAGGAAAAAAAAAAAAAAATTTCTTTCCACCTTACCCTGAATGAAGAGTGAGGAAATGAAACTAACTTGGAATCTTTGTATCAACTGTGATGCACAGACCACGCATGTGCATCTGTGCATCACCACGGCTTCAGCTTCTGACTCAAGCCCAAAGGAAAAAATGCTATTCACAGACAATTCCTGGCAGTCATCTGGACTTCAGTAACTTGTTCTCACGTGCCACCTGAGCAGCTCCTATACGAGTCTCTACATGGACAAAACTGAGATTACTCCTGCTACGGCTGACCCTAGTCAGCCCTGGATATCCAGACTATGCAGGACCTCTCTTAAGGACCAAGGAGTAACAGCCAAAGAGCATGGAGTATGATAAGGCAGGTGTGATGTTGAGGTGAAAGAAAGGAGGGGAGTAGAGTCCTAGTTTTGGGAAAAGGTCATTGATAAGAGAATAGGAGATGCCGGTGAGAAAAAAAGGTTGGGGATCCAAATTTCTACAAATGAGAGTATGTGAAGTAAGATTGAGGAAGAAAAGGGGTTTAGGATTAGGATTCAGTTTGAGGACACAGAATTTGGTAGGAAGTGCAGGAAGTGGGAAGCTTGGATATGGAGCTTAGAGAAGCATGATATGCAAAAGGATACTCAGAAAGGTGGAGTATAAGATTAGAGTCTGGGTGTTCAGTGGAATATTTTGTTAAGAATTCCTCATATCATATCATATCATATCATCATATCATATCTTATCCTATCATGTTATTCATTAATAGTTGCAACTATGTTTACATTTAATTAAACTGGACATTGGCCTAGTGGCATGCTTTGTGCATACACACAGAGCTCATCACAGAGATAAAAGGCTTCAGCCACTTCCATGTTCACCACTGGTTATGCTAAGTTTAGGAACTGTCTTTGTTAAGGAACTCAGTCCTTTTCAGGTTATTTTGAAGGGGTTTTTTTGTTTTATTTTTCATCTGTACTGACACACATGCATACATAAGAGAAATCTTCAGCCAATCCAAATTAAATTCAATTTCAGGAATGTTATATATCTTGCCAAGTCTTCTGACATAGCTCTACAGGCGAATCTCAAACAATCTAGAGAGTCAAAGTCTTGATGAAAGTGCTTGCTGAACCTACAGACAAAGAGACAGAGAGGGACCATCCCTGGCAACAACCTTCCAGTATGAAAAAGTTTTTATAATGTTTCTGTCCAGTGGCTTCTAAATGCTCTACTTATGCACCAAAAGTGAAAACGCTGTCGTCAGTAGTGACAGCTGATTGTACTTGTCTTCTGGCAGCTGCTCCTGTCAAAGATATAAACAGTGTCAGAGCTAGAAAATTTACTTTGCAATTGCAAGATATTTTTACATGGTTTGTTAAGATCTTGTGTTGCTTGAATTTCTTGGATATGTCATAGAACCATAGAAGTAAAAAGCATGTTCTGTGAGCCCTTTCCAGAAAACAAAATATGAAAAAAAAAGCCCTTAAAACCTGCAGAAATTTCTTCTTTTTGTCTGTTACAAAAAGGAATCTTTTGGACGGCAAATGCACCTGATAATTTATCACTTATCATAGAATCATAGAACCGTTTTGTTGGAAGGGACCTTTAATATCATCGAGTCTAACCACTAACCTAACACTACCAAGTCCTCCACTAAACCATATCCCTAAGCACCACATCTACACATCATTGAAAATACCTTCAGGGATGGTGACTCCACCACTTCCCTGGGCAGCTTGTTCCAATGTTTGATAACCCTTTTGGTGAAGAAATTTTTCCTGATATCCAATCTAAACCTCCCCTGGCACAACTTGAGGCCATTTCCTCTTGTCCTATCATTTGTTACCTGGGAGAAGAGACTGACACCCGCCTCACTACAACCTCCTTTCAGGTAGCTGTAGAGAGAGAGAAGGTCTCCCTGCAGCCTCCTTTTCACCAGACTAAACTGCCCCAGTTCCCTCAGCCGCTCCTCATAAGACTTGTTCTCGAGACCCTTCACCAGCTTCAATGCCCTTCTTTAGACTTGCTCCAGCACCTCTGTTATAGAAATTTTCACATAATTAATGTAAAAGTTCTTATGAGTTAGAGAGACAAGAATCAATAGGGGTGAAATAGAATAGTGAATAGAATAATTAATATAAGTCTATCTGAATAAACACAGGTGGGCTTTCACAATGCATGAATATTGTTCTCAAAGCTCCTTGTGTAATCCTGACCTAGGACTGAAGAAATCATCAATCAAAGCTTAATGAGTAGCTAAGCAGGAGTAGGCCTAGAAGTATTACCTTCTGATGATTTTAGTAAAGGGGATGTATGGTTAACCTTTTCTTTACCTTAAAAGAAATATAGGACACTTAGAAATAAAAATTAGTATAGATAAGGTTTTAAACATAACTTCAGTTGTTTTTAAGGTTGAATGTTTAGGAGACACTGGCGGTGGGAACTGGACTCTGATCAACCTGGATCAGGACGGGACGCTGATCACGGCAAGAACATTAAGGACACCGATCACAGCAAGAACATCGAGGACGGGGTGTCGGCCGGAGTCGGAGCGGAACCAGAACATAAAGATCAGCTAAACAATAGAAAAGAATGGACTTTTGTGGACTCTTGATGAAGGAAGAAAGAGGAATTGAAATAGTTAGTGGATTATTAACAGAAGCTTATGAAATGTTTATGATGTAATTGATTATTAGTTTCTGTACAAACCGGTAGTGAATTTGAGTCAGGTACCATTCACTGCGGTGGTGGTCCAACTCTGAGTTGTTAATAAAACCAGCAAACCTAGAGACCCGGACTCTGCCAATTTTCTTTAACAGAATTTGGCACCCCAGATGGGACTCTAGGACACTGCTCCGATTCTCTGAGCATTCCCGTCTCCAACGCCTAATTGCCGGCAACAAGGGTGAGTTCACCTGGTGGTCTTGGGAGCGGGTATACTCAGACACTAGGAGCCTGTGTGTTTAAAATTGCTGAGGAATTTTTTTGAAACAAAGGTAACCCGGGAAATTAAGGAAAAGGTAAAATAGGAATTGGACCCAGCATTGAAAGGGGGACACCCCTTGCTGAGGTGTTGGAGAATTGGAATAGAATCCCGTTGACCGGGACATGTGGGAAAAAGAGATTTATTTTGCTGTGTCAAGAAGAATGGCCATTTTTAACTAGGGTCCGAGGTGGAGGACCTAGAGACATCTGACCCTTTAAAGGGACCTTTGATGCACATAAATTGAGATTCTTAAGGGTAATCCTCGAGGATGAAGGGAGTCAAGATCTTGATTTTTGGTATATTTGGTACTATTGGGCAAATGCAAAGAAAGGCAAAAAAAAGAGCCTAAACAAGTGAAACCTTCCATTCCTTCAGCACCCGTGCTGGAGAAATCGAATCCTTTCACTGACAAGGGATTTGGCATGTATCCCATGAGGTTGGAATACATCCCAAACCCTAGAGCTGGACCTGGAGCTCCGCCAGAGGTTCCACCAGTCCAACCTGTTGTGAGACATGAACCTTGGAAACAAGGAGATTTAGTAAACTGGCAATCAAAATGCCACGCATCAGAGAGGATGCTGAAAAATGTGCTGAGATGCTATCTGGCAATTTTACTGATTATTCTCCAAATTGGAATGATGTAAAGACCCTCATGAGAGAGCTCTTTACAGCAGAAGAGAGGAAAAAAACCTTACAAAAGGATCGGGAAATTGCACAAAGAGATCAAACTCAAGGGCTACAGCCCTGGCCCGATCAAAACCCAAACTGGAATTTGGCCACTGAGGATGGCGCCAGACTCCAACGAGAAGCCTTACAGCAACTGGTGGAGGCTGTTCGGCAAGCTGGCAAAAAAAAAAAAAAAAAAATTACTAATTGGACAAAGGTAATGGAATGTAGGCAAAAACCTGATGAACATCCCAGTGATTACTGGAGTCGGTTAAAAGCTACTCTCCTGAAATATGGAGAAATGACAAGGGACAATTTTCAGGAACCCCTTGCAATCAGTGTATTTGTGGATCAATCTGCACCTGATATTAATAAATATTTCAAAAAACATATGCCAGGGTGGCAAGGTGAAAGCCTCACAAAGATTCTTGGTATTGCAGCCTTTGTATATGATGGGAGAAGTGAAGAGCAAAAGAAACAAGATCAAAGAAAAGAGAGAAAGGAGCGAGAGAGAGAGAGATCAACCTTTCGGCACCGCAACTACTCAGAATTACCAGCGCGGCAGGAGAAGAGGTTTTCCACAAGGCTGTGGAAGGGGAGACCAAGGAAGACAAAGATTCATTCCCTCTCGAACTGATACTCTGGAATGTTTTTTTTTACTGTGGTAACTTAGGGCACATCGTCCGGTGTTGTCCTCTGAGACCACCTTCCAACAATGGTGGGAGAGACGGAGCGGAAAGACCGGGGCATCCACATTCTCGCTGAGAAATTTATGGATCGGGACTCTGGGATTAAGGTAGATAACGAGGGACTTATCACAGCTAAGGTAAATGGCATTCCTGTTAAATTCTTAATAGATACTGGTGCAACTTTATCATTGTTAAATTTTTATGTGTCACAGTTATCGGATGAATTTGTAAAGGTTACTGGAATTTTGGGTGAAGAGAAGTTGCCGCTTTCTCTTCCCCTTCCTATTGTTTTTGATGATCGTTTGATATGAGGTTGATTTGTTATTTCGCCAACTTCTCCTGTTTCACTATTTGGGAGAGATTTATTACAGGAATTGGAAACATGCATAGATTTAACTCCCAAAAGAATTTGATTGATCATAATGGGAATGCAAACTATAGAAATTCAAGAAGGTGAGCTTAAAATCCCAAAAGAGTTAAAGAATGTATCTTAAAAATTATGGAGTCTCTCCGGAGATGATATTGGACCGTTAAAATCTGCAGAACCTGTAGTGATTAAAACAAAAGGAGGGACTCCCCCGTCTATTAGACAATACCCAATTGTGGCAGAAGCTATCCCAAGTATTGGAAAACAAATAAAATCATTTTTGGAAAAGGGGATTTTAAAAGAATGTCAAAGTTACAAAGATGGGGATCCAGAATATAGATTTGTATTTGTAATTGTTCCCCATCCAGTAGTACCTGATCCAAATTTGATTGTTACTCAAATACCTATTTGGGGAAAATTTTACACTGTATTGGATTTGACTGGAGCTTTCTTTAGCATACCTGTGGCTGAGGAAAGCCAGCACATATTTGCCTTCACTTGGCAAGGGAAACAATTAACCTAGACTCGGTTACCCCAGGGATTTACAAGTTCACCAACTATATTCTCCCAAATTTTGAAAAGGAATTTGGCTGATCTTTTTTTTCCGTGTAAGTCTGAATTGATACAATATGTAGATGAGTTATTGTTAGTATATCGTTCAAGGAAGGATTGTGTTACAGACACTCGGTATTTGTGTAATAAATTGGTTGTAAAAGGTCACCGAGCATCTCCATCAAAATTGCAACCCATCAAATGGGGTCTGGAGAGGCAAAAAGCTTTTACAACTCTGAAAGGTGCCTTAATGCAAGCACCGGCTTCAGGTTTACCAGATTATAGTAAACCTTTCAAATTATATTGTGATGAGCAAAAGGGAAATGCTAGAGGAGTTTTAGTCCAAACTTTAGGACCACATGAAAGACCAGTAGCATATTTTTC
The DNA here is from genome assembly GCF_013368605.1 of Nyctibius grandis. Taxonomy (NCBI): domain Eukaryota; kingdom Metazoa; phylum Chordata; class Aves; order Nyctibiiformes; family Nyctibiidae; genus Nyctibius; species Nyctibius grandis. Next base: position 62,819,714 of record NC_090659.1, read on the forward strand.
TGCTCAATTAGATCCAGTTACACAAGGAACACCATTTTGTATAAAATCAGTAGCTGCAGCAGCAGAAATGGTAGAAAAAATGTAGATCAATAGTGCTGGGACATCCCCTAACCGTATGCGTACCCCATGAAGTTGAAATATTATTGAAACAATATGCAGAAAAATCACTTTCACCGCAACGGGCACATAGATATGAACTGGTTTTACTTTTGGCTGACAACATCACACTTCAAAGGTACAATACTTTGAATCCAGCCACTTCAATACCTTTGCCGACTGAAGGGGAAAAAGATCAACCTGACTGTACCCAGGTATTAGCAGTATCCAGTAAACCACGCAATGATCTTCAAGACCAACCCCTGAGTGACCCAGACATCAACCTTTTGACAGACGGCTCATCTTTTTACGAAGAAGGAAAAAGGTATACTGGCTTTGCAGTAACAACAGAAAAAACTGTGTTAAAAGCTAATCCTCTTCCTAGTGCTGTGGGTGCACAAGGTGCAGAAATCATAGCTCTTACTGAGGCTGCAAAGTTAGCAAGAGGCTTAAAAGCTAACATTTATACAGACTCTAAATACGCTTTTGGAGTTTGTCATGCTACAGGTACCCTGTGGAAAGAGAGAGGATTTTTGACCTCAGCTGGAAAAACCATTGCACATGGAAAGGAGGTACGTGAACTCTTAGAAGCTATACAGTTACCTGCACAAATAGCAGTAATTTATATAAAAGCTCACACAAACCACCAAGATGCACTGTCGCGAGGAAATCACTTGGCTGATCAAGCTGCGAAAGCTGCAGCCAAACAAATTCATCTTATTATGGCAGTTTTGTGTGCAGCAGAGAAACTTGACAGGCTTCCAAGTGCAGAAGAGATGTATGAGGCTCTTCCAGAAGAAGAAATGAAATTTTGGAGACGACTTGGAGCGGAACAACAGGATGGACAATGGACATTGGCCAACAAGCCTCTACTCCCAAAAAGGTATTTACTACCTCTTGTTCGGTGGTTCCATGAAAAATGCCATGGGGGACCTGAGGGACTTGCACAAAGAATTCAACGGCTGTGGGCTGCACCCGGAGTCTGCTCCGCAGTGAAAAGGATTACTGAAAGCTGTAAACTTTGCTGACAATATGCTACCACTAGGATTCAGCCACCTCAAGGTAAAAGACCGCCCGTGGTGTTTCCTTTTCAAGGATTACAAAGTGATTATGCTGAAATGCCAAAGGCAATGGGGTATTCATACTTGTTAGTGATTGTAGATCAATTATCAGGATGGGTAGAAGCCTTCCCAGCAAGAAAGAATGATTCAAAAACTGTAGTGAAAGCGCTGTTGAAAGAGTAATACCCCGATATGGAGTTCCTGAAGTAATTGATTCGGATAGAGGAGCTCATTTTTCAGCAGCGATTCTGTTCCAAGTTTATAATGCTTTAGGAGTCACAGGGAACTTACATACACCCTATCACCCTGAGTCCTCTGGACAGGTAGAAAGAATGAATAGGACCATAAAGGAAAAGATTGTTAAAGTGTGTAAAACAACAGGGTTGAAATGGCCAGAGGCTTTGAATTTGGTTCTGTGGGACATTCGGAACACACCCAGACAACCTGTTGGGTTATCGCCAGCAGAAATATTGTTTGGGTGAGTTTTGGCTGTTCCAGGCACTTATTTGCCAGAAAAAAAAAAAAAAAAAAAGTTTATTGGATGGAGATGAACGAGTGACACAATATATACTATACTTACAAAATTCTTTCTTTGAAATGCGAAAGCATGCCTATTGGTATCGAGGTGGATCTCCTGAGATACAAGTACATAATATTCAACCAGGAAACAAAGTATTGATAAAAAACTTTAAGAGGAAAAATAGATTTGAACCAAAATGGGAAGGACCCTATGTTGTACTTTTAACTTCTCTTTTTATGCTGTCAAAGTTGCAGGGAAAGAAACCTGGATCCATCATTCTCATGTCCGCAAGGAACCCGAGGAAAGATGAAATATTTAGTTTGTTCCTTTTTTTTTTTTTTTTTTCCCATCTGTAAATGTTGCTGTTTCACCTTGTGTAAGATTGCTATTCGTTACCAAGATTTCAATACCAATGCCTCTCGTGTGCTTTATAATAATTATTCTTGGTGATCTGCAGGCTTCTTTATAGCAATTGAGACAAAGACTGGGGAACTCATTTTTACATGTAGCTATCCAAAGATTGAGCCCAGAGGAATTATTTATCAATTTGGAAAAAAACGATAATAAATATATCTGGGGAGATGATAGAAAAATTAGCCAATGCCTCAATGCACGGATTTCTGACATTGCAAAAGGAAATTACAGAGCTCTCTAAAATCACAATTCAAACTAGAATGGCTCTAGATATGATATTAGCCTCACAAGGAGGAGTGTGTACAGTTTTAAATGATAGTTGCTGTATGTACACAGACCGATCAGGAGAACTACTCACAGATGTGCACAAAATTTGGGAAGTGAGTTCTGTGATGCAAAAGGTAGAAAGGGACGACACCTCATGGGGATTTACTGAAACACTCTCTTGGCTCACATCTTGGTTCCCAGACTTGGCCTTATGGATAAAGAAGCTGATTGTAATTGTCTTGCTTATAATTATTGTCCTTGTGATTGTACTAGTGTTGGGACAGTGCTGTGTGAGATGTTTTTCTTCCTTTGCTTCAAAAATAGAATCATCACGGAGATACAAATAATTGCAGGGATGCAATAAAAAAAAAAAGGAGGGAATTGTTATAGAAATTTTCACATAATTAATGTAAAAGTTCTTATGAGTTAGAGAGACAAGAATCAATAGGGGTGAAATAGAATAGTGAATAGAATAATTAATATAAGTCTATCTGAATAAACACAGGTGGGCTTTCACAATGCATGAATATTGTTCTCAAAGCTCCTTGTGTAATCCTGACCTAGGACTGAAGAAATCATCAATCAAAGCTTAATGAGTAGCTAAGCAGGAGTAGGCCTAGAAGTATTACCTTCTGATGATTTTAGTAAAGGGGATGTATGGTTAACCTTTTCTTTACCTTAAAAGAAATATAGGACACTTAGAAATAAAAATTAGTATAGATAAGGTTTTAAACATAACTTCAGTTGTTTTTAAGGTTGAATGTTTAGGAGACACTGGCGGTGGGAACTGGACTCTGATCAACCTGGATCAGGACGGGACGCTGATCACGGCAAGAACATTAAGGACACCGATCACAGCAAGAACATCGAGGACGGGGTGTCGGCCGGAGTCGGAGCGGAACCAGAACATAAAGATCAGCTAAACAATAGAAAAGAATGGACTTTTGTGGACTCTTGATGAAGGAAGAAAGAGGAATTGAAATAGTTAGTGGATTATTAACAGAAGCTTATGAAATATTTATGATGTAATTGATTATTAGTTTCTGTACAAACCGGTAGTGAATTTGAGTCAGGTACCATTCACTGCGGTGGTGGTCCAACTCTGAGTTGTTAATAAAACCAGCAAACCTAGAGACCCGGACTCTGCCAATTTTCTTTAACAACCTCCATGTCTTTCTTGTAGTGAGGGGCCCAAAACTGAACACAGTATTCGAGGTGCGGCCTCACCAGTGCCGAGTACAGAGGGATGATCACTTCCCTAGTCCTGCTGGCTACGCTATTTCTGATACAAGCCAGGATGCTGTTGGCCTTCTTGGCCACCTGGGTACACTGATGGCTCATATTCAGCTGGCCATCGAACAACACCCCCAGGCCCTTTTCCACCAGGCAGCTTTCCAGCCACTCTTTCCCAAGCCTGTAGCGTTGCATGGGGTTGTTGTGACCGAAGTGCAGGACCCGACACTTGGCTTTGTTGTACCTCATACAGTTGGCCTTGGCCCATCAATCCAGCCTGCCCAGATCCCTCTGTAGAGACTTCCTACCCTCCAGCAGATCAACACATCCGCCCAACTTGCTGTTGTCTGCAAACTTACTGAGGGTGCACTCAATCCCCTCATCCAGATCATTGATAAAGATAATGAACAGAACTGGCCCCAATACTGAGCCCTGGGGAGCAGCAGTGACCTGCCACCAACTGGATTTAACTCCAGTCACTGCAACTCCTTGAGTCTGGCCATCCAGCCATTTTTTTACCCAGTGAATCATACACCCATCCAAGACATGAGCAGCCAGTTTCTCCAGGAGAATGCTGTGGGAAACTGTGTCAAAGGCTTTACTAAAGTCTAGGTAGACAACATCCACAGCCTTTCCCTCATCCAGTAAGCAGGTCACCCTGTCATAGGAGGAGATCAGGTAAGTCAAGCAGGACCTGCCTTTCATAAACCCATGATGACTGGGCCTGATCACCTCGTTGTCCTGCACATGTCCCGTGATGGCACTCAAGATGATCTTCTCCATAACCTTCCCCGGCAACAAGGTCAGACTGACAGGCCTGTAGTTCCCTCATCCTCCTTCCGGTCCTTCTTGTAGATGGGTATTACATTTGCTAATTTCCAGTCACCTGGCACCTCCTCAGTTAGCCAGGACTGATGATAAATGATGGAAAGTGGCTTGGTGAGCACTTCCGCCAACTGCCTCAGTACCCTTGAGCATATGCCATCTGGCCCCATAGACTTGTGCATGTCTAAATGTCATAGCAGGTCGCTAACTATTTCCCTGTGGATTATGGGGGCTTCATTCTGCTCCCTGTTCCTGTCCTCCAGCTCATAAGGCTGGGTACCCAGAGAACAACTTGTCTTGCGGCGGGCGGCAAGGAAGGCACAGACTCTGAGATCGAGGATGCAAGGGCCTCAAGCCGAAAGGCCTAAGGCTTTTTATTGTTATGCTACTACCCTATTTAACTGCTACAATGCAGGAGCCAGACTAGGCAGTTCAAGATAACATCAACATTCACACGCTAAGCACTCATCACCCATTCTGGGAAGAGCCAGTGTTCTGGACTCAAAACACCAACAACCATTCCTTGTTTTCAGCTCTGTGTTCAGAACTGACCTTCAACACATGTTTACTTCTTTCATGCCTCAAAAAGCCCTGTGAACTGGTCTCGGCTCCTTTATCTTAGAAGCAAGCAAAAACTATTCTCAGTGCAGTGTTCCCAAGCAAATCTTATGCTCCCCAAGTAAAGCACAGCTGTTTGCAGGCTGAGGGTCTTCCACATTTCCCCCTTTTTTGTTTATTTGATGACAAGGGTGGTCATGATGTGGGCTTCAGCTTTTCAGAGTCCTCTGATTGCAGACCAGGTCTCGGAAGCAGCACTGGGGGCAAAGGCACACAAGCAGGGACGCAGGCACCGCGGAGTTCAGTTCCTGCTAGAGAGAAAGTGAAAGAGATTCCGGGCCTGCTGCCTTCTCCTGTATATTAGGGATTTCTGCCAGGCGGCATTTTTCCACTGTGCTTTGATCTTTCTCACAGCAGGGCAGGAATCTCAGGCATAAACAATTAGGTGCCCTTGAGTCTTATCACAGGCCTATGTTATCTGAATGAAGATGCTCTACTTGTCCAGCACACAAGACTAAATAACAGTTAGTAGTATGATATATGTGTTTTTTTGACACCCCAGGTGCAAGTCACTTGAGTGTGTTTACAATCCTCCTCGCCCATCTTCCGTTATATTCCCACATTCTACCCCCTCGCTCAAGAGACTGCTTCTCCTGGGGAGTGCAAAGCTGGACGTGCACATTTGGCTTGCGGGGTGTAGAGCAGAGCAATATACAGAGGCACGCAATAAATACATATAGAAAAAGGAATAAACATAGATACCTATACAATAATGCTGTAGCATCACTAATTACGAAGAAAGGTCAAAGATAAACAAGACTGTGAACAACATCCTTGTAGTGTCCAAATTTACTTGATTCACACGCTCTAGAAGAGATAACTGCTGTGAGAATCAAAACAGTATCTTCTCCTCAGAGCCACCTGCATGTGTCAACAGAAAGGCCTTAACCACGCTTGCGTGGAAGCGAAGTCACACAGCGGACAGTACAACTATGGGGGGACCACGACCACCAGAGACCACCCAAGACCTCTCGCAGCATGCTACTTGCGTGCTCATCCAGTCATTTCAGCATTCCCCAAGTAATGCCCGGTGTCGGGTTGACTGTTCTACGTCACTTGCGTGGTCCCTGTGCTTTCAGCGTCTGCATTTCTGGTACCGGGTTCTGGTTGTGGTTTCTCCAGCTCATGGTATGGCTTCACGCATCTCGCAGGTAGCCAACGAGGACCTGTTGGGAGTAAAACACAAGCATATCCCCTCCCCCATGTCAACAATTCTACTGCTCCACGCCAATCAGTTGGGCCTGGCAGATCTTTATGCCAAACCTTAGGATTTTGTGTAAAGGGAACTTTAGCCTGAAAATGTCGTTCCACTGCTGTGGTATCTAATCGAGAAGGTGACCGATTTAGAAAATTTAAAATGAACACAGCCATATCTAATTGTTCTTGAGGAGCTGTGGCTACACTCCCCCTTTTTTGTTTTTGCAACATGTGTTTCAAGTTTTGATGTGTCCGTTCAATTATGGCTTGTCCGGTGGGGGTGTGCGGGATACCTGTAACGTGAGACACACCCCACTGTTGTAGGAATAAGGCCGCTGCTTGAGATACATACACGGGTCCATTGTCTGTTTTTATTTGTTTAGGGAGGCCCATAAATGCAAAGCACCTTGTCCAATGTTTCTTAACATCCTGAGTCTTTACCCCTGTAGCTGCAGAAGCAACAACATAACCAGAAAAAGTATCCACAGTAACATGAACATACTTTTGCCTGCCAAAAGGTGGATAATGTGTAACATCTGTTTGCCAAATTTCATTAGCCTTCAGTCCCCTGACATTTACACCGTCATGATAACTTGCAGTATTATATAGTTGACAATCGTTACATGCCCGAATAATATCACGAGCCTGCGTTTTTGTGAGAGCAAATTCTTTCTGTAAACTGCGAGCATTTTGATGGAAAAAGGAGTGAGATAATTCTGCATGTTGAAATCGTTGAGTAAGGGAGGATGATGTTATGGGCAAAACAGTGTACTTATCAGCTACTGCATTCCCTTCTACCAGAGGTCCTGGCAAGCGAGTGTGAGACCTAATATGAACAATAAAGCAAGGATGCTGTCGTTGCTGAAGCAGAGTTGCAATAGCAAGGAAAAGTTTATACAGCTTTTTATTGCTAATTTCTTTGATAAATGCAGCTTCTAAGCGGTTAATAGCGCCAACAGCATATAGTGAATCTGATACAATATTAATAGGTTCACTTGCAAACAATGTCTGAGCTAAATGTATTGCAGACAATTCAACAATCTGAGTGGACGCTTCCACAGTAACTGATGTGTGTTGCCATTGTGCCTTTTCTTTCCAGGCCACTACGGCCTTCTTTGTTTTACCTGAGCCGTCTGTAAAAACCGTTTTTGCATTTGGTATAGGGTGAGGCACCATCACTCTCTGTGGTTGTAAACAGAGGGAAGGTAAGGCTTGCAAGATTTTATTCCGTGGCAAAGTAAAATGGATATCATTCAAATAATCAGCCAGAGCAGCCTGAAATTCAAGGCTGTCCCTCATCAGAGTAATGTGCGTTTCCTTATGAAAGGGTAGGTAAATAATGTCAGGGTCTCGACCTGTCAGCTGCTGTATCCTGAACCGTCCTTTCTGAATCACCATAATGACCGTCTCCAAAGGAGTCGTAATTGTTTTTGTAAAGGTGTGTGATAAGAAAATCCATTCCAGGGTAACTAATTGCTGTGATTCTGTCAATTGAGCAAATAGCCCATAAGGCTGGAATTTTGTGTGAATCACAAAAAATAGAAGAGGCAAGTGTAAGATTATATGTCCTGCTTGGGAAGTTGTAAGTTTTTGAATTACCAATGCCAATTCCTGTTTTGCTTTTTCAGAAAGGATTCGAGGCGAAGTTAAATCTGAATCCCCCTTCAAGGTGTTAAACAGGGTACTTAACTGTTCAATAGAAATACCCAGCACAGGACGAATCCAATTAATTGTCCCTAGTAGTTGCTGCAAATCATTTAATGTAGAGATATTGTTTACCAAACGAAGTTGTTGTGGCCGTAAGGTTCTGGTAAACAGTACCCATCCCAAATACTTCCAGGGCGGTTCTGTTTGTATTTTTTCTGGGGAAATATGAAGCCCAAATTGTTGTAAGGAGTCTTTTAGATGATTTACAGTTTTCATCAGTTCTGTCTGTGTCAAAGCTGCAATGAGAATGTCATCCATATAATGGTAAATAAGAGACTGTTTAAAAATACTTCGAGTCGGCTCTATTGCAGCAGAGACCACTAACTGACAAATTGTGGGACTGTTCATCATGCCCTGTGGGAGAACCTTCCTTTCTGCTCATCTTTTTTCTTTACTGTCGGCTTTGGGCAGTTCTTTTTAATATGCCCCATTTGATTACACTCAATACATTTCATTTCTGCTCGTCCCACAATGAGTTGCAGAGCCAAGGCACTTGCAAGTAAAGTAGCTTTATGCTCTTCAGAACCCACATTCTGACAAGCTTTAATAAATTCTGCTATACTTTTGTAAGAGTTTTTTAGAGGGCCCAAAATTCTCTGACAATCTGCATTTGCATTTTCATAAGCCAATTGTAATAACAGCGTTTCTACTGTATTTTCATCATCAATCTGCCTGCTCAGTGCTGTTTGTAAACGATCAATAAATGTAACATAGGGCTCTTGAGCTCCTTGCCTGACTGCCACAAAAGAGGGCTGGCGTTTCCCTGCCTCTGGAACGCGTTTCAGGCACTTTAAAGCCAATGCAGAGATCTGTTGTAAACGCTGCCGAGGTAACCGTGCCTGTACCTCTGGTGTCTCATACTGATTAACTCCCAAATATTCTTGCCTATTTTCCAAAGTGTCTGCAGAAACAGCCTCCTGGTACTCTGCCAGCCACACTGAATACTGTGCAGGTGTTAAAATCATCCGTAAAAGTGACTTCCAATCATGTGGTGTCATAGTATAGGATTCCCCAATGACTGTTACTAAATTTGAAGTATAGTTACTGTGCAAACCATAGTCTCTCACCGCAGCCCGTACTTCCTTAATCATTTCATAACTAAGGTATTGATACTCAGGAGAATGATATGGACGATAGATTACCGGCATCGCCATCAGCATGGCAAAATCACCTTTACGAGTAGCTTCCTCTCTACAATTTTCTGCCAGCGTTTTGTATTTCGTTACATGAGACTCTGATGCCTTTTCAGCAAAGCCAATAGGTGGCTCGGCAGACGCAGGATACGGAGGAGCTGTTGGTCTAACTGTGCTCTGCCCGTAGCCGCTGCCGCTGCTGCTGCTGGCTGCGAGACCCCCCGCACCGAAGGGACGGCTGCAGCCGTTTCTTTTACCGATGTTAATGGTGGGTATAAATTGGACTGTATGTCTAGATCTGTGAAATCAAGATCGTAAGGATCGTCTGATTCTCCGGAGACTGTTTCATATACAGGCTCCTGTTGCTCCTTCACATCCACTAAGGTGTTAATAGGAGTGGATGCCAGAGATTGCAAATACTCCTCTGCAGGCTGGAGTGCAGAGACTGCTGTAAAAACAACCCTCCACGTTGCTTCTAAATCCTGTAGAATATCAGACTGCAACGTGTTCCGTTTTTGTATTTCTACTCCCACTTTCGCCCAAATCTTTGCATCGTAAGTCCCTGATACAGGGAACCAGGTACAGTTGTCTTTGATCCATACTAATAACTGCACCAATTTCGCTAATTGGACCTTATAACCCTGTTCGCGTAATATACGCTGTAATACCTCAGTGTAGAGCTTATGCTCTTGGGAACTAGCCTGTCCCATGTTTATTGCGATCGCGGAACTCACTGATTCTGGGGACTCTCCGGTCCTGGGGATTCTCTGATCCTGGGGATTCTCCGATCCTGGGGACTCTCAGGTCCTGGGGACTCTCCGGTCCTGGCGCGCGCTAGCCCCTGACAATCCTTCGATCAGAGTCGCCGCCGCTTCTTCGTTAATCTTCAACCTTGTTCGGGTGCCATTTGCGGCGGGCGGCAAGGAAGGCACAGACTCTGAGATCGAGGATGCAAGGGCCTCAAGCCGAAAGGCCTAAGGCTTTTTATTGTTATGCTACTACCCTATTTAACTGCTACAATGCAGGAGCCAGACTAGGCAGTTCAAGATAACATCAACATTCACACGCTAAGCACTCATCACCCATTCTGGGAAGAGCCAGTGTTCTGGACTCAAAACACCAACAACCATTCCTTGTTTTCAGCTCTGTGTTCAGAACTGACCTTCAACACATGTTTACTTCTTTCATGCCTCAAAAAGCCCTGTGAACTGGTCTCGGCTCCTTTATCTTAGAAGCAAGCAAAAACTATTCTCAGTGCAGTGTTCCCAAGCAAATCTTATGCTCCCCAAGTAAAGCACAGCTGTTTGCAGGCTGAGGGTCTTCCACATTGTCTTACTACTAAAGACTGAGGCAAAGAAGGCTTTAAGCACCTCAGCCTTTTCCTCATCTTTTGTCACCATGTTTCCTTCTGCATCCAGTAAAGGATGGAGATTCTCCTTGGCCCTCCTCTTGTGGCTAATGTATTTGTATAAACATTTTTATTGCTTTTTATAGCAGTAGCCAGATTAAGTTCTAGCTGGGCTTTAGCCCTTCTAATTTTTTCCCTGCATAACCTCATGACACCCTCGTAGTCCTCCTGAGTCACCTGTCCCTTCTTCCAAAGCTCATAAACTCTCCTTTTTTTCCTGAGTTCCAGCCAGAGCTCTCTGTTCAGCCAGGCTGGCCTTCTTCCCTGCCAGCCCGTCTTTCGGCACACGGGGACAGCCTGCTCCTGCGCCTTTAAGATTTCTTCCTTGAAGCGTGTCCAGCCTTCCTGGACCCCTTTGCCCTTCAGGACTGCCTCCCAAGGACTTGATAGACCCTTCAAAAATTCTGTAAGAAGTGAGAAATTTAATAACGAAGGCAATAGCTCTACTGATGGAATGTTCTTTTGTATAATGGAGTAAATTTGTCTCATGTCTGTTAGTTCAGGTGGAACACAAAGCTGGTGTTAGCTGTGGTTATTTGAAAGATTAGACACTTGATACAAGGAAGAAGTAAACAAGCCAGGTTTCCCTCAGGTCCTTCAGCAACACTGATATGAAGCTGAATCGCTTACTCTGACCACCAGTTTTGAACTGCACTCAAAACATCTCTTATTACTAACAACAAAAAAATCTTTAAAACCTTGAGTCTTCACTCAGTAGTTCTGCTACTTATCTGAGTAACTTGCTCACCTGTACTACACTGCCTTCCTAGAGAAGACATTTTTCCAAATGTCTAATCTGGTCTTCCCAACCTGCATTGTGTAACCATTGCCTCTCGTTTTTTGCCTGACATTTGTTGGGGTCTGTCATCTTCATAACTTCTCTTCAGATGGTCATGGTTCCCCCTTAGCACTCCTTTCCTTAAGCACTCCTTTCTCCTGATGTGACCTTAGACTTGCTCCAGTTTTTCCACATTTCTTTCAAATCGGAAGCCCAGAAGTGGACAGAGTATTCCAGATACAGCCTCCCCAGTACTTAGTGGGAGGACATAATAACTTCCCTCAGTCTGCTGACCACACTCCTTCTCTTTCAATGGACTATGCATTTTGGCTTACTCGTGAGGATAGAACACTCATAGTTCATGTGTAAAACCTGGATCTTTCTCAACATACCTGTTACTCAGACAGTTGTTTCCTGACTGTACGGATTCATGGGATTTTTCTCTCACATCAATTGCAGAACTTTGCAGTTCTTATTACTCAGTTTCTCAAGGTTTCTGCTGGTTCCAGTTTGTCATGGTCCCACTGAACTGAATCTCTATAATTTGGCATAATAATAATATCTCCTAATTTAGTACCATCTGAAAATGCGCTGAGGGTGCAGTCCATTTCATAATCCAGATAAGAACTGAATAATATCAGTCCAGCACTGACCCATGGGCTATTTATTTGCAACCAGTTGCCAAACAAATATCAGGCCACTAGTTTAGCCTGCTGGTCCAGCCAACATTTAACCAAGCCAATAATCTGTTCATCCAGCCCATATTTTCTTAGTTTTCAAATGAGAATGCTGCAGGAGATGATGACAAAAGCCATACTGAAGTCAAGGTAGCATAGCCAATGCTTTTTCCTCACTCACATAGCTACGATTCGTCACAGAAAGCAATCAGGTTGGTCAAGAATGATTTGCTGAGATTGACTCCCTGTTTGCTATCTTATGCTTAACATTTTTGGAAATTAATTAGAAGAAGATGTTCTCCATTATATTTCCAGGGACTGAAGTGAGCCTGACTAGAATTAGGTGTCCCTCTTACCTTTAGTAAAGACAGGCATATGTTAACCTTTTTCCACTAGTCAAAGACCTCCCAACAACACCACAATTTTTCACTGAGTACGGCCTTGCAAGAGTCCTTGCAATGACATCAGTCAGATCGTACAGTATCCTTTGGCAGGTGCCATAGGGCCTCAGAAATTCAAATACTTGTAAATTCCTTAAGCAGTCCCCAGACTGTTGCTTTCATAGAACCATAGAATGGTTTGCGTTGGAAGGGACCTTAAAGATCATCTAGTTCCAACCACCCTGCCACAGGCAGGGACATCTTTCCACTAGACCAGGTTGTTCTGAGCCATGAACACTGCCAGGGAGGGGGCAGCCACAACTTCTCTGGGCAACCTGGTCCAGTGTCTCACCACCCTCACAGTCAAAAATTTCTTCCTAAGATCTAATCTAAATCTATCCTCTTTCAGTTTAAAATCATTACCCTTCATCCTATCACTACATGCCCTTGTAAAAAGTCCCTCTCCCGCTTTCCTGTAGGCCCCCTTTAGGTACTGGAAGTCTGCTAGAAGGTCTCACCAGAGCCTTCTGTTCTCCAGGCTGAAAAACCCCAACTCTCTCAGCCTGTCTTCACAGGAGAGGTGCTCCAGCCCTCTCATCATCTTCATGGCCCTCCTCTGGACTCTTTCCAACAGCTCCATGTCCTTCTTATGTTGGAGGCCCCAGAGCTGGATGCAGTACTCCAGGTGGGGTCTCACGAGAGCGGAACAGAGGGGCAGAATCACCTCCCTCAACCTGCTGAGCACGCTGCTTTTGATGCAGCCCAGGATACAGTTGGCTTTCTGGGCTGCAAGCACGCACTGCCAGCTCATGTTGAGCTTCTCATCAACCATCACCCCAAAGTCCTTCTCCTCAGGGCTGCTCTCAATCCATTCTCTGTGCAGCCTGCATTTATGCTTGGGATTGCCCTGACCCACATGCAGGACCTTGCACTTGGCCTTGTTGAACTTCATGTGGTTTGCACAGGCCCACATCTCAAGCCTGTCAAGGTCCCTCTGGATGGCATCCCTTCCCTCCAGCGTGTCGACCACACCGCAAAGCTTGGTGTCGTCGGCAAACTTGCTGAGGGCGCACTCAATCTCACTGTCAATGTCACCGACAAAGGTGTTAAACAACACCAGTCCCAACACCAGCCCCTGAGGAAAGCCACTCGTCACTGGTCTCCACTTGGACATCGAGCCGTTGACCACAACCCTTTCAGTGCAACCATCCGGGCAATTCCTTATCCAGTGAGTGGTCCATCTGTCAAGTCCATGTCTCTCCAATTTAGAGACAAGGCAGTCGTGCGGAACAGTGTCAAATGCTTTGCACAAGTCCAGGTAGATGGTGTCAATCACTCTTCCCTTATCCACCAAAGCTGTAACCCCATCATAGAAGGCCCCTAAATATGTCAGGCACAATTTGCCCTTGGTGAAGCCATGTTGGCTGTCACAAATCACCTCCTTGATTTCCGTGTGCCTCAGTATATTTTCCAGGAGGATCTGCTCCATGATCTTGCCAGGCACAGAGGTGAGACTGATTGGCCTGTAGGTCCATGATTCTTTTTTTTTTCCCTTCTTGAAAACGGGGGTTATGTTTCACCTTTTCCAGTCAGTGGGAACTTCACGAGACTGCCATGACTGGTCAAGGGAGGTTATCCTGCCCCTCTACACGGCCCTGGTGATGCCACATCTGGAGTACTGTGTCCAGTTCTGGGCCCCGCAGTTCAAGAAAGATAAGGAATTACTGGAGAGAGTCCAGTGAAGGGCTACAAAGATGATCAGAGGACTGAAGCACCTCTCTTATGAGGAGAGGCTGAGAGAGCTGGGTCTGTTCAGCTTGGAGAAGAGAAGACTGAGAGGGGATCTTATCAACACTTACAAATATCTTAGGGGTGGGTGTCAAGAGGAGAGGGACAGACTCTTCTCAGTGGTGCCCAGTGACAGGACAAGGGGCAATGGGCACAAGCTGAAACATGGGAAGTTCCATCTGAATATGAGGAGTAACTTCTTTAGTTTGAGGGTGACAGAGCACTGGACAGGCTGCCCAGGGTGACTGTGGAGTCTCCTTCTCTGGAGATATTCAAAACCCGCCCTGACATGACCCTGTGCAACATGCTTTAGGTGAACCTTATTTGGCAGGGGGTCGGACTAGATGATCTCCAGAGGTCCCTTTCAGCCCTAACTATTCGGTGATTCTCTGATTCTCAGAAATGATGGATAGCAGCTTAGCAACTTGTTCCGCCAGTTCCTTCAGGACCCACGGATCCACCTCATCAAGTCCCATGGAATTGTGCACTTCAGCTTCCTTAGATGGTCTCCCACAGTAGGCAGTTCTTCATCCTCCCAGTCCCTGCCTTTGCCTTCTGCATCTTGGGTGGTGTGGCTAGAGCACTTGCCAGTGAAGACTAAGGCATAAAAGTTATTGAGTACCTCATCCTTCTCCATATCCCGGGTAAGCAGCTCTCCCGTCTCCTTCTGGAGAGGGCCCACATTTTCCCTACTCTTCCTTTTGTCACTGACATACTTATAGAAGCTTTTTTTTTTGCCCTTGCCATTCCTGGTCAGATTTGATTCCATCAGGGCTTTAGCTTTCCTAACCTGATCCCTGGCTGCTCAGACAATTTCTCTGTACTCCTCCCAGGCTACTTGCCCTTGCTTCCACCCCCTCTAGGCTTCCTTTTTGTCTCTGAGTTTGTCCAGGAGCTCCTTGTTCATCCATGCAGGCCTCCCAGCTTTTTAGCCTGACTTTCTCTTTGTTGGGATGCATTGCTCCTGAGTTTGGAAGAGGTGATCGTTGAATAATAACCAGCTTTGTTGAGCCCCTCTTTCCTTTAGGTCTTTATCCCAAGATACTCTACCAAGCAGATCCCTGAAGAGGCCAAAGTCTGGGTAGTGAGCTCACTGTGTGCCCTCCTTGCTGCCCTATGGATCTTGAACTCCACCATTTCATGGTCACTGCAGCCAAGGCTGCCCTTGAGCTTCACATGCCCCACCAGCCCCTCCTTGTTGGTGAGAACAAGGTCCAGCACGGCACCTCTCCTCGTTGGTTCCTCTATCACTTTGAGAAGGAAGTTATCATCCACGCATTCCAGAAACCTCCTGAATTGATTGTGCCCAGCTGTGTTGTTTCTCCAACAGGTATTGGGGTGGTTGAAGTCCCCCATGAGTACCAGGGCTTATGAATGTGAGGCTACACTTATCTGTCTGTGGAGGGCCTCATCTGCTTGGTCAGGTGGCCTGTACCAGACGCCTACTATAATGTCTCCTGTCCCTGCCCTCCCTTTAATCCTGACCCACAAACTCTCCATTGTCTCCTCCTCCATCCCCAGGCAAAGTTCCATGCGCTCTAGCTGGTCATTCACATAGAGGGCAACACCCCCTTCTTGTCTCCCCTCATCTCCCTGACTGTCCTTCCTAAAATGCCTGTATCCTTCCACTCCTTTCCCACTTCTGACTGCCTCTCTCCATCTGAAACCACACCTACATGCACAAAGATCAGAGAGCAAGTTTCACCTGTGAAGGCTGATGCTAAAATGATGGTACCCAGCCTTTTCTGTATCTCCTTTTGCTGCTTGCATCCTTATAGAATCCCTTCTTGATCTTCTTTGTGTCTCTTACTAGTTTTAGTGTCAACTGGACATTCATATTTTTCATCTTGTCCCAACATGGCCAAGCAATGTTTGCATCCTCTGACTCTTCTAATTTCAGCCTATGCAGACCCTCTCTTTTACTTGTCAATACAGAGGAAAATCTGCTAAAGCACTGGGTTACTTTTTAAGGTATACTAGCAGTCTAGTTCATAGGCTCACTGCTCCCTTGATTGAATGTTTTATTGTTATCCCATGTCTAATTTATGCTTACCTCAAGCCAACTTAGATTAAGCATGCAAATATCAACATTTAATATCTAAAATAGACAACACAGTGATAAATCTTTAGAAAAGAGGGAATGAAAAAATCTACATCCATTCAAATAATCCTAAGGTTTTGTCAGAAGGTCTGTCTTCCTGTCATTCATCAGACTTGCCCTCTCTCAAGAAACTATACAGGAATCAGGCTGTATATTTTCTCTCTTTTAGTGGACTATGTTGGGTTTAATAGTCAATCTTTCCTCTGAAGACTTTCAAAATGCCTGGACTAGTTTAATATTTCATCCCCCAGATTTATTTTACTTTCTCCTTAAGCAGGAAGCAGTCTAGCCAACCTCTTATTAGAATAAAGGTTCTTTCCCTTCCATAGATAAGTAAATCTCTCTTTGTTGTAGTATTTGTTATCATTTAGAAGTTAATAGAGTAATAAACAACACTCTGCTTCAATGAAGTGTTAAAACTCTGACCTCTGTCTTCCTCTTTCAGTAATTATATGGCATTCTTCAGTGGGGAAGGAACATTCATTGAACCTCACGTTCTACACATTTTTCCTTTACATTAAAAAAATACATAATACAAACAGTTGCAGGCTTACTGTATGCAGTGTATAATTGAATTTTGATTAAGATCAGACAAACAGAAGTTAAATTACTTAGGAAAAAAACCATTAGGAGTGATTGAGCCCCAACATCTTCCTTGTAGGCGTGTTATAAAACTGGCTTATTTCCACACTATAAATGAAAGATTGAATAATCAGAGGCATGTTCTTACTGTTGATCAAAATGAGGATGAAATATATTATAAAGCCAGCTTGTAGACTGGCAAGCCTCTGTTGTTATACAGCGTGAAGGCTTCAAAATGTTATTTCTGAGTTTGAGTCAGATGTGACTTTGTTTATGATTAGATATACCATAGAAGATAGAAGTTAAGTGTAAAAAAGGTAATAAGTTTTTCAGTGAAAGGACCCTCACCTCAACCAGTCTTTGGAATACAAATATAACAGTAAATAAATATGCTCCTTTAAAAAAAAAAAAAAATAAAATAGTTGTAATCTGAAACTATAGTTGATACAAGAAAGATAGTAGAACTCTAAATTCTGATTAAGAATATCAGAAATGGCTTTCTCAGAAACAGACCTTATGGTGAGTAAAAGCCTCCCTCTTGAAAAATCAGGCAGCAGCCTCCTTCATTACTCCAAGAGCTGTGAAAGACTAAACGTTTTGCAGTAATATAGTTTAATAGTTCAGATCCCTGAATGGGAATGAGAGAAGTGGAGGGGAGGAGATGGGTAGTCTGAAACTGAAAAGGTGTACATTAAGTACTTGAGCATTACCCAAAGATAAAATGAGTAGAGCTTAACTGAACATCATTAAAATACTCCCTCTTTGAACCTGGATGACAGGGAAGAAGAGGGATAAACAGGGAGATATGATAGATAATATAGATATTATAGTTATTATAGATAATACAGATAGAGATGTAAAATGGCTATTTGTCCCTTTTTTATGTTCAGTGGGAAAAAGTGGGAAATACGATCCAGGACAAAGGTTACAAGCAAAGCCAACATCATTACTGGCAAACACCTATCTTTGTCTCAAGAAAGCATTCAGCATGAAGACAAGCATCTAAAGAAGATCTATAGGAACACTAAGACATAAGAAGAAGTAACGCAAGATCTTGTCAAATTCCCATCATTTAGGTCTGCATTTTTTTAAGAACACATTACACATATATTGTATTGGGTTTGTGTGACATGGTTTTGGTAGTGGGGGGCCTACAGGGGTGGCTTCTGTGAGAAGCTGCTAAAATCTTCCCCTATGTCAGACAGAACTGCTGTTGGCCAAGGTTGAGTCAATCAGCAACAGTGGTAGCACCTCTGTGTTAACGTATTTAAGAAGGGGAAAAAGTTGTTGCACAAGCGCAATTGCAGCCAGAGAGAGGAGTGAGAATATGTGAGATAAACAACTCTACAGACACCAAAGTCAGTAAAGAAGGAGAGGGAGAAAGTGCTCCAGGCACCAGCACAGTGATTCCCCTGCAACCCATGGTGAAGACCATGGTGAGGCAGGCTGTCCCCCTGCAGCCCATGGAGGTTCATTGTAGAGCAGATATCCACCTGCAGCCCATGGAAGACCCCACAATGGAGCAGGTAGATGAATCCCGCACTGGATCAGGGTCTTGGCAGGACCTGTGAACTCATGGATAGAGGAGCCCATGCTGGAGCAGGTTTGCTGGCAGGACTTGTGACCCCATGGGGGACCCATTCTGGAGCAGTCTGTTCCTGAAGGACTGCACCCCATGGAAGGGACCCACACTGGAGCAGTTCATGAAGAGCTGCAGCCTGTAGGAAGGACTCACGTTGGAGAAGTTCATGGAGGACTGCCTCCCATGGGAGGGACCCCACACCGGAGCAGGGGAAGAGTGTAAGAAGTCATTCCCCTGAGGAAAAAGGAGCAGCAGAGACAACATGTGATGAACTGACTGCAACCCCCATTCCCCATTCACCTGTGTCGCTGGTGGGGAAGACATAGAGAAATCAGGAGTAAATTTAAGCCCAGGAAGAAGGGAGGGGTGGGGGGGAAGGTGTTTTAAGATTTAGTTTTTATTTTCTCATTATCCTACCCTGATTTGATTGGTAATAACTTAAATTAATTTTACCCAAGTTGAGTCTGTTTTGCCCATGACGGTAATTGCTGAGTGATATCCCTGTCCTTATCTTAACCCACGAGCCTTTCACTATATTTTCTCTCCCCTGTCCAGCTGAGGAGGGGAGGGATACGAGTGGATTTGGTGGGCACCTGGCATCCAGCCGAGGTCAATCCACCACATATAGCCTACTCTATAGTTTATTTAAATAGCTGAAATATAGGCAATAAGTATAATAAATATAATAAGACTTTTGGATAAGTCCAGAGAAATACAAATACCTGTAATTACCAGCACTACCACCGTTAATGATACATGCTTCTCTGAAAGACAGCATTGCGTTAGCCATTATACAGAATCACCACACTGCAAACTTTGGATCAGCTCATCATCAATGACTTACACAACTAGAACAGGAGCCATATAATGTGGTGTGTTTTTTTCCAGAGATTCTTTTCCCTCTTTTTGGTGAATGCACACAAAAGCATGTTTGATAAAGGTTCCTGGGATTAAGGTAAACTGACAAGGATGGGAAAAACAGTGATAGAAGTTTAAATCAATAACATAACATTTTGAAGAAATGTGACTCTTCTTAAAAAAAAAAAAAAAGCAACAACAAGGTTTGACAAGGATACAGTGAAAAAATTCACAGAGAACATAATATTGTCCTAGTAACAACGGGAAAGAAGATACTTTATTTTAAAGCACATTAAAAGGGTGAAGAGAAAGAGGGTAAATACAAAGGCTGGCAAAAGTAAAGATCATGTCATAAAATGTGAGATAAGGACATTAGCGCTCATATTGCTGGTATTGATAAAAAAAAATAGACCTCAGATATTAAACAGGGCAAATCAAAGAGATTTAAATGAAGCCTAGGGAACCAAGTCAAAAGAGAATCCCATCGTTATCTTAAACCATAAGGAAATCAGCAGGCAATTCACATAAAAGGAACAGTACTACTTCTATCCAGAGCTCAAGTCAGGCCCCAGGAATTTTACATTGTAAAACATTTCAGTTTCCTTTGACTTTCCTTCAAATTTGGAACTCAAGGTCACAGTGGAACTAGTAATCTCTTTTCATTTGTAAGGGATACAAACTTAGTTTCTATCCACAGCAGTTTCCTTAAATGAAAGCAAAGTTTCTCGTACAACAAAGATTAGAAGGTGCTGAGGCTTCAAGAACATGTGAAATAGTAAAAGGCTGTGGTAAAGTTATGGAAGTTGGCAATGCTGATAAATCAACTCAAGAGTGCAACTGTTTGCTGACTAGGGACCCCAAGAGAGGAAAAATGAAGTTAATAGAGTTGCAGTGGTTTATAGTGCAGACATTAGAGGAGGACTAACCTTGATGAGCATTTGGGATTAATTAAGTATAATACAAGGAATCAGCCATCAGCAAAATGTTTTTGCTCACTATCTTTAGGTCAAGATACCAAAGCAAAGTTACCACTTCATTAAAATTGTGATGATAATGAAATAGGCATGCCACAGAAGTTATTGAACACATGTATGTATCTCATGCAGGAAACCATAAAGAACTTTTCCTGTTGCCATTTCAGAACAGTTTTAGATTTACATTAGATTTAGAAAATTCTGAGGAAATTTCTGAAGGCATATTTGTACAGCTATTATGTGATGAACAGTGATCATTCAAAAGCCATAGTTATTTTTTGTTGTTTTCCTTCAGTTAGATGAACTGAATTTAACATAAGTAAGCAGAATTACTTTACTTCATGGAAAATTGTGACTATTAACTGTAGTAAATACCAGAAATAAAAGGGCATCAGGCCAACATACATTGTGTCCTTGCACTCAGATAAAAGCATGTTAAATGAGTTTTCACTTTGTACTCAAATAAAACAGACCCCCACCAACAGGTTACTGTTCTTCTTACCTACAATATTAACACGATGGATAAAATACTCTTATTTTTCAAAAAATTGTTCAGGGTAAACTATTTCAAAGAAAACCAGTGACAAACCTACACTGAAATAGGGGGGGAACTTCTTACCAGGTAAAAACTCCTCTCCTTGGGAGATTTTCACTTTGAAAATACTAACTGCATCGGTTCTGCATTTTACTGTAGTTATTTAGTAGGCTTGTTGTTCGTGATGACTGGATAATTTAAGAGATTAGCAGGTCATGTGTAACCATGGAAATCATGTTGCCTGCATATCTAATAGACTAATTTCCACGTGAAGCAAGGCAGTAGTTCTGTTTATTTACCTGCTTGTTAAAAGCTGTTTTGAACTACCTTGTTTTCTTCAGGGGAATTGTCACTCAATTTCTGAAAAGAAACACAAAAAAGTCAAGCTACGTCCTTACACAGCTACAATGAATACACATTTTTGTATATTTTCAGTAAAAGTATATTTGACCATATTTCTATATTCTCACCTGGTTTTGATTCTTGTCTTTTACATTATAGGTAGAGACTTAAAGTGTTCAAGGATTACATATTTTAAAGAAAATCCAAAAGATTTCAAAATTTCCAGTTACTAGCCTCAGTACTTAAGGTTATGTATTGATGATTGAGTCAGGGTAGCTTAATGGTAGTTACAGTTCACTAGCCAACTGACTGCATATGTATGTTTCTTATTCTGTCCCAGCTGTGGGACAAAATGTTTAAATAATCTTCATTTCGGCATAGTAAAGTACTATCAAACTAAAAGTTCTTAATAAAGGATAGGAGAAGCTCGAGGAGAAAATGGAGTTTCTGGATTACTCCATATCCACCAGTGGTGAATAGTAGCGTCAAGCTCTTAGCTCAGAGGAATGAAAATACAACAATGCAGATTTTTTAGAATAGGAAATATATGGTCCAAACCCTGGTTATAGACATTTTAAATTGTTTGTCTTGTTTTTTTTCTTTGTAATACCAAAGGATTCTTATGTTAAAGAGATCTCGGATCTCAAAGCATTTGCTCTTCTGTTACTTGATGTAATCAAGATTCAAAGGATCTGTTTTTTTACATACAAGATGTACTTCTTATCTATGAAGTACCAAGTACAGTTCAAGCAAACATGTCTTAGAAGGTCACAGTAAACACAAGTCACAAGGTGGCTCACCTACCCTCTCTGCTTTCACAACTACAAAAATGTCTTTATAATTTAGGCTCAAATCTTTCTTATGAACACCCCAACAAATTCCTAGCAGATTAAACTCACATTGTATTACATTCCTTCTGTCACTAATTTAGGTAAAATCTGTTAATTTTTCCTAGTGTTTGCTTAATTTGAAGTTCATATCATGGCCAATTGACAACTAGCTGTCTTCATCTTCACTAATCTCAAAGCTGTCTACAAACTATCATCAACCACTTGTTAAAATTCTCATACTCTGTTGACATCTTAATTATTTTAATAGGCAAATTACACAGCAATGTGATGTTGAAATATTAAATGAAAATTTACTTCCCAAACTTTCCCAATTGTATGAGCACTTGGGAAACAAAAGATGAACTTGAGTAAATGGTAACTATCTATTAGGTTTTAACCACAAAGAAATAGTACCAAAACTGGCATTCCCATCCTATCAGATAAATATATTTAATAGAGAAATCAAAATTAATGTCATGTAGAAATCAACCAGTTACTCTTAACTAAATAAACTAAGAATATATTACCTATTTCATCAAAATCTCTGTGTAAGAAGGAATAAACATCATTGTTTAAATGTTAAATAACATCAAGTGCTTCTCAAGAACAGTAGTTCTTTCTTCAGTATTCTCAAAAATACTGAATAACTGACGTATTTTATTTTTGCTGTGCTGTACTGCTCTTACACTTTTCATACATCTACAATACAGCTAGGTGGTACCAGCAGAGACCTCACCAGCAAACATATTGCAACAAATGTAGTGACTGGCAAAACAAGAGCAGCCTTGACCTTCCGTGTTGGGAAAATTTCATTGAGGAGCAATTGAATAGTTGTCACGGTTTAAAGCTGGGCCGGCTATTAAACCTGTGGCAGATGCTCTCTGTTATCCCCCCTCCCCTCCCCCCAAAGGGAAAGGGAAAGGGAAAAGGGAGAGAGACTTACGGGTTGGAAAGTTAAAACTGTTTTAATAAACTATAATAATGAAAAAGGGTATAATAATAATAATAGAAATAATCAAATATATACAAATATATATACAAAACGAAGATTGAGCTCCCCTGAAGTCAGCCATGTCACCACCGGCACTGCAGGGCAGGCTCCGGGAAGGCCCAGGCTGGGCCTAGCGACGGTCGAGAGCTGGATTCAGGGATGCATGGATCGGAATCGGGGGCAGCAGGAAAACAGACGGAGTCCTCCTTGGACACCGGCCATAGCAGAAAGAGACCGAGACCCTCGTGATCCCCCCGCTTTATACCGAGAATGACGTGTATGGGATGGAATACCCTCGTTGGTCAATTTTGGGTCACCTGCCCTGTCTGCTCCCCCCTGCAGCTGCGACCCCCCTTCGGCTCTTCACTCGTAAGCAGTGAGGAATTCAGCAGTGACCTTGGTTTCTCTAAGACTAAGTACAGCAAGAGCCTTACTGCACAACATCCCTACCGGTGCCTCAGCGATAACTACAAACTTCGAGCGTTATCAGTCCTGGAAGCAGACACTGTCTGCAAAACATGCAGTTAGTTTCAGAAAGTGCAGTTACTTAGAGGAGACTTAGCTGAAAGTAAAAATCGCTGAAAGGAAAATAGGCCTGGTTTAGGCCAAACCAGGACATTCCACCCCTTATTCCATACCATTCACATCATACTCAGATCACCACTAACTTTTCATTTTAAAATATATACAGATAACATTAGTTTATGATTCATCTCTATATAGAAAAAAAACATTCATCAAGTTCATTTAGTTCAGGATTGTGGGTTTCCATCTGGCTAAGAGTCTCCCAGGCTAGGAGAGATGGTATGAGCTTTGTCACAGTTCGTGCCCACGGGTTGCAGGTTAAAGATGTCAGTCTCGAGGAGGTTACTGGACACCACTTGCAGCTAGCTCCATTCCCATCACCACTGCTTCAACCTGAAAGACACTTATGAACACTGTTAGTATTATGCAGCAATTAACATCATGCAGTTCAGAATTAAGTATTCTCACCCAAGATCAGATCACCTTCAGGGACACATCGGACTCCACCATCCTGCAGCATCACCCACCAAGTACATCCAGGTCCTTGAGCAAAAGCAATCCCATGAAAGGGTTTACCTTTGCCCGTAGCAGGAAGAACACAGACAGTTTTTCCCAACAGATTCCTTTCATGCACCACAGGGACTTTATCCCCTTCTACTGTATGTAAAAGGTCTGACTGAGCAGGGCCAGCTCGGTTGATAGATCCTCTGGTGTTAACTAGCCAGGTAGCTTGTGCCAAATGCTTATCCCAGTTTTTAAAGGTTCCACCTCCCATTGCTTTTAGGGTAGTTTTTAACAGCCCATTATACCGTTCAACTTTCCCAGATGCTGGTGCATGATAGGGAATGTGATATACCCATTCGATGCCATGCTCTTTGGCCCAGTTATATATGAGACTGTTTTTGAAATGAGTCCCATTGTCCGACTCAGTTCTCTCTGGTGTGCCATGTCGCCACAAGATTTGCTTTTCAAGGCCCATAATAGTGTTCCGGGCAGTGGCATGGGGCACAGAGTATGTTTCCAGCCATCCGGTGGTCGCCTCCACCATGGTAAGCACATAACGTTTACCCTGGCGGGTTTGAGGGAGTGTGATATAGTCAATTTGCCAGGCCTCCCCATATTTATATTTCAACCACCGCCCCCCATACCACAAAGGTTTTAACCGTTTGGCTTGCTTAATTGCGGCGCATGTTTCACAATCATGGATAACCTGTGCAATAGAGTCCATAGTTAAGTCCACCCCTCGGTCACGAACCCATCTGTATGTTGCATCTCTCCCTTGATGACCTGAAGTGTCATGAGCCCACCGAGCTAAAAATAGTTCACCTTTATGTTCCCAGTCCAAATCTATTTGGAACACTTTAGCAGCCTGCTCTGCTTGTTGGTTGTTTCGATGTTCCTCAGTTGCCCGACTTTTAGGTACGTGAGCATCTACATGACGTACCTTCACGACTAGTTTCTCTAGCCGAGTAGCAATATCTTGCCACAGTTCAGCAGCCCAAATAGGTTTACCTTTACGCTGCCAGTTGCTTCGCATCCACTGCTTTAACCACCCCCACAAGGCATTTGCCACCATCCATGAGTCAGTATAAAGATACAGCCTTGGCCACTTTTCTCGTTCAGCAATGTCTAAAGCCAGCTGGATGGCTTTTACCTCTGCAAATTGACTTGATTCACCTTGTCCCTCTGTGGCTTCTGTGACTCGTCGTATAGGACTCCATACAGCAGCTTTCCACTTCCGATGCTTTCCTACAAGATGGCAGGATCCATCGGTGAACAGGGCATACTGCTTCTCATCCTCTGGTAGTTCATTATATGGTGGGGCTTCTTCAGCACGTATCACCTCCTTTTCTGGTGGCATTCCGAAGTCTTTGCCTTCTGGCCAGTCCATGATCACTTCTAAGATTCCTGGGCGATTAGGGTTTCCTATTCGAGCCCTCTGTGTAATTAATGCAATCCATTTACTCCATGTAGCATCAGTTGCATGATGAGTAGTAGGAACCTTACCCTTGAACATCCAGCCTAGTACTGGTAATCGGGGTGCCAGGAGAAGCTGTGCCTCAGTACCAATTACCTCTGAGGCAGCTCTAACTCCTTCATATGCTGCCAGTATCTCTTTTTCAGTTGGAGTGTAATTGGCCTCGGAGCCCTTGTATCCTCGACTCCAAAATCCTAGGGGTCGACCTCAAGTCTCCCCTGGCACTTTCTGCCAGAGGCTCCAGGTAGGACCATTGTCCCCAGCTGAGGTGTAGAGCACATTTTTAACATCTTGTCCCGTACGGACTTGTCCAAGGGCTACTGCATGCACAATCTCTTGTTTAATCTGTTCAAAAGCCTGTCGTTGTTCAGGGCCCCACTGAAAATCATTCTTCTTTCTGGTCACTTGATAAAGAGGGTGTACAATCTGGCTGTAATCGGGAATATGCATTCTCCAGAAACCCACAACGCCTAAGAAGGCTTGTGTTTCCTTTTTGTTAGTTGGTGGGGACATAGCTGTTATTTTGTTGATCACCTCTATCGGGATCTGGCGACGCCCATCTTGCCATTTAATCCCTAAAAACTGGATCTCCCAGGCAGGCCCCTTGACCTTGCCTCTTTTTATGGCAAAACCAGCTTGCAGAAGAATTTGGATGATTTTCTCCCCTTTGTCAAAAACTTCTGCTGCTGTATCACCCCATACAATGATGTCATCAATATATTGCAAATGTTCTGGAGCTCCACCCTTTTCTAGTGCAGTCTGGAACAGTCTGTGGCAAATAGTAGGACTGTGTTTCCACCCCTGGGGCAGTCGATTCCAGGTGTACTGGATACCTCTCCAGGTAAAAGCAAACTGTGGCCTGCACTTTGGTGCCAAGGGAATAGAGAAAAATGCATTAGCAATGTCTATGGTGGCATACCACTTGGCTGCCTTTGACTCCAGTTCGTATTGAAGTTCTAGCATGTCTGTCACAGCAGCACTCAGAGGTGGTGTAACTTCATTTAGGCCACGATAGTCCACAGTTAATCTCCATTCTCCATTAGACTTTTGCACTGGCCATATAGGACTATTAAAGGGTGAGCAAGTCTTGCTAATCACTCCTTGATTTTCTAATTGTCTAATCAGTTTATGAATGGGGATCAGGGAGTCTCGATTGGTGCGATATTGTCGTCGGTGCACCGTGGCAGTAGCAATTGGCACATGTTGTTCTTCAACTTTCAGCAACCCCACAACAGAAGGATCCTCTGAGAGGCCAGGCAAGGTAGACAGCTGGTCAATGGAGTTCTATGACAATTAGACTGATCCATTTTAGTCATCTACAGTAGAATGAGAGATGATTCATGCCCTGGTCTTTCTATTATAGAAATATATATATAAAAGAACTTAGCTAATGAGCTCAGATAAAGATGTCTAAAGCTGGCTGAGAAAATTTCTGTTTTCAGCTTTGTTAATGTTAGGTGAACTGACACAATGCGCCAAACACTTTTTCTGTCTCTAAGGTTTTGAAACACAGTTGTGTCTTGCCTAGCTACACACACGACCACTTCTGAGCTGTATAGGGAAAACTGAAGTTTTTATGCTGCCATAGTGAAATCTGAGAGAAAGAGGAGGATTAGGCAGTCAGTGAGATTTCAGGCTGCCCAGGGAGGCTGCTTAGGCTCCAGCCTTCGATATTCCATCTTCCATCCACAATCAAACTGGATAAAGCCCTGAGTAATTTGGTCTCACCTCAGATCTGACTGTGCTTTGAGCAGGAGGTTGAACTAGAATAATTGCCCGAGCAATCCTGTGATCCTGTGATCCTATTATCCTATGAAAGAAGATATGTGACGTCAATCAGAGACCAAGACATGAGGCTTCTGGAGAATGTGAGACTGACACCTGTCACTTCAGCTTCTGCAGAAGTTGGATGCTTCTTTGGATGGTGGGATCGTACTTACTCTACTGTTATCATTCCACTGCTTATATGTCTTTCTTTCCTGTCATTGTATCACTCTGAGGAAGAGATTATCTCCTTTCTTCCCCTTTCTCTCTCCCCAATCTACTACAGTAACTACTACTGAATGTCTTATCTCCCCAAAGTTTCCTGGGAGCCTCCCCACCAGACACTATCCTCCTGAGAGGGGAAAAAAAGGCGAATGAAAGGACTGAGATGTGGCTGATGGAAGACAGAACTGGAAGCGGTACCTACCCCACAGTATTTTCCACTAACATGTTCATCTTAATATCTATCTCAAATGTTCACTATGTGCTATGTATATAAGGGAACAGGGATGAGTAGTCAGTATTTTCATAGTCTCCACATCAAAATATAATTTGCTTGTATTATTAATTTATGTGTAATATGGATAGTGGATTATAAATTATGCTGCATTCTAGAAGTATAAAGGAAATGTAATTTATATATTTCCTTCCAGTCTATGCTTTTGAATAAAATGACACTCGCAAAGCTTGAATCTACATTTGGTCCTGGGAAAGATGAAAAATAATCCTTACATGTTTTAAGGAATATTTAAAGTTTTGAACTTTAACCATGGTGGAATTGCTACCAAATTTCTATATTCGCTATACCTCTCCTGGACCACCTCCCACTTGTAATCACATATATTATTTCTCTTCCCTTTGTAGTCACATAATATTACAGGAAAAGCTACGACAGATATGTCATATAGCATTATGATGAATGAGGTGGGGGTCCTGGAGACAGAGGATAAAAAGAAGGCGGAGTTACTGAATGCCTTCTTTGCCTCCGTCTATACTGTTGGAGGCTGTCCTGAGGAGACCTGGACCCCTGAGGCCTCAGAAGAAGTCAGGATAGAGGAGGAATCTGTCTTGGTTGATGAGGGCTGGGTCAGGGACCAATTAAGCAACCTGGACGTCCATAAATCCATGGGCCCTGATGGGATGCACCCGCGGGTGCTGAGGGAGCTGGCGGAAGTCATTGCTAGGCCACTCTCCATCATCTTTGCTAAGTCGTGGGCAACGGGAGAGGTGCCTGAGGACTGGAGGAAAGCGAATGTCACTCCAGTCTTCAAAAAGGGCAGGAAGGAGGACCCGGGTAACTATAGACCGGTCAGCCTCACCTCCATCCTTGGAAAGGTGATGGAGCAACTTGTTCTTGGTGCTGTCTCTAGGCACATCAAGGATAGGGGGATCATTAGGGGCACTCAGCATGGCTTCACCAACGGGAAGTCTTGCTCAACCAACTTGATAGCCTTTTATGAGGATGTTACCCGGTGGATAGATGATGGTAAAGCTGTGGATGTGGTCTATCTCGATTTCAGTAAAGCGTTTGACACGGTCTCCCACAGCATCCTCGCAGCTAAACTGGGGAAGTGTGGTCTGGATGATCGGGTAGTGAGGTGGATTGTGAACTGGCTGAAGGGAAGAAGCCAGAGAGTAGTGGTCAGCGGGACAGAGTCCAGTTGGAGGTCTGTGTCTAGCGGAGTTCCGCAAGGGTCGGTTCTGGGACCAGTTCTATTCAATATATTCATTAATGACTTGGATGAGGGATTAGAGTGCGCTGTCAGCAAGTTCGCTGATGACACAAAACTGGGAGGAGTGGCTGAGATGCCGGAAGGCTGCGCAGCCATTCAGAGAGACCTGAACAGGCTGGAGAGTTGGGCGGGGAGAAATTTAATGAAATATAACAAGGGCAAGTGTAGAGTCCTGCATCTGGGCAAGAACAACCCCATGTACCAGTACAAGTTGGGGACAGAGCTGTTGGAGAGCAGCGTAGGGGAAAGGGACCTGGGGGTCCTAGTGGGCAACAGGATGACCATGAGCCAGCAGTGTGCCCTTGTGGCCAAGAAGGCCAAAGGCATCCTGGGGTGTATTAGAAGGGGTGTGGTCAGCAGGTCGAGAGAGGTTCTCCTCCCCCTCTACTCTGCCCTGGTGAGGCCGCATCTGGAGTATTGTGTCCAGTTCTGGGCCCCTCAGTTCAAGAAGGACAGGGAACTGCTAGAGAGAGTCCAGCGCAGAGCCACGAAGATGATTAAGGGAGTGGAACATCTCCCTTATGAGGAGAGGCTGAGGGAGCTGGGTCTCTTTAGCTTAGAGAAGAGGAGACTGAGGGGTGACCTCATTAACGTTTATAAATATGGAAAGGGCAAGTGTCAAGAGGATGGAGCCAGGCTCTTCTCAGTGACATCCCTTGACAGGACAAGGGGCAATGGGTGCAAGCTGGAGCACAGGAGGTTCCACTTAAATTTGAGGAAAAACTTCTTTACTGTAAGGGTGACTGAACACTGGAACAGGCTGCCCAGAGAGGTTGTGGAGTCTCCTTCTCTGGAGACATTCAAAACCCGCCTGGACGCGTTCCTGTGTGATATGGTCTAGGCAATCCTGCCCCGGCAGGGGGATTGGACTAGATGATCTTTCGAGGTCCCTTCCAATCCCTAACATTCTGTGATTCTGTGATTCTGTGATTATCGGCCCTTTGAAAATCAAGTCCCACGTGTTACTTTTTCCTCAGCTCAATTAGTAAATTATTACAGAAATTACTAACTGAAAATGGGTTGAATTCCTTATTAACCATGACACTCCATTTTTTTTGTGCTAAATTTACTCTTCTGTGAAAAAAATATGTAACAGTATTTGAAAACATTATTTTCTCACACTGCATCTTTATCACTGTCTACAACTACCTGAAAGGAGGTTGTAGCAAGGCAGGTGTTGGTCCCTTCTCCCAATTAACAAATGACAGGATGAGAGGAAATGGCCTCAAGTTGTGCCAGGGGAGTTTTAGATAAGATATGAGGAAAAATTTCTTGACTGAAAGGATTATCAAGTGTTGGAACAGGCTGCCCACAGAAGTGGTTAAGTCACCATCCCTAGAGGTATTTAAAAGACAAGTAGATTTGGTGCTTAGGGATATTGTTTATTGGTGGACTTGGCAGTGTTAGGTTAATTGTTGCACTTGATGATCTTAAAGGTCCTTTCCAACCAAAACGATTCTGTGATTCTATGAATATGCACAGAGTGATCCCTAATCACATTTATAAATATTCCCATTATCATTATCCAGGTTTCATGTAAGACTCATTTCTCTGGTGGTATCAAAAGAACATTGACAATTTATACCTGCTGGACAGAAGATAACTTCAGTTGTAAGTAATTTAGGTACATTAGGTTGTAAAAGAGCTAATATTTTAGAATACAAACAAAACCAGTTATATGTTTCATCTCATGCTGTTTCACTCACTTGACACTGTTGTCTTGCTCTGTAAGGTCTTTATGGTCTTTTTACTATCTTTGCTCACAGGTTAGTACCTAACATAACAAGGGTATGCAGTGCCACTACAATATAATTTAAAAACTCTACTTCTATTCTTACCAGTGAATATTTTGTTTTAAATGTCTTAGAAAGGGATTAGCTGCACACTTTCAGCAAAATAACCGTTTGTAAGAGCTATTTTAAAATTTTATTTATCAAAATAAGTTCTAATGTTTCAGATATTTGATTTTTTTTAGTTATCATGAAATATGTCTTTCTAATGACTCATGACTTGCTCTGTGACCTGCATTTTCTTGGATGGTTTAGATGGAGAAGAGAGTGGATGTTATTTCATTCAAAATGAAAAGACATAGCAAGGAAAAAAAAAGTTAAATTCTAAAACAACAAAGAAACAATGAGCATCCAAAGGGAAAAAAATATAACGTTACCTGAAAAAAATATGGAATTGAATATTAAAGTTCAGGAAAGTAAAAATGTACTATGTATCTTCACCATACTTTCTAGATGGGTATCTCTGAGGTTTTATAATGATAACAAAAGTGTTCTGTTACATATTATAAAATACACCAAACTGAAGTCACAGTTTCCTGATGTTAGAGGAATAATAAAAGACAATTAGTGAGTTATAATAAATGGCTTGAAATTCCAAGGGTTTTTTACTAAAAAAAGAACATGTTTGTTTTCCTATAGGATCCTGATAGGCTGACCTAATATCCATAATGAAAAAGATGAGGTTTTCATGTCGTTGATTGAGTTAATGTTTTAATGTGGACAATAACAGTAACAGCAAATACATTGTGTGTCTTAAGCAGTTCTACTTTTCCCTACACTGTCTTCTGTCTTTTACGCTAGTAATAATTACTTGAAGGAGACAATACTGGGTTGTTCATATTAGTTCATATGTCACATGAATTCCTTCTTTGGTATATGTTCTGGGATACGGATGATAACTCTGCTGGGATATTGGTATTTCTGGGATATTGGTACTTCTGAAATGATCCCATACACAGAAAGAACTAGGCTGAATTCGAACTTATTACACATTATTCAAGAAATAGCAACCTTCGAATAACTATATGTTGGTTTTTGGACTGGGTTCAAACTTGCTATTAAAGGCATAAAGCAACTATGAAATACAAAGAGAAATTAGGGAGCTGCAAAGATTGAAACACAAAGATAATTAGAGATTTCAAGTACTCTTATGTATACTGCATAAAATTCAAGTCAAGCTGTGATTATGGGAGTTACATTTTTAGACATTATAAATTACCTTTTCTTGGAGGCTCAGAGATACCACGAGAAAAAAGGCAATTCCTGATCTAATCCTGAGTATCACACTAGTTTTCATTCAAAACATATCTTTCAGGCTTCACTTGTACAGTAAGATCTCAGAAAACTTCCCACATTTTTTCATCTCCTTCCCCTTCCTCTTTCTTAATATATACAGGTTTCTCCTGGAAGAAAACTGTGTGTAGGAAGGGAACTGTGAAACACACTGAAGATTGCAACCAGGCAGCTGGGGGAGTAGGATTCCAGAGAGCACAATGAAATGCACTTGCCCATTTTTAGATGAACCTTCAAATTGTTACTTTGTGGACACAGTGATCAAAACATATTCAAATTCTACATCTTGTAGGAATAAAAGGGTTAACAAAGTTCACTGAAAACGGGAACTGCATAAATGTGAGAGCTAATTATTATGAAATTGAAAGGGTAGAATGTGTGAGTCTTAAAATAGACTTCAAATTTCTGAGGAAAATAGGCCTGAAAACACAGAAGCTGCAGAGGAATGGAAGGTGGCAAATACGACAAAATATTTAAAATGTCTGTTGCTAAGAACTAAGGATTTTACTGACATGTACCAGTCTAATTGGTAAAACCTAAATAAAGAAAAGAATTAGTAAACATACAGATAGATACAGTATATTAATAATGAGTTAATATGGGTTTTGTAAGGAAAATCATGCCTTACAAATCTATCTGCTTTTTCAAAGTGTCACCAAGTAGGTGGATAAGTATAGTCTAATTATATTTCTATTTTCAAAAAGCTTTCAACTAGGTCTCACATGAGTTTCTTAAGTTTGGACCTTGGCTGCTCAATATACACATGTTTGGAAACATGATAAATAGTGAGGGGATGATCTTTTCAAATAATTCAGAATTACTCCCCA
This sequence comes from Nyctibius grandis, assembly GCF_013368605.1. NCBI lineage: Eukaryota > Metazoa > Chordata > Aves > Nyctibiiformes > Nyctibiidae > Nyctibius > Nyctibius grandis. The sequence goes on from NC_090659.1 coordinate 62,852,521, forward strand.
TAGTCAAAATCAAAACTGTCTGTAAAGAGCTCAAGAGGATTTCTCCATAGTCAGTGACACAAGGATAAAATGCTATATGAAATGCAAAATTGGTAAGCATAGAATAATGCACACAGAAGGGAAAAAAAAACCACAAACTGTAGTTATACTTATATAATCATAGTATATAATTGGCTATACAGGAAGAAGTCTTCAGTTCACCTGGACAGGTTTCTGGAAAAATATGTTTAATATGCATAGGTAGTGAAAAAGCAAACATGGTCATGGGGAATATCCTGATGGAAGAGAGACTGTAAAACTCCAATAAATAACTTCAGTCTGGACTGTTAGATTAAAAATATTGTTTGTGATTTAAAAGCAGATCATGGCAGAACTAGGAAAAAAGTTATAGAGAAGAATAATGCATTGATTATTGGACATATGTAATCATAGAATCATAGAATCATAGAATGTTTTGGGTTGGAAGGGACCTTAAAGATCATCTAGTTCCAACCATCCTGCCATGGGCAGGGACACCTTTCCACTAGACCAGGTTGCTCAAAGCCCCATCCAACCTGGCCTTAAACACTGACAGGGAGGGGGCAGCCACAGCTTCTCTGGGCAACATGTTGCAGTGTCTCACCACCCTAAAAGTATAGAATTTCTTCGTAATATCTAATCTAAATCTACTCTCTTTCACTTTAAAACCATTCCCCCACATCCTATCACTACATGCCCTTGTAAAAAGTTGCTTCAGCTTTCCTGTTAGCCCACTTCAGGTACCAGAAGGCTGCTAGCCTGTCTCCAGGCTGAATAACCCCAACTCTCTCAGCCTGTCTTCATAGGAGAGGTGCTTCCAGCCCTCTGATCATCTCTGTGGCCCTCCTCTGGACTCATTCCAACAGCTCCATGTCCTTCTTCTGTTGGGGGCCCCAAATCTGAACACAGTACTCTGGGTACTATTTTTTCGCCAGGGGAGGTTCAGATTGGACGTTAGGAAGAATTTCTTCACAGAAAGGGTTATTAGATATTGGAACGGGCTGCCCAGGGAGGTGGTGGAGTCACCATCTCTGGATGTGTTTAAAAAAAGACTGGACATGGCACTTAGTGCCATGGTCTAGTTGACATGGTGGTGTCAGGGCAATGGTTGGACTCGATGATCCCAGAGGTCTCTTCCAACCTGATTGATTCTGTGATTCTGTGGGTGGAGTCTCATGAGAGCAGAGTAGAGTGGCAGAATCACCTCCCTTGACCTGCTCAGCCTGTATTTCTGCTTGTGATTGCCCCGACCCACGTGCAGGACCTTACAACTTGTTGAACTTCATGTGGTTTGCACGGGTCCACCTCTCATGCCTTTAAAGGTCCCTCTGGATGGCATCCCTTCCCTACAGTATGTGCACCGCAACACACAGCTTGATGTCATTGGCAAACTTGCTGAGGGTGCACTCAATCCTACTGTCCATGTTGCCCACAAATATGTTAAACAGCACCAGTTAGAATACTGACCCCTGAGGAATGCCATTCATCACTGGTCTCCACTTGGACATCGAGCTGTTGACCGCAACTCTTTGAGTGCAACCATCCAGCCAATTCTTTATCCACCAAGTGGTCCATCCATCAAGTCCATGTCTCTCCAATTTAGAGACAAGGATGTTGTCCAGGACAGTGTCAAATGCTTTGCACAAGTCCAGGTAGATGACATCAGTTGCTCTTCCCTTATCCACCAAAGCTGTAACCCCATCATAGAAGACAAATTTGTCAGGCACAATTTGCCCTTGGTGAAGCCATGTTGGCTGTCACCAATCACTTCCTTTTTTTCCATGTGCCTTACCATAATTTCCATGAGGATCTGCTCCATGATCTTGCTGGGCACAGAGGTGAGACTGACTGGCCTGTAGTTCCCTGGCTCTTCCTTTTTTCCCTTTTTAAAAATGATGTTTCCCCTTTTCCAGTCAGTGGAAACTTCACCAGACTGCCACAGATTTAAAAAAAATGGTGGATAGTGGCTTAGCAACTTCATCTGCCAGTTCCCTCAGGACCTGTGGATGTATCTCATCAGGTCCCATGGACTTGTGCACCTTCAGGTTCCTTAGATGGTCTCGAACCAGATCCTCTTGTACAGTGAGAGGTTCTTCATTCTCCCAGTCCTGGTCTTCTGTGACTGGAGTGGTGTGGCTAGAGCACTTGCCAGTGAAGACTAAGGCGTAAAAGTTATTGAGTACCTCATCCTTCTCCATATCCCGGGTAAGCAGCTCTCCTGTCTCCTTCTGGAGAGGGCCCACATTTTCCCTACTCTTCCTTTTGTCACTGACATACTTATAGAAGCTTTTTTTTTTTGCCCTTGCCATCCCTGGTCAGATTTGATTCCATCAGGGCTTTAGCTTTCCTAACCTGATCCCTGGCTGCTCAGACAATTTCTCTGTACTCCTCCCAGGCTACTTGCCCTTGCTTCCACCCCCTCTAGGCTTCCTTTTTGTCTCTGAGTTTGTCCAGGAGCTCCTTGTTCATCCATGCAGGCCTCCCAGCTTTTTAGCCTGACTTTCTCTTTGTTGGGATGCATTGCTCCTGAGTTTGGAAGAGGTGATCGTTGAATAATAACCAGCTTTGTTGGGCCCCTCTTTCCTTTAGGTCTTTATCTCAAGATACTCTACCAAGCAGGTCCCTGAAGAGGCCAAAGTCTGGGTAGTGAGCTCACTGTGTGCCCTCCTTGCTGCCCTATGGATCTTGAACTCCACCATTTCATGGTCACTGCAGCCAAGGCTGCCCTTGAGCTTCAAATGCCCCACCAGCCCCTCCTTGTTGGTGAGATCAAGGTCCAGTATGGCACCTCTCCTCATTGGCTTCTCTGTCACTTTGAGAGGGAAGTTCACTCACACATTCCAGGAACCTCCTGAATTGCTTGTGCCCTGCTGTGTTGTCCTTCCAACAGATATCAGGGTGGTTGAAGTCCCCCATGAGTACCAGGGCTTATGAATGTGAGGCTACACCTATCTGTCTGTAGAGAGCCTTGTCCGCTAGGTCTTCCTGGTCAGGTGGCCTGTAGCAGACCTCCACTACAATGTCACCTGTTATTGCCCTCCCTTTAATCCTGACCCATAAGCTCCCGGTCGACTCCTCATCCATCACCAGGCAGAGCTCCTCATGCTCCAGCTGGTCATCTACATAGAGGGTGACACCCCTTCCTCGTCATCCCTCCTGCCTGTCCATCCTAAAGAGCCTGTATCCTTCCATTCCAACACTGCAGTATAGGAGCCATCGTACCACATCTCCATGACGGCAATAAACTCATAGCCCTGCAGGCATGCGCACATCTCTGACTTCTCTTGTTTATTCCCTGTGCTATGTGCATTTGCATAGACTCATTTAAGTTGGCCCCCTCGATGAAGTTAACTTACTGGCTGGAGTGGCTGGAATTCGGTTGTGCTGCTCTTCAGTTGCTCTCCTGCTGACCTAAGCATTTCCTAAGCAGGAAGCCAAAACACGTGGAACTTTGGTTTGATTCTATAGAGCAGTTCCTGAATTGTTCGTCTAATATGAAATTTATAAACAAGGCACAAAATAAAGAGGTTAAACATAGGCTGCAAAGCAGTTTAAAAGACTGGAACATGCTTTTTTAACCATTGTGCAGATGTAAAACCTTGAGTTATTAAAGAATTTTGTAACTCAGACTTATCTTTTGTCACAATTTCTCTCTTTCATAAAATGATGAAAGAGCCACCTATTTTAGGGTGAAATGTACCCTTCTGAAGATGGCAAATAGTCATTGTTTACAGTAAAGGAAATCTGAGGTGATTAACAGATTTAGACAGCTAACATACATTTCTATACTTTGTAAAATGAAGCCTATTCAGAGAACTTGTGCCTTGAGAATTTGGTAGAGAAGATGGAGCTAAACCTGATGCCAAGAGCATACTGAAATCCATGGAAACTAAGACCTACATGGACCCACTATGCTAGGACCCAAACACTTCAGTCTTGGGAGTCAGAGCTTTGCAGAACTGGAACCTTATACAGGAATACAAAATACCAAACAAATGTCATGAATCATTTGTAACATTGATTCTTCTGCTATCTCACATTATTAGTATCTCTCTCAAAACACTTGCTGAGACAGTAAAAGAGAGTACCTTGTAGCACGGTCTCTTTCTTTCTGAGCAGTGTTCAGCAGATCATGAATGATGAAAATTGGGATGACATAAAAAGGATAATGGAAGAAGAAATTGTCATTTCTAAGTAAAGGAACTTTGGGAGAGTTGAAATTATCTGAACAAAACAAAATTCAACCTCTGAAAACTACATGTAAACTATTTTCTATCCCCTCAAGCACTGGACATAATAAGGTTAAAAGTCAATGTCCAGACATGCCTGTGTTAAGAAAAAAAGTAGGAAGTTATTTTTTCAGTCTGTGATAAGTCAGAAAAATGGAAGAAAACCCAAACTGTGAGAATAATGTTCACTGTCTGAATTATGATTCTTCCAAAGGTAAGGGATCATTTTCTTTCATGACAAGTTAGGATTGCTACCTATACAGTGTAAAATGAAGAAATAAAAAGATCCATTGCTCTTGCTACAATCATCAGGTCATCTGAATGGCAGAAAAAATATTTTTCTAAATATTCAAAACCAAAACCTATTTGTATTCACAACACTATAGTCACTTAAACTATTCCTTAACCTTGCTTCTGATTGTTCCACTATTGGAAGACCATAAAAAAACCCAACTTGCATTGAATCAAGACAGGAGGTATCATTATTTTTAAAGTGCAATGGTATGAAATGTGTTGTTTCCAACTTATGGTAAAATTTACTCTTGTGAAGGAACATTCCCAGAAACCACTAGGACACTACTGTGAGCGCTGCAGGTTTGACACCTCAGTAATGCATACTTTTTTATTTTGTACAGTAGTAAATTTTGAGTAATCAAACTCTGTCTATTTCATGGCATATTTTCATGCCATGATATGCTAGATCAGTGAAGCTCTTCATTGTTTAACACTAATATTTCTAAGTGAATGTAACAACCTGTCAAGCCTGAGAGTGGGATAAGTTTACTACTACTTTTACAGGAATCACAGGACAATATAGGTTGGAAAGCACTTCTAGACGTCAGCTAGTCCAACATGCCCAGTCAAAGTAGGGCTGACATCAATCAGATGTAGCACAATATGGCTGTGAGATCGTCTAGGCATTGTTTGTTTACTAAGCACATAGAAAACCAGAATCGTATTCTCTGTGGCTACATCTATACTAGTAAACTAAGTATGAGGAGGGCATGGGTCCACACGTAACATGCGGCACTGGTCCACTTCATAGTTATCCCACTGCCTGATATGATTTCGGCTCACACCGGTAAACACCCTTCTAGACAAAAACTACCAAACAAGGCAATAACTACAACTACACTAAAGACCTGCAGGTGCCAGGGTGTGTTTCCAATAGGTAGTAAAAATGAGATGGTCCTCTTTGGGAGGGAGAGAGAATTTGGCTATATGGGCTCAAATTGTATTGCACAACTTACTCTCGGGTCCAGAGATGGGCCTTTGCATTTTTTTCCAGTCACCAGAATAGACTCAACCAGCTGGCTATCTGAGTAACAGGAGAATATCTTTTCCCCACTGCCAAACCTAATATTCTTCTTTTTCATTAAACTAGTGTGATTAATTGCATTCTTGCTGACTCAGTGCATTTACTATGCAGTTTGAATAAGATTAGTGTCATTTTCCACTGCACAAGTGGGTTTTTTGTGTCTCTGTGTATGTGTGTGTTGTATATCTTCGCTGTCATTTCTTACAAGACAGTATTTTGCTCTTTGTGGGAAAATGGTTGTACTAGTTAATGCTGTTCGGGGAGAGGACAAATTTATGCTCAGGGCTGCCAAGATTCCCTGTTTCCTCTTGTATGAGGACAGTTTATACAGACACAATCCTTTGAATAACAGTACTCTTAGTAGTAAAATTGTTTGCGATAAATATAGGAGAAACACAAGCCCTTTCTACTCATATAATAAAGATTTCTGTATTTTCCCAGTGCCAAGAAAAACTTCACTTCTAACCCTGTTCTGTCTATATCAGCATTACATCAACAACACTGGTACAAATTGTCCTAAGTTATTAGCAGAGATTGTAAACTTTCAAAATCAGAACTTAAAATAAATGCTTTAACTTATTTTACTTCTGGGCCAGAGGAACTATCCCTAAGATCTTATTGGCTGCCTGTAGCCTTACTGAAGAAAGCTAATGCTGCCTCCCACAAAAAAAAAGGAGTTAAAACTTTAATATACCTTAACTTCCTTTTCTGATAAGTAACACCTTCCTTCCTCAAAATCAGTAGGCAGAGTAAATAATCATGTACACCAGATGTCCACACTGACTTGGGAAGTCAGAAAGATAAAATTCCACGTGCACAGAAGAACATATTCTCAGCATTAGCAGAATGAAATAGAGATATCAGATAAGTGAAAACAGATGTTGTTGAAATGTCAAGTGCAACAGATGTGTGAATACAAGACAAGCTTTGAAAAGGTTGAACTTTGATCCAGGTTAGGCTACAGGAATTTATGTTAATCAGGTAGAAACACTAATCTACTTTGGACCAGCTAGTGCCACCTTTACTGTTATATGCTATTATGTATTGCTCTCAATGGGACTACCGCTGAAATATTAACAACTGAGCATAAGCAGTGGCAGGATCTCAGCTGTGTACACTATATGGTGTGCTCCCATAAACCTAGTCTCATGAACAGCCAGAGTGTTCAGTAAATCCTTTCCTGCTCACATACTCCCATTTTCATTTAATGGAAAGAGGAAGCAGCAGAGGAGAGGGGAGAATAATGTGTGGCAAGATATGCTCTCTGGTCTCAATCTGATATGCAGCCAGCGTACATTCAGGCACCATGAAGCAGATCCATGTTCCACAGTTTTGATGTAGCTCATATTTTTTTGTATCTTCCATTTAAAAGGCAAATACTCTTCTTCTTCAGTCTACACAAAGCCTTCCAAATATATATTTAGAGAGAAAACCTGGCTTGGTTTTGATTTCAGAATTATGACCAGATCTTTCCACATACCCATTGTGAGTTTTGCTTAATCAAAGAGTGTGTTTTTGATCTCTGTGTCTGTTTTTAAAGTATCAGGGCTGCAGCATGTCAAATGTCACAACCCTGAACATGTGCTACTAAATGACTGGTATATATCTGCAGCAACTAAATTTCAGTAAAGCAACTCGATTTCAGTAAAGCGTTTGACACGGTCTCCCACAGCATCCTCACAGCTAAACTGCTAGAGAGAGTCCATTCTGTGATTCTGTGATTCTGTAAAGGAAGCACTGTATTTCAGAGGTGTTCTGTGGTGGTTTTTCCACAGGGGACCAAAAAGCTCTCAGGTCTCATTTCAGTCCTAGATGCCTATGTTCTTTTTTTTGCACCGTATAACACATTTCTCTGCACTCAGCCCCCATGTTGGTAATTAAGAAACACATCCATTTCTACCTTTTAGTACCCAAGCATAATCAGTCCTTAGTTTCACTAAGTTCACTGAATATGACAGTAAATAGATATTACTCACCTTATTATGACTTTTACTAGTCTTTTGCTTCTGATAATAACCAGTGAGGGGAAAAAAAGGTGCAGCAATACAATTTTGACTCAACCTCTTTTTGTATTGTACAATAAAACTACGTTTTTTTTAGGTGAGACCTTACACTGAATGAAGCTGATGGAGGGACTCTTTCTGGTGTCAGTGTGGCACTTTAACACCTCAGGTCTTTGTGACCTATAGCTGAATAAAGCACTAACCTTTAAAAGAATTTTTGATAACTGCTTTTTCTTTTGCAGAGATAAAACCTCATAGAGCTGTGTTCTGAGTTCAACTTCAAGATTCCCTATTGCTTATAGGGTCTCTAAAGCCATAATAGAATAGTTTTATTTTATCACTCAGCTCAGAATCTTCTCATCCATCCCAATTGCTTTGGTTTACACTCAGGTTGTACTTCCACGTTTTTCTAGCATTTATACACTGACTTGGACATTTTGCCTTCTGACTATATCAATAAGGAAATTTGACCACTTAACCGGGGATTGACAACTAGACACATTTCTAACAGGCTAATATTGCCTTGTAAATTTTATGTTGATATCTATTTTAGTAATATTATTCTTACTTTGTAATGCAATAGAATTGCTACAGACCCCAAAATACCCAGTTGTATTAAATGTTCTCCTTTACTGTATAGGTGTTTGAAATTCGTGCAGCCAGTAACAATTTATTTGATAAAGCAAACTACAAGTATATTTTGGGAGAGGTCATTAGTTTATTGTAAACATAGTTTATATATTGAGGATGTTATCAACAGTTGGAAAGTGTAGTAATAAGTAGAAAAAGAAGGCAAATATTGTCTCTTCCCCTTCTTGTGGATCGTATCACCCTCACAATAGACTTACAGGAGTTCAATAAACAGCTAGTAAGTCACATCCTTTTTGCATGCTTCTGAACTTACTCTGGTGTTATTACATGTCACCATTTGAGCAGCAATATAACAATGTTCCAGGACATCCCGCTGCTGGGACAAGTAAACTTTCTAGTTCTTCATTGAGTGGAGGCTCAGGGGCATGACTGGCATGAAAGGTCAGTTGCCCATTCCTGTTTTTTCAAGTTAGACAGTAGAACAGTATTTCTGTTTAAAAAATTTGACAGTGACAGAGGATACATCATTGGATACTTCTTGTTTTAATGTATGTCCACATTGCACAACACAGTATGAATCACAGAAAACCAGGAAACCAGATTTGAAAAACTCCTTGCAGGTACTAGAGTCCATAATTATGTGAACAGTCTGCCTAAACTCAGGCATCCTGTTTTCAGCAATGCTGATAAGCCTAGTGACGTGCTGTGATTACATGTATATACTGCTCTGGGTGAGAAGGAACTCAAATGGTGTCAAAAACAATAAACATGCATATATGTGGTACTCTGCTGTTACAGTAGTAGTATGCTTTTCAAATGTCACATTCTGCTCTTCAAATGCCCCTTAACTGGGACAGGTCTTGCCTGAAATATTCAATTTGCTTCCACTGAGAATAAAAGCAGCCATAAGCATGGCACTATCCAATATACCAAAGAGATTCAGCACACACAGTGACTATGAATTCTTTGAAGATATCAGCAGCTATTCTTCCAAGTTTTTGTATGTATAACTCTTTAAAGTGTGCAACTAAGTTAAATTTTAAATCACCATTAGAAATGGCAAAAGGGTCATTCTTGACACAAGAGATAATGCCTGCAAAATGTGAAGTTGTTATATCAATGCATAGGGCATTTCAATGCATTAAAGCATTTCTCCAGGTCTCAAGCAGTATTTAAGACAGCAACATTTACTTTTTTCTCTGGCTTCATGATCAGAACTGTACTTTTATGGCTGAAAATTTTCAGAAACATTCATGAAAAGTTTGCCATAATAAGTTTCAGGACAAACAGGAAAGTTTGGCAAAGCTGATTGATATAATAGACACAGCTTTGCACAGCAGGGAGTATCAGGCAACTCTAAAAATAAAGAGTGCTACTAGTTCTGCCTAGAATAACATGCCTGAACGAAGAATACACATTTACACAGCTGGCTTTACATGACTTTTATTCACACAATAAAACAAAAGGAAATTACCTCTTCTGAGGTTTTATTTTATTTATCAGGCACTCATTAAATAATAATTAGTTCAAAGTGTAAATGTGTATTATGAGTCATTTCCACATATGCATACTCATCCTTTTTGAAAGAACAATTTTCTCCCTGAGCTAATGTAAAATATCAGCGAGCTGTGCACTGCATTAACAATCTTAAAGTTTAGTAGACTCAGTTTCAGCAGTTGCATAACCTTTTTTTTTTGTCTTAAATCAATGTCAAAATAAGGGGTCCTTCCTGTCTGGAGTCGATCGAAGCTGAATTTGGTCAGAAGTTGCTAGCTGAACACTTGCATTCTATTTAGGCCAATGAAAATTTCACCATTTCTTTCACACTGTTTCTTCAGGACTTCAGTCTTTCAGGACTTTATTTCTTGAAAGCTCTCTCTCTGACTCTCATATTTATTTTTTTCCCAAAAAAAAGTCATGGATTAATACCTCTGTGGATGTTCCCTTATTCTAATTTTTTTTCTACACAGAGACTATCCAGGAAGACTCACAGACAGTACATTTCATTTAATTCTTCCCTAGCAAGTCCAAAATGGAATTTAATCATGTTTCTCTTATCTGTAACCTTTCTGCACCCTTGAGGAGTTTTCTCCTTCCTTCAATATATTAGAAAACTCCCTAGTATTATTATGATGGTAATCTCATTTATGTCCTCTTCTCTCATTATTCCATACCTGCAGAAATGACAAGAGATCTTTCTGCCAACAGCATTACATAAACACAAGACTTTTTTTTCTAAAAGAAGTCAGTAGTCAATCAAATATTGTTATTATTTCTACCTTTTTCTACAATCCTTATGGCCTTGTGAACAAGAAAAATAGTATCATTTTAAAGGTTGTAATTTAAAAAATAATTAAAAGAAAGCATGCAGTCTGAAACCTTAGACTGCTTTAAAATTATTTTTATTTAGGTAATTTATTTTTTCTTAGCTGTTTACTTACTCAGTGTAAAAAACTTATTATTACAGGAAGCCACAAAACAAGGGAAAAGATTGGCATATATCTTTTGCTCCAAGACCTGAAAGAAAGTGAACTAGAATTCAGTTCATCAGTGACTACATATATGGTGGTCTTATATGATTGCTCTTGTCCTATTTATTTCTATGGATTCATCTCAGGTTCTACCACATCTCCAAAAATAAATTAGAAATAAAACAGAGATTTTTATGTGTGAGGATTTTTCAGCCAATGTGTCAGACTGGCAAAATGCCCTCTTTGAAGATATACTAGAGCTGACACATAATTGTTGCCCTTACCTTTGTTGCTACTGACACTAGAGCCTGAACCCTCCTTGGAGACCTAAAAACAATTTTGATGTGACAATCTGAGAAGTTACCACTGGTATTTTACAAATACTGCAGGGTCACAGATTTTGACCTACACAGAGCCAAGTAAACCTCTGGAGGGCGTTGTGTTTTATGGGAAAAATGTATTCATTGATTTTCAAATCACGTATTTTACTGCAACATAGAACAGAAGACTAGCCATGAAAAACAAAATTCAAATTCCAGTAGCAAGAAAAATAACAGCAGCCCAAGATGTGTTTAAAACCTAAGCTTTATTTTTTTAGATTCTTTAACACATTAGTTTTCAGAGTCATAGTTGGAAGATAAAAACAAAGATAAAGAATGGGGAGGAATAAGAATTCCTTATTTTTTAGCATATACAAACTTGCAAATTGGTAGGTGCAGTCTCATATATTTTTCTCTGAAAACCCAAACAAATAAAAGATATCCCTATGCCATGTTTCTTATATTCAGCATTTAGTATTACTTAAAAGGTCTGAAAGGGCTAACGCTAGTCCTTTAGCATAAATCCAAGTTTAGTCTTTAATAACAGTGTGATATACAAGTAATCTTTTAATCTTTTTCTGAAATTCTGTAAAGACAATAATCTTTAAAACTTTCCCAAAAGTAAGCACCAAAGTTATGCTCCTGATTAAATTTCAAAATATTGTCCAGATATCATCCGAGTTTGTTCATTTGGATAGACTATAGCAGGATTTTTTTAAGGCAATTACCTCATAAAAAGAGTTATTGTCAAATACATTCATTCTGAGGCTGCTGTTTATCATTGGATTTGTAGGTATATTTTAATGTCTGGGGAAGTAAACTGAGATTTTCAGAAATTATTCTTACTAATTTGACAGAAATTGAGGCAAAAAAGGTAATGAGTGATTTGTCCCTCACACCTGTAGAGCGTGTTGTGTTATTTGTCCTCTTCTTCCAGGAAGAGTCTTAGCACTCTGTCATAGCACAAGCATCTGTCTCTCAGCCTCCTTCTTATGAACAGGGGATTCACAACACTCATTAGAAAACATATGAGTTTTAAAATTGGTTCATTTTACAAGCTACTTTAAATATCTGTGGAAACATTTTTTTCATTAGGTAGAACTAGAGTATTAAAGTCCACAGATAAGATTTCCCAAGGCATTTCCCATTATTAGATTGTTGCTATTATTTTCCTGTTAATTCAATAAAAGCGGTGTTTTTTTTCACTCTTGTGACAGATTTTCCTTGTTGTAGGAAGGATTGAGAGTTGTCACCCTGGGCACTAATGTGATACATCTTCAAAAAATTACAAGTATTTCATTTTTGAAAAGTTGTCTTTCTTATGGTTTATTTATTTTAACATGATACAGTGTCAAAACAGGAACTTCCATATTTATCATGTTCAGTATGCATCAAGAAGACTTACACCATAATAAATGTATTCAGACAATCTGGTCAGGTAACTGTGAAAAGTTATTCATAATAGAAAAATTACTGACACTACTTAATATCTTTTAACAAGAGAGACTTGAAAACTGGGGACTTGCAAAAACCATAAAATTCACAATATTTTTCAAGATATATTGAAAAACTTTTCATTACAAAAAAAGGTTTTCCATAAACTTTTCTCATTTTTCTGCCTTTTATTTGTTTCTTCTCTCATTTTGGCACTGAAAAATAGAACATGAAAAAATAATATGTTGAGGATTTTTACATGTTCATTGTGTTCATTTGCTAGCTATTCTGAGTGAAGTGTTCAGTGGAAATTTCCACTGTCAAAAAAGTGGTACATATGAAATATTTTAGTTTAGAAGATATAAACCCAAACTGTAAAACTCACATTGTTCCATGCAACTAACAAAGCTTTATGGTTTTATTAATAATTATTATTAGATCTTAAACATAATTCAAATGTTACATATTCCCAAATGTTTATCATTGCATAGGAATCATGATTTTTAAACACAAGCTTTTTACAGGGAAAAAAAAAATCTACCCTCCAACAAAAGTAATAATTTAGCTAAAACTCATGAATGAAAAAAATATGCATGTGTTTTTTCAACGTCTATTAATTCATTACAGTATGCTATTCCTTCAGATATAAGGAATTAAAATAAATCATGTATTTTCAGGATTAACTACTAAAATATTAGGCCTAAGGTATACAGAATATTTTTACATACTCAGTACCATGGTGGCAGTTTCACAGATAAACAAGCAAAAAGAAAGGAAGGTCAAGTGAAATTCTGCAACCTATTTGTCAAAACCTGGGAAAGGACTAAAGAACTTGGGAATCCTGGCCCATAGCCCAATACTCTAGACCACAAAATAAATACTGCACTTAATATATCCACTCTAGCCAAAGTGTTTTAGTCTACGTGACAGGGCTACCCAGGACTGACAGGATATTAATTCTAAAATTGATCCCTATTGGTCTTTTAAACAACTATATATTAATTCTCCTGCAAACCACATAATGCACAATTTTTATCTTACATTTATATTTGATCATGCACACATTATTTCCTACTAAAAAAATCTACAGTGCTATCTGATATGAGGTTGAAGGGTTTCTGCAGTTCAGCATTGCTGCTGATAGCAAAGACCCTTCTCCAAATAGTCTTCTTTAAGCTCCTTAAATGAGGAGAGAGGGGGAAGGTGGTAAAGGCAAGTGTGGGCAAGGCTGAGAGCACAGCAGGAGGTCAGAGGCTGTCTGTGCTTAACATCCCCCAGCTGCTGCTGGGGCAGCAAAGTGGACCCACTCCCACAGCTGTGTTGACTTCATTACTTACTGGCCCCTTGCTGAAAGCCCACTCCCACCATGGAAAATAGTTAATAAAAAATTGTGACACTGAAATGAATTTGTCTCATTCTTAACCCACAATAATAAAATCAGAGGTACGCCTAGTGTTCTGCAGATTGTAAGACTATTGCTCATGTGTTTACTTTCTAAAAAAAAAAAAAAAAAACTGAAGTGAGAGGAAAAATCAAATCCAAATTAAGCTTCATGTAAGACTGGCATTGGTAGATACAGTTAATTTTCATCTTCTACCAAAGAGATTAGAGTTCATATCTCGAAGGTAATTGAAAGCCCATATTTGAGGGAAATAATTCCCTTCGGTTCAGAAGCAGGATTTACTTAACCTACAATGAATGAAGGAGTGGCACAGTGAGTTTAGCTAATATAACAGCTTTATGCTTTTCATATATTTTTCCACTGAAATTTCCCTCCTGCTTCCTGTGTTTGACATTTTAAGGAGTACATTTAGTTGATTTTTTCAGTGAGTCTCTATGGTAACAACAAAAATGCCCAATCAAAAGCCTTTACCTCCTCTGCCTTCTTGCCTATTCACTCAGCAGAAGCTGCAAAGCAGAGAAGCGAGAAGTGCTGGTCCTTTTAAGTGTAATAGTAGTGTGTTATAAGGTAGGAAGAAATGATCTGTAGATTTCAAGATTAATAATGATCACACTAATCAGAAAGAATTAGTTATCTGTCAAGTAACAGCTTCAGCATCAAATAACTTTAGTTTCAAAATTAGATATTTTCTTTTGTATTAAACTGAATAATTGATATTTTCTTTTATATTAAACTGAGGAGTTGCTCTTTCAATTTTTCAGCCAACACAGGGCTATACTGGAGTACACCAGCAGGTGCAATGTATTTATAATGTCCTTTTATTGTAAGCACACCATGAAATGCCACTGTTCTGGCAATGTATTCAGTAATAACCTGCAACTCCATTTTCACAGCCGTAAAATAAATAAATTTGGTAATAGATTGCCTGAAGTCAATAAAAAAAATGGAGGAAATCAGAAAAGATACACAGTATTAAACATTAGTGTCAGGAAACCATGGTAGCCTACTGAAATCTGTTGAAGGAATTTTAGCAAACAGATATTGTTGTAGCAAGACGGGCTTTTCCACCTCTTATTACTTCTTTCAGATGATATCACAGGCTCAGGTGAAATCCACTAAAATGTAACCGACTCAGAATATCGGCATTTCCCCTAGAAACCATTTAGTTGTATAACCTATGTTTTAGAGAGCTATTTAGAATGCCCTGGGACCTCCCATTGTCAGAGCAGTGGCGCCAGGCTGGAGTCTGCCAGCGTGTGCCCGCCAAGAAAGCCCTCAGGGGACGCATTCTTGCCATCCCAGCATGGCAGGCTGGGAGCTGGACCATGTCACGGGGCCGTAGCAAGGCCCTGTTTGTGCCACCTGGTCACGGCAGTTTGCTCCACACAAAGACCCAGGCATTACATAAGCAGATCTATTTTACTATTCATAGCTTAATCTTTTGAAGGTCATCCAGCATTAACAAAAAGTCATATGTACATGGAAAGACACTCTTAATTAATAGTCTTTTCAGCAATGCAGAAACAAACTGCAGTGTTTTAGTGTGATTAAGAAAACTTTTCCCTGTCATTTGGTACCCAGTGGACAGCTTCTCAGAAACCTGCCAGTTTGGTTTCCAATGAACCCTGACCATTATCACCTGAGGATCTGCTTGGACATGGATGGCCACAGTTTCTTAGGGGGTAAAGGTGGAAAAGGACCTGGGGGTGTTGATAGATGGCTGGCTGAATATGAGCCAGTAGTGTGTCCAGGTGGCCAAGAAGGCCAACAGCATCCTGGCTTGTATCAGAAATAGTGTGGCCAGCAGGACAAGGGAAGTGATTGTTCCCCTGTACTCGGCACTGGTGAGGCCACACCTTGAATACTGTGTTCAAGTTTTGGGCCCCTTACTACAAGAAAGATATCGAGGTGCTGGAGCGAGTCCAAAGAAGGGCAATGAAGCTGGTGAAGGGTCTGGAGAACAAGTCTTATGAGCAGCTGAGGGAACTGGGGCTGTTTAGCCTGGAGAAAAGGAGGCTCAGGGGAGACCTTATTGCTGCATACAAGTACCTGAAAGGTGGTTGTAGCAAGGAGGGTGCTAGTCTCTTCTCCCAGGTAAGAAGTGATAGAAGAGAGGAAATGGCCTCAAGTTGCACCAGGAGAGGTTTAGATTGGATATTAGGAAAAATTTCTTCACCGAAAGGGTTATCAAGCAGTGGAACAGGCTGCCCAGGGAAGTGGTGGAGTAACCATCCCTGGAGGTATTTAAAAGACATGCAGATGTGGTGCTTAGGGATATTGTTTAGGGATATTGTTTAGTGGTTGACTTGCTAGCATTAGGTTAATGGTTGGACTCGATGATCTTAAAGGTTCTTTCCAGCCACGACGATAGATGAATTAACCATGGACAGATGTATTCTGTCCAAAAGACATTTGAAGTCAATCATTTTGACTTTCTATTGTTTGCCCTTTTCAGGAAGGACTGAGTGGTACAAAAGCAGGAAAGCAAAAGACTGCACAAAAGCTGAAATCTCAACTGCAGTGTTTATGTTGGGTTTCTATGGGCAAATAATTAAGGTTTGTCCAGCCTTTAACCAGTGAGGTAGCTTGGTCAAGTTTTGCTGAAGTCTTACCTACAGTGTAATGAAAACTCACAAGGTAATGGTAGATGTAAAGCCTGGAGAAATCAGTTGGGTTATACTGTAAGTCCTGAGTAATTCCAGTTCGCAAATGCAAAACCAAAAATGAATGTTTATGATGAAGAATGGACTGAACACATGCAAAAAAAAAATTGAAGAAATTTTTATGAGTGAAAACCTCACATCCTGCAAACATTTAAAATAAACCTTGAGATCCACATAACATCATGACTTTTAGAAAAGCTTTAAGAGGGCTAAAACCAAAACTCAGCTGCAAACCAAAACATAAATTAGTGTTGTATCTGTATTAGTATTATAAACAGAGCCAAAGCCTGACTGAAAACTTTTAAACAGTACATTTTCATAAAAGAGAGGCAGTAGAAGACTCACTACATTCCTTTTTCAGAGTTTGTATTAACAGGGCACATGTGAAGTCAAGCAGATAAAAGACAAGTTTCTTCAGGACTGTGACCGCTTCTTAAATAGTAACATAAATAACTGGAACTTTTTTAGGTGGAACATTTCTAAATAATAAATCAGTATCTATTGATTAATGGTATCAGAAACTGAAAAATATTTCTAAATTCCCGTTAACTAGATCTGTGGCCAGAGCAGAACTGGTCATGAGATGTTATTACTGTACTGAACTTTTGACAGAAAGTGCTGTTGCAAATTCAAGATCTATAAAATGGCTAGTATATATAGATCAAGATGTAATTTAGTATGAGATAATGAAGGAGGTAATAAAAGGCATGGTTATAATACAGAACTACAAAGAACTGATGACTCTCATTAGCTTTCAGAAGTAAATTAACATGCAAATTATTATTAATGCTTTCCAGTGAAACCATGAATGTTTTTTCTACCTTCTTACATTATTTACCTCATGAAAGGCAGTGCAATTCACAATCAAATTCAGTATAGTAAGCTCATTATATAAATACTTCATCACACTGTAGCTATTCAGTAGAAGGAATAGTGATGTAAAGGCTTTTACCCACCTGTTTTCATTCTTCCAGTCTGCTTTATTGTGGTTTAATCCTCACTCTGAACATCCTCCTTCTTCCCACAACTTTTATTGCTGAGCACAACATCACATGGCATGAGATATCCCTCTGGTCATTTGAGGTCAACTGTCCCAGCTGTGTTCCCTCTCAACTTCTTGTGCACCCCCAGCCTGCTTGCTGGTGGGGTGGTGTGAGGAGCAGAAAAGGCCAAGGCCTTGACTATGCACAAGCACTGCTCAGCAATAACTAAAACGTCCCTGTGTTATCAACACTGTTTTATCACAAATCCAAAACACAGCACCATACCAGCTACTGTGAAGAAAATTAACTCTATTCTGGCCAGACCCTGTACAATCTCCACCCTTTATGCCATATCATTTACATCATGCTCGGGTCACACGCTATCCAAGGTGAAAACTGTTCTAGGAATCTGTCCATCTTCTCCCATACACTCTGCCACCCATGACCACACTGCCCCAGTTCATATCCCTGTGTGATTTCCCTAAATACTTTGATAACCTTAGGAAAAGCCAGAAACAGATTCTGGAGACACACTAGTATGAGCATTCTGATTACCCAAGGATGTTCAAGGTACTGAGGAGTCACTGCAACAAGGCAGAAAACATCTACCCCACAGAAGAAGGGGAAGGTGTCATTCTTTGCTTCCGCCACAAATTGGCTTTTGGAGGAGAAGAAGGAAAACGTGTAATTGTTAATGGTCTCCATGAGATGGTTCTCAAAGCACTGGGAGAACAGCAATGCAGGACACAAATACCAGATATGACGAATCACTTAAGATTCTCAGAAATGCAATAAGATGTGCTTTCCATCCAAGCAAAGGAAATATACATAGAAGCTATATGTATACCCACTTTTAAATTAAAAAAAAAATGTAATCCCAAGTCCTCTACTCCAACTTCTCTACAACTATTCTGTCTCATGACAGGAAAATAACAAAGATAAGTGAGATATTCCTCACAAAGAAGGCTTGTCAAGGCATCCATCTACTTTGTATAATCCTGGTGATAACCAATCTGAGATTCAATGTCATACCATTTAAAATGAAAAATTTTGTTAGTCATGTTCCAGCAGCTAAGCTATATATCTGTTATAGATACATACCATTTTAAGAACCTCCTTGAGCAATGAAATACATTTGTTGTTGTAAATGAAGATTAAAAGTAATCATTTCCTGTATGATCACATTAGAAGTTTAGTGTATGAATCATGATAACTCAAGGTTAAATATGCTTTGTAATGGAAGACAATTGATCACCCTGTATTTCATGTTGGCAGAATACTGCTCCAGTGGTCTTAAGATGGAAAAAACTGGATGCAGACTTGCTTTGACATTTTTGACAAAAACAAGGATGTAGGAAAGTGTATGATGTTTGGAGTTTTTGTTGTTGTTCACAGCATTCCCAGGTCAATCTAAATTCTCAGCTTGCATCATATGGGGGTCAAGCATCAAGTGGTGACATTTGTAATCTTCCAAATTAAATGACCATCTCTGCAAGACATCCCACTCCTATAACAGCATGCAGTTAACAGATTATTGGGGCATTACTTCAGTAGACAAGCAAAGTCTAGGTATCGACTCTGATAGCAGAATCCTATGGAAATGGCAATTTCAGCAGTAAGCCATACAGGTCACAGATGAGGTAAGTAAACCCAGAAAATCCTCTCAAGACAAGCACTTCCCCCAGCACTCTGCTACAGATTCTGAAACTGAGATTAGTGAAATGGTGTATTTTATTGAAACCCTAGAGTGTCATCATTTAATAGTATTTCACATCTACAGTACATCGTCACATTACATTATACTCTCACTGTCGCCATGCAAACTACAATACCATGAAGTGATAACACAGTGTAATGAGACATACAATCCAGTGTAATGTGATATACAAGAAAGTCAATGCAGCATATCTCCAAAATTACTCTCATTTAAAGGGAAACCGAATGAATTTTTCATACCTATGTACAGGTCATTCATTTTCTCCATTTTTTTGGATGTGTTTAATCTCTGTGCATCTTGATACTTTCACAGGAAACTTTAATATTATAGTCTGAAGCAATCATATTTTGCTAAGAAAGCTGAAATAAAATGAAAACCATTTTGTATGTAACTTTCTGAAAGGACTTTAAAAGTCTTTGGAAAAAACGGTTTTGCAAATAAAGAGCTAAAGCAATCATATAGGAGCCTCGTGTCTTTGAGAGATGGTACATGTGACAATTAACTATATTACATCCACAGAACTGAAAATCATGTTGGTTGGTTGACCAGTTTACTTTACTTGCCTGCCCAGACTTGAGCTTTGAGTTCTGTGTCACCTCTGCAAGAGCTGAAGACACCTAATATATCCTGCAATGTAAGAAGCATGGGCAATGTAGCTCCTTGCATTGTGGCGTGCAACTGTATTAAGACATGAATTAAGGCATATATGAAGACATGTATTGTCAGTTTAAGAATCAGCTTTAAGTTGAAGAAACCTACTAGTTTCCTCCACACATACGTGCATACTGATATCCTTATACTTTGGTTACCCCATGAGTACATTTAGGGATAGATTATCTAATCTTTCCTAACTGCTGTTGGAGATGTAAGTAAGGGAATTACTGTCTTTGCAACAGCAAGACAGGCAAAAACTAGTAATAAAGCTTCTAAAGAAAAAATTAACAAGGAGAAAATTAGTTGCAGATGGTTTTCTCTACACACTGCGAGCCTCTTCGAAGAAAAACATTCAAGTATAATCAAATTAGAGAAAGATTATACTAACATTACATTCTTATGGAAGTACAGTTATCACTTAAAAGAAAGCCTAGATGAGATCAGGCCCACACAACACCACTCATCAGATCTCCACAATAGATGGGTAAAAGTTAGCTGATTTTTTTGTATCAAAATGGGTTATTTACATTGTTGTTTCTTAAAATCTGTAGTAAGATTGACTGCCCAGCTAGCCTAAAGAAGCTGATTTTTTCTCACACCCCTCCTCCTTTCTCTAGACCTGTGTGAATCTGCAGCAAACCCTCTTCCAGCTTACAAAGCTAGGTGTTTGCCACCTGCCAGCTGAGAAAGGAAGACATAAATAACAAAGAGGAGAGAAAACTATGCACCTATCCCCATAACCACCTCCTGCCTTCACACATTTGAAGAGATTTCCTTTGGCAAACTTTGTTTCAGTGAGAATCAGAGGGTCAGCAGTGGGACAGCAGGAAATGGAACTTAGCCTAGGGAAACTTCTTCTGTGCCTATTAAAGATCCATTTAAGATCAATATCACAATACAGATTAAGTTAGAATATGTTTCAGAAAAAAATAATCAAAAAATGCACCATCTTCAACCTCTGTAAAATAAATATTCAATGTCCTTGAACACACAAAGTAATATTTTCACAGCATTTTAAGATTTTAACTCAGTCTTTTAACAGCTCCTAAATATCTATTTTACTAATTTGAAATCATGACATGATTTGCTAATTCTTACTGTTCTGCAGAACTTGTATAAGTAGCACTAAATCTGAACCAGATTTTCTGAATCTTGCTGAGATGTATTAATTTAGTGTTATTACTGTCAAGAGTGAAATATGCTCCTAAACATGCTGCTTCACATATCAAAACTTCACAGCTGAACTGGCATTCCATTACATCAAACTAGCAAAGTTATCTGCAATTTAAAATAATCAGTAAAAAAGACTATTTTTATGGAATTTAAAGCTGCCTGTTCTCAAGCAGAACAACCTCAGAACACTTGCCCCACCCCAGAAAATTCAGAGTGATTATGAATCTCATTCTCTCTTTTATTAATCATTTTTCAAAAGTCAGAAAGATAATACTGTTTCAAAAAATTCATGTGCAGAAAAAATTTTTGATCAATTTATTTGCAGTTATTAGTGGGGTGGGTGGTTTGGCTGAAATTTTTTTTCTTTTTCCTTTATAGAATTAAAGTTGATAGTTTAAATATAATTATTTGCATATTCAGGTATTCAGATTAAAATATGTTGGTATGGACAATTACAGAAAACAAAATTCAGCCAGAGGCTGGTGCTACTCCAGGGCTCATTCACATGATGCAGATTTCACAGTTAGTGCTCTGCCATATGAAAAAGAGGTCCTCTAAAACTTGTCGTGTCTTCAATATCAGATTTGGAAATAAAAAGAAATGCAAATACGCAAATACAGAATTATTTAAACTGAAAAACCCCAACTGTCCACTGCCAATTAATAAAACAAAAATGTAAACCAAAAATCCTACAGTGAAAAGATTATTGTAGCTTCCATTTTTGGGTTATTCACAAATAATCACTATCTTAGGGTTTAGATGGCTTCCCAAGAACACTGCCACTCCTGTTCTCAGGACCTTTCCTTTTATTGCAGGCGGCTGAGCTGCAGAGGTGAAACTGAGGTGTAGAGCCTGTGGTCACTGTTCCTCAGGATTTTTTTCCACTGGCAGGGAAGCAGTAGACAAGTTATTTCTGTCCAAATATACTGTCTGAATGTTCAGAAAGCAAAACTGAGTAGTTTGTTAAAGCAAGATATCTTAACTCTTTTTAACACTATTAAAGGAACTAGTGCAGACAAACATAGTAGTGTTTACAAATAGTTAAATTTGCAAACAAATATACCAGTATATTATTAATTGCTAAGAAGGGGATGACAATTATCAACAAATCCTTTTAAAATATTGCTATCATGGTCTAGAAGAGTTCCTCTCTGGGATTTGAAATATGTTGTCTAAGTCATTTTAGCTATCTCGCATGAAAAGGCTGTACATTTTTCCTGTTCTGGCAAGACCTCTAACATTCTCACAAAACAAAAAGTTTTCTTTAGCTTTAGCTGTCCTTTATATCTCCCACAGGATTAATCCTCAGAGATGAACATGGCCAAAGGCACTAGACAGAAAGCATAGTTATTACTTTGGCAGGTTCTTAAACACTTTTATTTGGAATCGAACATTGTCTCTGTTGTTACAAGGAAAACTGTTCAGCATCATTGTAGTATTTGTTTCGTTCCAGTTTCCTGGTATATAGCCCCTTTGTAAGGGCTTCAGAGGCTAGCGTCTGTGCTAAAAGGCCGTCTTATGTTTGCCATATGATCTTTCTGCCTAGAGTCATGCTAAGAAGGGGAACGATATGTACTGCAAAATTCTAACAGTGATACCTGGTTTTATTCTTCTCTGTACCCATGTACTTGTGAGGGTTTTGCTCTGCGTATCTCCTTTGAAGGAACTCCCAATATATTTCCCAAGGCAACTTAGGAGACCCGACAGCTATATGGTAGAGCAAAGATATCAAAGCAGGAAGAAAACAGGAAGGATGAGACTGTGTGAAAATATAATTAAATGATTAAGAGCAAATCCTTATCTTCCACAGTGGGAAAATTCCCCGTAAAGATTTTAGAACTGCTTTTTTTTTCCAGTTTGTTCCTTTTTGTTCAAGAGTATTTGTTCATTAACTCACAGTCTTATAACAGTCATTCCGCATTATACTAACAGAGAGTAAGAAATTATGAAACATTTTAATTTATAAGAAGTTATGTAATGGTCTCTACTGTCGCCATTCACATCCTGGAATGTAATATCAAATTAACATGAACAACCAAAAATCAGTCAGCTGGATTATTCTTTAGTTTACACAAAGATTTTTTTATCCATTCAGTGCATGATGTTTTAGTCTCTACTTTTTAAACTAATACAGATTCATTCATTTCTCTTTACTGAACATGTCCTAAAAATCCTCCTGACATAGAGTAAACAGAAATCTTAATTTATAAACCATTATTTATTTCCAGAACTTATATAAAACAAAGATGTTCTTTTGTAAGCTGCAGAGTCCTTTATCAGGATGAATGACAGCAGATTTGAAAAGAGCAGAACCTATCTTTGTTTGCCTGTCCATAGCTGAAGTAATGGCATAGAGCACTAAACCAATGTCTCTTAAGAGACCAAATAAATTTTCTTTCAGGATTAATGGTCCACTGCTACTGCGAAGAAGATTAACACTAGAAGCAAAGAGACAAGAGAGTCCAGAGTAGCCCCATGGTTCATTTCTATGGAACTTGTTAGTGAGCAGAGCCAAAAAGTAAAGCATTTGGGTAAATGGTTCAACATAAAATTACTTACTGCATGCTATCAGACGTTATGGTCAAATACATCTGCTGCACAGTTAGGCAGTAGATAGAGTGATTTAGCACTGCATACAAATCATTGGGATTCTATGTGTTGGTACCAACTGAAAGGCTGGCAGCCATAAGATTGCCAGTCACCAAGTGTCACTTCTTCGTTTACATCACATTGGTATTCAGACAGTGGCAAGAAACCCCAAAAGTGAATTTATTGCTGCGAGAAAGTCAATATTTTACAATAATTGTAGGAATTCTGAAGCAGTAATTTAAAAGACTACTTTGTGCAAACCATTTACTGCTTTATACACTTTTATATTGCTATTCTTTGCCACAGATACCTACAACCAGAGTAATTCCGTGAAGATTCTTAATTTTAAACAGTTGGTCTTTTACAAAGTAAACTGCCAGTGTTTAGTTTAGTCAGTAAAACTGAGTTATTAGAGACCTCCTTGAATTTCCTTGAACAATTGTTTACTGTACATGGTTCATTTGTCTCGCTTTTTTTAATTTTCTTGAAAAAACATTTCATTAGGGTTTTTTGCCCTGAAATGTGCCATCAAGCAGTCAAATCAAAACATCCTATTTTCTTTGGAAATATCAGTCTTGCAAAGAACTATACTTCTGAAAAATACAAGCAAGTTGAGCCAACAGAACGAAAAGGAAAGAATGCTCAGATTTTTTTCCAGTTTCTTTGTAATACATGAAACACCAACTGAATTTAAAATTTCAGTATCTTTTCAGTACTTCCTAATTATCAAAACAGAGAAACAATCTACTGAATGCAAACACACAAATTATATAAAATACTCCCTTTGTAATCAGTATTTTTCTCTGGAAGCACAGTATTTCCTAGACTTGACAAATGTGCGGTTGATACTTGGCATTCCTGTAATTCAAACATTAGCAGATAACATGACTGATGCTTTACCTACGTTCAGTTGTCCTTATTTATGTAATTTATCTCTCATACTATGGATGAACTGAATCTTCTACTTGTCCTTTACATACGTATCAATCAGATTTATTTAACTGAGTTTTTATAAGTTGGTGACAGTGTATGGTATTTAGGAAAAAAATCTTCATCAAAGCCACCAATCTATCCAGCAAAATTTGAATTCTATCCCATAAGACATATTTCCTACCTGACACTACTTTTTGTCTCAATCTCAAAGTACATTTCAGCAGATATTTCTGCAGCTGCAATATAGAAGCAGTAAAAGACAGCAATAAGCCTTGTTTTCATTAAAGTCCTACAATTTGTGAAAGGATACATTCATTTTGAACAGAGAAGGGAGCATTTCAGCAACTAATAATGGTACCTCACAAGACTGATTATGTCAGTGCTGGCTCCTAGAAAAGACCAACCAATATAATTGATCTTGTAACATTTAAAGGCTCTTCACTTCAAGCGCATTTTATTGCTGCCTAGGTACAATTATGTTGACCAGAAGTGAGGCCGGCGCTGGGGTTCAGAACTCAGAGGAAAATCAGTTTAGCATGTAACCACTTCACTCCTAATGGCAGAAGCTGCATGGGAAATTAATTTTCAGAATCACATTAAGTCAGACTGCAGAAACTATTGTGGGATTCACTTGGATAAAATTGCTCTAGCTGCTGGAAAGTGAAGTGTCAGTAATGATATTTATTAAACAAAATGAGTAACATTTGGAAGCCATGGAAACCAGACGACTACAATTGGGTAGATGCACTAAGTGCAAGAGGGCACCAAGAGCTTTTAAGACAATCAAAGGATTTAAAGTACAAGGGCAGATTAGATAAATTCATAAGCATTTTTATCCGCCATCTATCTCATAGAAGATGGCAAATTAAAACTAACATAGAAAATACCAGAATATATAATCAAGGAAATAAACCTCCCAGCCTGCTATAGGAGAATATTTCCATGCTTTGAATATCAACCTCAATTAAAGTTCTATTCTTTAGATGATTGAAAGGCCAATTTATTATCTAGATAGACACCAATACAGAATTAAAAAAAAAAAAAAAGAATAATAAAAAAAAAGAGGCATAAAAGTATCCTGGCTAGAATAATTTGTGAAAAATGCATAAAAGAAATATACAGAGGTAGTTCATAGAGGTGTTAACCACTTAAGTAAAACAAAAGACATTTGACAGAAATCTAATTAGAAAAGATAATGGAATAAAAAAGATTTACAAAGACAAGTGGCTCTGAATGACAGGGGGTTTTCTTCCATTTTTCTCTGGAAGACTACTATACTCTAAATCTTCCAAAACCTCACATCCATGTTTATCTCCATAACGTATTATTAGTTCAATCGATTAATGGAACTATTTACACTGTGCAAAGTTAAGCCTTTAAGACTACAAGTGAGAGAGAGGTAGAAGAAAGAAGAGATACAAAAAAGCCCTACACTTACATTTTTTAAAAGGCCAATAAAGACCACTGTTTTTGAAATGCAGCAAAATATTTTTCTTTTCAATTCTGCTTAAGTAATTCTTTAATAAAAGAAGAAAAAATGTTATATCACTATAGTTACTAAAACAATTCTACGATACATTTCATATCTATTGTACAATGCAAAAGGAATAAATGACAAAATGCAAGCACGCAGCTTTTTTTAAAGCAATGGTCCAGTTGTTCAGCATATCTTAACTTGGAAATGAGATCTCAGTTTCTTGCACAGAGCATTTTGCATTGCTTTATGGGCAATATAGCACTTACCACACTCAAACTACTCTATCACTGGTCATATTATCTGTAGGGATAATAGTGACATGTACTTTGCCTTAAAAATACATGTTCAAATGCAACTTTATGAATTGATATGACTAAAGAAAATAAGGAGCTTACAGATTTTAAAAAGCAATTAGTCTATTCAGATTTCCTCTGTAGCAAAAGAGCGAAAAAGATAATGATACTTTTAGCAGGAACATTCAAAGTTAAAATGCCATCTACCTGTGTTTCATTTGATGCCATATTACATTATAAGGTGCAAATACAGTGAGAGTTAATCAAGCATACCTAGTATCTAATGCAGCTGACAGTTCTCTAAGATAATAGAAGTGGTTCATTTTACCCCTTAGTGGGAACATCATAAGGGTGAAAATGTCCTTTAATACTCAACTTCCATAAATAGACCATCTGCTTTCCATTAGATCAATATGAATAAGTACTGAAATAAATCCAGACTCTTTCATTTGTTAACAGCAACATCCTTTACTATCCTTAGAATTAGTTAGTTAGTTCACCTTCAAAAACACAGAGCCACATTTATGTGGCACATTCACTTTCCTGGAACACCTGTATTGTGCATACATCCATATATTACTGCACTGTAAACAGATCTATTCTAAACAGATGCAAAAATTAATGCATGTGTGTGCATGCAGGTAGGGAAGAGAGCAGCATCTTCAGCTGAGATGTCCAATGGAAAAAAAAAAAGAAATAAAAAGGAAAAAGGACATTCTGAATGACATGATCACACTTCTCTGAACCATTTACCTCCAGGATTTTCTCCCAGCTCCTAGAAGTTTTTTTATTATTTGAATGGGTAGGAATTGATAAAACATTTCTCTTTTCTTCCATGTCTTTCACAAGATGGCAACATTAAGATGACACTATTCAGAAGAGACACCAGTCCCATTCCGGTTCAGATCTTGCAGTCAGAGTTGGGTGAGACTACTTCCACTGTACAGAGATGACTGTGCCCACATGGTGCCACAGATTTGCAGTATTATTGCTCCTTGGTTCACTCCAGAGAATCTGTAGTGTCGTCTCCATAAAGAGTGTTCTGAATAAATCTGTTCATATTATCAAGTGTCGCCTTGCACCCTGAAAACACAGACAGGTTTAAGGACAATAGTTGTAAAAACATCTTAACAATATAAAGGACATAATCCATTTCATACTTTGTTGAAGTCTCTACCTGAAGTAATTTTTAAAAGCTTTCTGTTCTGTTAATTGGTACAGGAGGTGAACAGCTGTTCTTTTCATTGTAGTGGTGTTTTTTTCCTGTATATATTATATAATTAATTTGTGCTCAGAAAAAAAAGAATATTCTAAGTCAAATTGATGCAATACTTTCCATGATTAGTGAGGAATTAATTACGTAAAGGGCACATGCCCCCACGCTTTTCATTCTTCTGTGATGGTTTGTATAAAATAAAGATATCATCTTAATCAGGTCAGGGTTTTATGATTATTTTTTATTTATTTCCTTAATGTTATCTCTTTAAGAAACTCAACAGGTCCTCTTAAAAATTGTTTTCTGTAAAAAATGGATCTCTGCAAGATATAAATATATATATATTTCTCATGTATATATATGTATGTATATACGTGTATACAGATATATATATTTAAGGCCACAAAGTGTAAATAACTGTAAAAGGTAGGACTGAAAACAGAAAAGAGGAGATGTGGGTGATATGAACTGAAGAAAGAAAAGTGAATGTCTCCTCACTGTTAGTGAAGAGATACTCATGAACACAGTCCTTTTTCCCTGAAGCGGGGTAATCCTCATGAAGTAATACAAAAAGTAACTAATTTTGTCATTTGTTATAGCCACAAGCCACCAATATGTCCTCCAATATCCTCTTCCGCTGGCCAAGCTGCAAAGGCTTCATCTGATTCATTCTGTGGTAACTTCCTAGACTGGCGTCTGCCTCTGTGACAATGATGCCTGATTATTGTCACTCCCTGCTCTCAAGCTTGCAGCTTGTTCAGAGTGCTGTAACGTGATTGTTAAGTGGTTTAAGCAAACCTGATGCTAATGCCTGCATTCTTTGCTGTTACTACTATTTGCCTGAAGATTATTTGAGATGTGTTAACGTAAAATCAAAGCTCATACTGCAGCACTCTGTTAAACCTGTGCTGTGCAGAATAAGGAAGAGTTTGTCTTTCCTTCCATCTCTAAAACAGACAAACTCTGCTTTTTCTGATTTGCCTCACCTCGCCAGACTTCCTTCCGTCTTGGACTCTTCTGGATGAGGCAGCCCTTAGATAGAGTATGCAGATTTAAACATTGTCTGACAGTAAGCAGCTGAAGTCATTACTATACGCGCCTTCTAATTTATGTTTCAATATGGAACTGATAAACTTCATGGGGCAACTCTTCAGCTGATGTAAGTCATCATAGCATCTTTAGTTTCAATGAACCTTTTTAATTTTACAGTAGAGGAGATGGTTTTTCTGCTGTTTACCATATTTAGTACTGCTATTCAGCAACTCAAGTACTGCTTTTGAAGTTCTGATTGAAATTACTGATCATTACAGCCTCTGCTATTTTTTTAAATACAATCATCCACATAAATGCACAAACATTTTATCTCTTCCAATATTATTGCATTTTAAGTTTTTTCTCCTGTAAGATTCCATATGATTTGATTCATTTTGTTCCACACTATTTCCCTTGGCCAGTTCTCTTAGCTATTCTCCATATCCCAGTGCAGTATTCTCCATTTTTTGAGGAACCTTTGTCTCTTTTTCATTCTTCTCATTTTTAACCTCAGGAAGATCAATTCAGAAATATTGAATTATACCCATCTACTTTTAAGATAAAACTATATTTTCTCTAGATTGCTGTCATTTAGTGTAAGGACTGTCTCTGCCAACTTTGCCAACTGAAGTTTAGATGTCCAGTCTAATTAAGTCATCCAACTCCCCCTGCCACCAATGGAAGGAGATAAGTTGAATGTTGACATAAATCACCTTTCAGGGCCATCCACCCCTCTCCATTGATTATACAGGACAAAGAGATCTAGGCAAAGGCA